>NC_071393.1:4633854-4942934 GCF_022682495.2 Desmodus rotundus
CAGAAAAGGAACCTGAAAGCCCACAGAGAATGGGAGAGGAGGTGACTGCTCACCAGAGATGTCAAATCCTTTTTGGAAGATAGAAAGTGGATGGATGGTTCAACTGAGTAGACAAACCTTAATTAGGTCTTGCAGAAGGAGCAAGCCAGATGGAGCTGCTGAAGCCCAGACCCAGGAATCGAAGGTCCCAGGCACCTGAGGCGGGATGTGGGACTGAAAACAGATCATTAATTGCACATGTACAAGTGTACTAGGAGCTGTTCACACCAGACTCCCCTCCTGTGACTCCTTGCCTCAACACTTGCAGAAGATCAGGTGTTTATTCTTTGGCAAACTTGAAACAGAGCAGCTCAAGTTTCGGAGAGAGCAGTCAGAGAAGAGGGTGGAAGTAAGGAAGGGATTCAATGAACGTATGAAGGTAAAAAATTTTCTAAAGTTTTTTTAATAATCACGTGCTTGGTGATAGTATTTCTATTGTTATTCTGAGACTCAGCACTATACTAGGTGAGCATTTTGGGATAAAGCAAAAAAAAAAAAATTATGTTGGAGTTGTTGAGAAGCAAGCTTTGCCCTGGCTGGCGTGGCTCAGTGGATCAAGTGCTAGCCTGCGAACCAAAGGGTTGCTGGTTTGATTCCCAGTCAGGTCCCCGGTAGGGAGCATGCAAGAGGCAGCCACACATTGACATTTCTCTCCCTCTATTTCTCCTTCCCTTCCCCTCTCTTTAAAAAATAAATTTTAAAAAATCTTTTAAAAAGAAGCAAGCTTTATGGTGCGGGAGAAAAGAAATACATATGCAAGACCAATATGGTTAAGTAAAACCTCTCTAGTTTTGATTTTCATTGGGAATATCAGTATGATGGATTTTATCAGAGAGGTTAGGTAACTTCCTCAAGGTCACACAGCTAATGAGGGATGAAATAGGATCAACCTAGACTAGTCTTGCTCCACAATTTATGCAGGTGGTTCAGGGAAGGAGGGCCTCAAGGAGATGAAATTTGAAGGATAAGGAGCAATAACTGGGCATCTCTCTTGATCTCTGAAGGATCTGCTTACCATGACCCAGTAATCTTGGGCTGACCTGGAAAGAGTTTGTTTTTGAAATGTCAAAACTGAGGGCCAGCCTCCAAATCACTGTGACAAGTGACCAACAGAAATTTACCCAGGCAGTCCACTGGTCTCCGTATGCCATCCCTTTAAATAATTTTAAGAACAGCGAGATGTATTTTCACTAATTCCTCAAAGTAAACACTTCTTATAGTAACCATAGAAGACTACAGTGTTCGTTTGAGTCTAATTTTTTTTTAGACTCAAAAAGTGTTCCCAAAGCTTAAAATCTGCTTTCAAGTCTAGTGTAAGCAGTAGATGTAGGGCGAGGCTGGCAGGAGGGAAGAAGGAATTTTGCCCTATTTTCCAAATGCTCCCCTTCATGGACCATAGGAATGAGACAGTTTAGAGAGGTAACATGTGTTTTGTCTTATTATAAATTTGTTTTATGATTGTGGTTATTTAACTTAAAAATTAGTTTTTAATGGAAAAGTATCTGAACGATAGATTGAAGTCACTCTCCTTCCTTTCTCTCCTCGCAAACTGTCAGCAATCACCAGCTTCTTATGTCTTGAAGAGAACATTTGAAGAGGACATTTTTGGCTGATTCATGTTGGGAGGGGACAGAAGTTAAAATATGACAAATATTTTATTATCCCACTATAGTAAGCGGCTGCCCTCTGAGAGAGAGCAGAGCTCGATTCAGATTAGAAGGACTGTATTTATTTTAAGGAATTCACAAATGATCTCCATAAAAAAAGAGGTAGCGACTTGAGTCTTTGTCCAAACAGACCTAGATAAGCTTCATCCTTTCTCCTCAGGCCATCTCTCCCACCCCTCCCTAATAAACTGACAATAATGTCGAGTCGGGGACTCTGGGGGTTTGGAATTAGGGTTCAGTCCATCCAGATTTTTCATACTATGGCCACAATAACTCTGAAGTTTTCAGGACATTCCAATTTTTGCATTCTCTTCATAACTACATGCATTCTTGTCAGACCATGGGTTTCTTTTTGGATATGGAAAACATGCTTCAACTGTGTGAGGTTGATGATTTTGACATACGCTTACCTAATCTGGTATTTGCTTTTCTTTGGTCTCCACATTCTTTCCAACCACTTTGGGTTTAATAAAAGGTACATGCTTTGAAACAAGCTGTAGCAGAAATGCCTGACCCCATAACAGGGCAAAATGAAGCAGGTTCAGGCCACAAGAAGAATTCACTGCCCTGGCTAGGGTAGCTCAGTTGATTGAGCACCAGCTTGCAAACTGAAAGGTCCCCGGTTTGATGCCTAGTGAGGGCACATGCCTGGGTTGCAGGCCAGATCACTGGTTGGGCACGTGGCAAAGGCAACTGATTGATGTTTCTCTCACACATCATGTTTCTCTCTCTCTCTTTATCTCTCCCTCCCCCACTCTCTGAAAATAAATAAATAATTTCAATTAAAATAAAAAGAATTCAGCCCTGGCAGGTGTGTCTCAGTGGATTGAACAAGGGCTGCGAACCAAAGGGTAGACGGTTCGATTTCCAGTCAGGGCACATGCCTGGGTTGCGGGCCAGGTCCCCAATGGGGGAGGCAACCACACATTGATGTTTCTCTCCCTCTCTTTCTCCCTCTAAATTTTTTTAAAAAGAATTCACTAACAGGCTGCCAGTAAGGGGTCAATGAAAGCAGAACTACCTGTGGGTCCTGAGCACAACGGTGAAAACATGTTTACGGCACAAAAACAGAAGTAGGAGGAGGGTGGGGAGCAGGGCCACTCAGTGGTACCAGGAGACCAGCTAACTTCCATTTTTTGAGACTCTTTGTCTACAGAAAAAGGAAGAATTCATTTTTTCATTTAATATTGAACAAAAGCTTTTGGCATCCCAAGATTAAAATGCAATGTAAACGTGCAACGTAAATGTGCCATTACAAGATGACTGAATTTCCGAAAAGTCAACTAATAAAACCACAATTAGATCCCATCACACACTTACTAGAATCGCTAAAAATGAAAAAGAAAACAAAACTGACAATCCCAAGTTTTCATAAGCATGTGGAGCAACTGGAAATCGTATGCATTGTTGGTGGAAATGCAAAATGTACAGGCACTTTGGAAAAAAGTTGGGCTTTTTTTTTTTTTTTTGTAAAATTAAACATACACTTCCTATACAATTCAGAAATCTTTCTCCCAGGTATGTGCCCAAGAGAAATGAGAAGGTATGTTCACACAATACCTGTAAGTTAATGTTTATAGTGGCTTTACCTGCCATTGCCCAAAACTGGAAAACTCGAATTCCTTCGAATGTAAATGAGTGAGGAAATTGTAGTATGCCCATTATCGAGCACTTGTCAGAAATACGAAGGAGTGAATTGAAATAAAGCTTGCACATATGGCCAAATGATTTTTAACAAGGGTGCCAAGGCTACACAACGGGGTAAGGACAGTCTCTTCAACAAATAGTGCTGGGAAAACTGGGCATCCATATGCAAAAGAATTAAGTTAGACCCTTCCCTTATGCCAGATACAAAAATTAACGCAAATGGGTTAACTATCTAAACATTAAGACCTAAAACTGTTAAATTCCCAGAGGAAGACATGGGGCAAACTTCAGGACACTGGATTTGGCAATGACACCATGAATACGGCACCAAAAGCATAGGCAACAAAAGAAAGAAAAAATAGACAAATGGGACTACATAAAACTTAAAAAACTTCTATATGTTACAATATACAATCAATGGAGTGAAAAGGCAACCTTTGGAGTGGGAGAAAATAATTGCAAATCATGTATCTGATAAGGGGTTAATACCCAGAATATACAAGGAATTCCTAAAACTCAACAACAACAAAAACCCACTTTACAAATGGGCAAAGGACTTGAATAGACAATTTACTAAAGAAGATATACAAATGGCCAGTAAGCACAGGAAAAGATGCTCAGCATCACTAATCATCAGGGAGATGCAAATCAAAACCACTAGGAGATAATAACCTTACACCCTTAGGATGCTACTATCAATAGGACAGAAAATAAGTGTTGGACAGTGCCCTCGGCGGTCCTGGATCTCTCTCTTGCTTCAACGGTTTGGATGGAACAGACCTAGGGACGCCCCTTCTTTCCAACTACCCTCCAACCTCTTTTCCAGGCACTGCCTTCAGAACCACCTCAGCCTTCCTCAGCCTCAGACACCAGCCAGCACCGTTTTTTGGTTTGTTTGTTTGTTTAACCAAAATTCTTCATTGCCAAGAAACCACAAGCTCCAAATTCATCAGAATTATTCCACTAAGGTGGAGGCTGCTGTCAACCACCTCGTCACCCAGCATCTGTGGGCCCCCTACACCTGTCTGGGCTTCTATCTCTACGGTGATGATGTGGCTATGGAGGCCCTGGGCCACTTCTTCGGTGAGCTGGCCAAGGAGAAGCGGGAGGGTCTCTTGAAGATGCAAAACCGGCGCCATTGTCTTCCAGGACGGGCCAAATCCTTCCCAAAACAAGTGGGGTGACACTCAGGACACACTGCAGCCACCACGGTCCTGGAGAGGAGCCTGACCCAGGCTCTTTTGGACCTGCCTGCCCTGGGCTCTGCCCACACAGACCCTCAGCTCCGTGACTTCCTGTAGAACCACGTCCTGGATGGGCAGGTGAAACTCATCAAGAAGATGGGCGACCACCTGACTAACATCCAAAAGCTAACCAGCCCCCATGCTGGGCTGGATGGTCTTTTCATATGTCTCCCCCTCAAGCAAGACTAGGAAGCCTTTGGAGCCCATAAGCCTTTGAGGGGCCCCTCTGCATTTCTCTGGCATTTGGCTTTTGTCTGAGCCTCTCCTTGAAATCATGGGACACCCTTTTAACCATCCCGGAACCCTCTCCCTTGCATTGGAAACAATAAAGCTTTTTGCAGAAAAAAAAAATGTCGGAGAGGATGTAGAGAAGTTGGAACTCGTGTACTGTTCAGTGGGAATGTAAAATGGTGCAGCTATTATGGAAAACAGTACGGATGTTCCTGAAAAAATTTAAAAATAGAATTATATATGATACAGTAATCCTACTTCCTGTAGATATCCAAAGAATTTAAAGTAGGATCTTGAAGAGATATTTGTACACCCATGATTCTTAAAAAGCCAACTAGTTTATTCAAACTTCAGTATGGTCCAATGATAGAATGCAAGTTTAAAATTGTCTGGTAAACAAGGAATTATTTTTTTTTATCCCTGTGTGTATGTCTGCAACCATATTTATTACTTCATTTTCAGAAAAGGTCCAACTTGTAAATGTGAGACCTTTCAAGAATGTGAAGTTTGCTCAAACAACCCTTCTGCACCCCATAACGTTTTGGAAAACATTTGAAGCACCTGGTAGTTGACAAGGCATGTGGGCAATGGGAAGAGGAGAGAAGTTGAGCACTATTTTCTTCTGGGTTTGATTTAAAATCGATTATTGGACTGCTCACTTCAGTCAAAACAGTAGAATCAATCCTGATGTCCTCCTACAGCCTGGAACTCCCTGTAGCTCTAAACAATCCCTTCATAAAGCTTGATGATTCTGCCTCCCTATTTGTAAAACACTTGGCTCAGATGAATAAAGATGAATGGATACACTTAATCATAGGAAAACTTGGGTACTTAATTTTAGGCAGTTTAGAAGCCACAACTTTAGTGACAACAAAAACCAATTCACCCCAGACTGCAGGAAAGACCAAGGCAGAGTGGTTAACACTGCCTCGTAAAGTCAGCCTTAGCTATTTTTCTTCCTAGCTACTTCTGTCGTTGGGTTCTCAGGCTCCTCATAGGCAGCAGCTTCCAAGTACAGAATTCCAAAAAGCTGAATTGTCTTGACTCCTCCCAACATTTGGCACAAACTATAAGACACTCAGAATGCCAATAATCCTGGAGAAACAGATGGACATTTTTAATCACAAACATTTATGCACAACCCAAATGTTGCAGTTTTGGACAAAATATGGAAATCTTAGCCCTTCCTTGTGTCCTTCCATCCTAATGAGGGAACCTCCCAAGGCCCGAGAAGAAGGAAGCGAGACAGGATCATTTGGACTGAAAGAAAAAAGCCTGGCAGGTTTCGGTCCTCTGTGACATGAAGTTTTATTATTCCCAAGGTCTGCAAAATGGATCTGAGTTCATGCAACCCTCATTTGGATTTTGTAAACTACCAAGAGTTTGAGATTAGACAAAAGGGATGGTGAGATTATTTCCTAAACCATAAGGCACAAAGACAAAAATGTTAGAGCTAAAGGGCACTTCATCAAAATTCAAACCAACAGCCTAAAGTTTCAAAACAGAAAGTAGGACAGAGTGATTCACAGATACTAAGGAATGGAAAAGTAAGTACATGAAAGTGAAGGTTTAAAAAACAGCAACAACAATAAGTGTTGGATTTAGAAGCTATGAGATGAAGGTTTGGAAAATACAGTGTTTTGGGGTTTTTTTAAGGGCAGCGTTACAACAGTTATTAAAAGTGGTCCAGGCCCTGGCCAGGTGGCTGGGTTGGTTGGAGCACTGTCCTGCTGCGCCTGAGTTGCCCCGGCTGGGGCACATATAGGAATCATGGTTGAGTGCATGGATGTATGGACCGGCAGGCTGATGTTTCTCTCTCTCTCCCTAAAAATCAGTACACACACAAAAAAAGTTTTTAAAGTGGTCCAGAAAGTCAGATGCTAAAGCAATCCTTTGTAGAAAGAAAAGGGAAATATCTGTATTACACATTAGAATCAGTTATATATTTATACACTTTGGAATGCCATAGGAAGGTGCTAAAGATGTCACTTTGAGGGTTTCGCTTTGGTATATAATTTTAATAAATTAGGTATATATACTGTGTGGGCATTCTTCTGAATTTGTAAATGTGTTTCTGCAAAGCAGATTGATCTGCTTTGACTCCCTGTCTTCGTGGGGTGGCCTTCTGTGGTAGACCTGTGGGACACAGTGGGGCCGTCTCCTTGATCTCCTGAGCTGGATGCTCTTGGGATGCCATTTATACCCTTTATGGGGGCTCTCTTGTTGTAATTGGGTTTTGGTTGTTGTTGGGTCCTTCTTTGGTGGGTTCTTCCCTCCTGCTGGCTGACTGAGAGTCAAACTGCCCATCAAGAGCTGACTTTAACATTTAGCTTTTCATATGGTCTGAAAAGGGGTTATTTCCAGAGGGATGTGCAGGGAAGGAGGAGCAAGGAGTCTTTCTTTGTACCTGCATTTCTTGAATAAATACCTTATGTTTTAGTATTTTGACATCTACTCCTGAATTGTAAGATTAAGTATGAAGGGTATAGCCAACATCCCCAGGCTGGAGAACCCCTATACATAAGCCGGTTTAGAATGGAGGGGCTTCCCTAAATCTTGTGGTCGCCATGACATTTTGTACAACTACAGTAGAATCACTTTTAAGACTTATTGAACAGAAGTTATCTGGCTATCTCCCGCGACACATGTAAAAAAAAAAGGCAAAGCAGGTATTGAGAGTGTGGGTAAGAGAAAATACAAGGATGGTGATGTCATCATCTCTGGCTCCTTCAAAAGTCCTTATTTAGTATCGTTAGGAGAGCGGTTCCGAAATTTCTGTTCCCCCACCGGTAGCGTCAGGACATTTGTTGAATATATTGATTCCTGGCCTCTGCCTTAAACTTACCGAGTCAGAATCTTCTGAACCTGAAAATCAGAATTTTCTAAACCAGCGCCGCAATCGTCTTGGGAACCAGAGGTCGGATACACACCCGGCCCCGCCCCCCATCTCCATTGGTCCCACACTGCCGCTGGTCCCTATCCCTAGTGGTCCGCCCCTGCTCGGCCCCGCCCCTCCCGGCCCAGGCCCCGCCCACAGCTTCCTCAGTCTCGCGTGGCCTGGCAGCGCACTTCTGGCAAAGCCGGACGTCTGGCCGCTGTGGTTGCCAGGCAACACGGGGTTACGGTCGCTGACCCCGTGGGGTTCGACCTGGCGATGGGGCCACGGGGCCTTCCTCCACTCTTGCTGGTGCTCCTGGACTGCTGGGTCTCCGTGGGCGCCCAAGCTGGGGCCACCCTGGCGGTGACGACGGAGGGCCTCAACTCGGCGGAGCCAGCACAGACGACTCTCCCACCTGCCCTGTCTCCTAGGCCCCCCGGTACCCCCAGGGCTCCCGGGCCTTCCTCCAGTCCCAGGCCCACCCCAGTCACGGACGGTGGGTACCACGTGCCAGTTCCAGGGGCATCCTGCAGGGGGTAGCCCGGGTAGGGATGTAATGATAATGATGGTTGACGTTTTTTGAACACTTACTCTGTGCAAGAATTGCTAGCTGTTTCATAGGCATTCTCTCAACAACCTTTAGAGGTAGATTGTCATACCTGTGAGACAACCGAGGCTTGGAGAGCGGGAGCGAGACAATATCAAATCTTTGAAATCTTGGCAGTGGTTCTGCACAACATCAATGCTAAAGGTAGTAATGAATGAAGTCCTTGCAGCTTTGCAGCCAAAGATGAAATTAAATGGAAAGTTTCTAGACAGCTGTGAAAATTAAATGCAGAGGATGCACTGAAACTTTTCAATGATAAAAAGAGACACCAAAAGTTTAGCTTACTAAATGTGACAAGGTCAAGGCCGTTATCCTTAGCCACTTATTTGAATTATGAAAACCCAGGATTCCTCCTGTGTTGAGTTGGAGGGGGAAGTTATGGGGTGAGGGGTTGTGCCCACTAATTAGGATTCATCTTTAGGGATAATTAACATATTTCTCAGAAAGTGACCTAATCCTGGAGTTAAACGTTTGCTGAATATAATCAGACTTGACATGAATGCCTTTCAGGGGATGTCAGTGTTCCCCAGATTGAGAGCAAAATTTTATGAAAATGCATTTTCCTGGGGTGAAGGTTCATAGCAGTGAGTAGTTTCTCAGAGGTTTGTGATCTTAAAAAAAAAAAAAAAAGTTAAGTCCTCTGACTATAACTGCAATAGGTAGGCAGTATTTTTTTTATCTCTTCTTAAGAGAAAAGGAGCTTTTTTCTTTTTTTGTAAAATTTAATAAGGCTCAGTATTAGTGAATAGAAAAGTCATCTTTGGCTGACATCCTGAACCACTATTTCTCCAAAGGGCCTTCTTGATCAGTTGAGCAGTCTGCAAGAAAAAGTACAGAGAAATATATTTGCTGTTTCAATATATAAAAACCAAACTCTTATATTGAAACTGTTGATCTGATGAACTAGTAGGGAAGTTAAATCAGTGATAAATTGGGGCAGAATACAGCAGAGTACTCAATGCCCGAAAATTCTCTAATGTTTTTAGGCTGGGTTATCATTTATCCTTGAAAGTATTCCATCTGTTAATGAACTTTCTCCCCAGAATGAAGCTATCTTTGAACCATCATTGTTGGGACATGTGCTCAGGGCTGTTTTTCCAACAGCCCTGGGGTATGAATTTGCACTTCGCCTTTTTATTTACATATTTATTATCCTCACCTGAGGGCATGTTTATTGATTTTAGAGAGAGGGGGGAAGAGAGGGAGAAAAACATCGATCGGTTGCCTCTCGTAAGTGCCTTGACCCAGGACTAAACCTTTCAGTTACAGGACAATGCTCCAACCAACTGAGCCACACCGGCCAGGGCACACTTCATCTTTTTAAAAGGATCCCTCTCGAGACCCGAGAAAGTAATGATGATGGTAGTAAGTGACAGCCGGTCTGTACTCACTGCGTGCTGTGTAGCAGCTATTGTGCTAAGTATTTCATCTGTGATATGTTTCATTTGATCCTCTTAACCACCCTATGATGTGGGTTATCCCTATTTTTCAGGTAGGCGAGTTACTGGCCTGATGGTAGGTTACATCGCTGGTATGTGTTAGAGCGAGAGGCTGATTCTGAGTGGAGAACTGGACAGACATTGGCAGAGTGGGTAAAGGGTAGAAGAGAAAAGTGACCTTTTTCATTGGGAATCGGAGCTCTGTTCATTAGTACCCTGCTGTCTGAGCCAGGCGAGTAGATGTTAGAGGTGTGGAAGAGCAGCTGAGTACTACTTAGACACTGCGAGTGCTCAGCAGATACTTGTTGGCTGATTAGGTACACTCATATCCTGGGATAGACACCTATTTTTCCTAAGTGGAATTATTAAACACTATCGCTTTGTCCTGAGTAGTCTTATAGCTACCTACAAGGGTTTTAAGTTTTGGAAAACAGATCAAAATTGTAATTTTAAACACATAGGGCAGGGAACGTAAATATTCTTTATTTTTTACATTACCTGCATGAGTTGGGTTACTGTTTTCCTAAGCACGCAGAGGAGTCCTTGACTAGGGAGGAGCGAGTAAACTTAAGGGGGGAAACTTTTTGTGTCTCAGACGAAGAAAGGATTGTGTGTTTACTAACAAAGCCTTCCCCTTCTCCTTACACATTTCTTTTTGTTATTGTACCATCTTCAAGTTACATTTTTTCCAAAACCCATTTTTATTGTGAAGTAATTCCTGCACGTAAATAAGAATGTTGCATGGGCTCTATGCTAGCATTTACTTGAGATCCTTTTTTATTTTGTTTTTGAATGAAATCCTTTTTTGAAAAAATAAACAAAACATGATAGGTAAAGTTGAAGCACTGATCTTTTTCCCTCCTACCCAGCAATAATTACTACTATGAATTCAGTATTTATTATTCTTAGGCACTGCTATTTCTTCAAAAGGTAGAAATTTGCCTCTGTTTGCCAGAATGAAATAAGGAATTAAAAATCCAGATAGTCATCAGTTTTAAAAATTATAAGTTACTAAGTGGGAAAGTCCTACACTTCCCCATGCTTTATAGTCTAAATTACCAAAGATATTTCTAGGACCCCAAGTATGAAGCATGAGCCAGTTTGATTCTCGGCCAACAGCCTGTGAGTATGGGCTCAGCTTCAGAGCTGCAGGTGACATCTGAGAGAGGAACAAGATTGAGAACCTGATTCCTAGTTTGCCTTAAGTGGGTCTTTCCTCTGAATCAGAATCTCCAGAGGAGGAGCTTGGGGATCTGCAATATTAAACCTGTGGTTCTTATGGTCAGGCAAGTGACTTAGTATGCTGGTTCTTAAACCTGTCTCCACTATCAGCATCTCCCGGAAAATTTTTGAACAATGCATGTCTAGGTTTCACAGTCAGTTCACCAAATCACTGTCTTTGTAGGTAGGGCACAAACAACTTTCCAAGTGAGTGAGATGATTAGCCACGTGGGGAAACCCCGGATTGCGGCATGCTCCAACTGACTAATTTTCACTTTGCACATTTGCCCCCCAGTGCAATATAGCAAAAATCAGACATTTGTATGAAATGGATTTGTGGTGCATCGCAGTGGCAGGGGGCAGTCACTACCTGCTGATGATGATGCTGTGCCTCTCACCTCTTGTTTCCGTAGTCGCTGCTTTGTGTGGCTGTGACCTGTCCCCAGCACAGTGTGACGTCAACTGCTGTTGTGATCCTGACTGCAGCTCCATGGATTTCAGTGTCTTCTCCGGTTGCTCAATTCCAGTTGTCATGTAAGTTTGTGACACATGGCAGTTCTGATACAATTGGACCAAGGTTATAAAATTTTGAGGCAGAATGTGGAAACTCCCCCAGGCTACAAAACTCCAACCTGATTTCCTGAATGTTGCATCCTTCAGAAGCCACACTGTCCATACTTATTTGCATCCAGCCAGGTGATAGCAGACGAAAGAGTATAATGACATCTCTGTGTTCAGAGATTGAATTACATTTCACTTTGATTTGTAAACAGATAACGTGTCACACTTTTGTGTCGGTGATTTAGTTTTATTTATAGCCTAGGGTGAAAGGTGAAGTTTAATTTTACAGCTTTTGTTTTGGACATAGTACGTGTAGCAATAAATTAAATAGATAGTTAGGAAAGCTTTGTTCATACTTTTCGGATATGCAAATCTCCCAGGAATTCTCACAGCTCATGTTGTATAGGAGAATAGTGGAAGATGAGGCAAAGAAATAATCTCTTCTGAATAATCTGTTGCCTGTAATTCAGATTTCAAAGCTTTTTGGAAAAAGAAAAAAGAAAACAGCAGCACTTAAAGAAGTTAATTTTTTCCGGATGGAACTAACATATTCAGAGAGAGCTCATTTAAATTTAACCTTGTAGCAATTTGTAGCAATTGATACTTGATGGATTGAATGCTTTTTGGAAGTACAATGTGTTTTTCCCATGAAAAACTATTTTATTGACTAATAGGAAATGGAATCTACTTCTAATATTGTAAAGATGCTTGGAAAATGGGATGTTGTAGTCAGATCATTTTTTCTGTCTACATGGACTGCAGCATGATTCAGTCTTTGTTGAGAATCATCCTGCTTGCCCTGGCTGGGTAGCTCGGTTGGTGAGAGAGAGAGGGAGAGAGAGAAACATTAGCTTGTTGTTCCACTTATTTATGTACTCATTGGTTGATTCTTCTGTGCGCCCTGACCAGAGACGGAAGGAAGAGGTCGTTTAGTATAATATTGCAAAAACATATTTGATAATGTAAATATTGGGCATTATAAACTAAGTGAGAAAGGCCTTAAAGCGGGATGTAGAATACGATCCCATTTCCGTTGTATCTTACCGCTATACCCTATCTGTGTCGGAGTCAGACTGATTAAGTTTTGTAAAGTCTGGGATTGGTTGAAGACCTGACCGTGCCCTAACTTCTAAGCCCCAAAACTTGCAGATGACCTCAAATTTCCTTATTTTCACAGTCCTTTGAAGATGGCTTCTAAAGAAAAGGAATTTTAGATCCCTTCTGATAACTTATAAAAGTTCTGCAAAATTTTATATTATTGATTCTGTCTGAGTTGACAGGGTTCATTTACATTAAAATTATACCCTGATTTATATTTCATACTTGACAAGATTTCCTTAAAGGTTATTCTACTTGTCTTAATGTTTTCCTTGTTAGAGGAAACACTTTTAAGTGCCAAACATTTTAACACTGAATAAACTAAGTAAAAATGGATTTAATTCTAGCATCACACTTTCATAAATATCTCCATGTAGTTATTAACATGGTACACAGTACAAGCATCCAACAGCTTTAAAATAATCTTGCTAAGATTGTGTGCCTTAAGACTTCGTGTTATTATTATTTTTTTAATTTTCAGGGGTGATGGTCAGTTTTGTAGCCAAAAAGCAGCCATTTATTCATTGAATGTCACAGCAAACCCACCTCAGAGAGTGTTTAAAATTGTCGACCAGATCAATCCATCTATTTTCTGCATTCACATTACAAACTGTAAGTATTTGATGGTGACATGCTTTGTGAAACTCTGACAATTTTTCTCTTTTAAAATATCTGTTGTGGAAAAATGTGCTGTTCAGTTAGATGTAAAGCAGTCGTCCTGTGGTTGGGCCGGGGCGTGTCTGCTGAGGTCACTTCACAGGGAACTGCATGTTTTCTTTAAATGTAAAGAAACTGTAGTTGACTTTTGAAATCTCGTACTTGATTTCAAAGGTGTTTATGCTATGCACACGTGCATAGGAATCTAGATTTATTTCAGTATATGAGGGCTTTCCCCCCCTTTATTTCCTCCTGGTTTAATAGTTGAGAATCAGATTCAGCTTTGGTAATAGTTGAGAATCAGATTCAGCTTTGGTTTCAATTTCCTTTTTTCTCTTTTATTTTTACCTAGGACATTTGCATGAAAACAGGATCTTTATTTTTATCTGAGTATTTGGCTCAAATAGGTGTCTAGATCCAAAGCACACGTAAAGTGTAAAATGTTATCGGTGCCAAAGATCAGAGATGCACTGAGGCCATATCAGTTAAGGCTTTATCACCTTTTCAGAATAAAACATTCACATTTTGGCTTTGTTCCCTTATATATAAGTGAAGACTCAGGTGGATGCGCTGCGGTTTGTAACCTGGAGTAATGACTGGTCAGTCGTCGTCACGCTCTCTGACATAACACTGGCCCAGTGGACCTACCAGCCTGACTCTTTCTACCTTTTCCATAAACAGCACGTATTCTCCCAGGCTTCGGAGGTGGCCGTGTGAGGGTAGAAACAGGGTCTTTCCTGCCCACAGCCACCCGGGGACAGCTTCCCCTTCGAGGCTTGTGGAACAGACTCCTCAGTCTATGGGCCAGAGAAAGTGACTGGCTTCTGCGGTGCTGTTTTTCTGTGGCTTTAGAAACCATTGCTTCCACACTGTAAGAGAAACAGGCCAGGTCTGACGATCCTGTTTATTTACCAGATTCAAGGAATCTTGGGGTTAGGGCTAGGGTATTTTATACTGATCTAAAATACTTTTTTTCTAAAAACAGATAAACCTGCATTGTCCTTTATTAATCCGGAAGTGCCTGATGAAAACAGTTTTGATAAATTGATGAAAACAGTTGATGGTTTTTCATTGAACGCAGAAGCAGATGTTTCTTTCACAGCTGAATCAGATGCTCCGCATACGCCTAAATATGAGGTGAGCCGAGAACCCAAGTCTATTCATCCTGTTGCAAATATCCTGTCCTTGTAAGTTAATTTTTCAGTATGTTCCTAGTAAAATCAGTTACCTGACATATAGAATTCATATTGTAGACGAAACAATGTAATTTTGTGCCTATAAATCAAAAATCATGAAAGTTAAAATTGAGTAGTTGAATTCTAACGTAGGGTTTAACATAATTTATCCTGGGGTAAGCCAGCATTTGTCTTTACAGAATTCCTTGTTCTTCTCCCCTTCAGAAGATGCAGCAAAGTGCTGGAGGCACGCGGCTGGGGGCACGCAGCGGAGGGTGGGGTGCCTGGTGCTCTTCTCAAAGCAGTATTTAGCTTTACAGACCTAGAGAAGACGTGTGCTGTTTTGTATCTCTCCCTTGGTAAACCTTTCAGTGTGATAATCATTAACTTCGACTGAAGTTTAGAATTTGCAGAAGCATCTTTTTAAAATAAATATAAAAGCTACATGGGCTAGTCTAAAAGATAAAAGTGTAAAGGTACGTAAGTAGACATGGAAGGGCCCCCATTCCCACTAAAGACGCACGCTGCGAATCACTGTAAACACACTGGTGTGACTCCTGATTCTAAGTGCATCTAATATACACGTAGTACTGTACAGAAGTGGGACGTGTGCTTATCCACACTGCTCCATGCACTTCCTTTTCCATTTCGTGAGAAATCTTAGGCACCTTCCCCTGTCAGTGGCAAAGTTACCATTTCTTGAGCATTTTCCATGTGTCAGCCCCAACGCAGAGCTTTCCAGGCATTACCTCGCACAGCCCAGGGAGGGACACACGCCACTGTCCCCACTTAACTGCGAAGAAAACCTCAGTGTGCCTACACTGGCTCTGCAAGGAACTTGTCAGAACTAGTGTCGGGGGCACGTTTTACTGATACATCCTCCTTCTCTCTGTGTTTCCTCCTTTATTATCGAGCTATTCCACTAATAATAGACATTCATTTGCAGTTTTTAGTATTATCAGTAATGCATGGTGAACATTTTCATAGATGCATGTATCTTTGATTAAATCCTTAGATTATGTTTCCGTGAATGGGTTAACTCGGTCAACATGGCTGGAGATTCAAACTATCAATACCAGGTTGCCCTGCAGAAAGATGGCAGGAGTTTACACTCCCGGCTCCAGGGGAGGGGAGGGGTTGTTTCCACACATCCTTGCTGGTGCCAAGGCCTTTGAATATTTTTAAAGTCAAGAAAATTAGCTGGATGCCCAATAGCTGTATATTTTGTTTTGGATATCAGGGGAAATTTTCATGGGGTTTGGTTTTGGCAAGGAAGGCATGCATCAATATAATGATATTAATGTATACTGTATCTGTTATTTAAATAAGTGTTGCTAGTGAAAAATAATTACCTCTCAGCCTTGTCCCGGGCCACCGAGTTCCTGTCTGCAGAGGCAGACACCGGGGTCAGCTTCTTCCCTTCCAGAGGAATTCTTTAATGAAAAGGCCTGCAAACACAGTCACATGGAGGCACAGAAGTACACCCCCTTAAAAGAAAAGCAGGCGCAGCTAGATGTCAGCTTCATGGGAGCAGGGACCATATCTGTTTCTTGCTCATCCTTGTGCTCCCGGTGCCTGCGATGCCACCTGGCACATAGTAGGTGTCCGGTAAGTGTTGAGTGAATACCTTAAAAACATCGTGACGACTGTCGGTGGTTCTCTCTGCAGTATGGAGTTGTCCTGCAGACGCCAGATTCATTTCTGAGGTTTCCTTCTCCCCTCACGTCATCTCTGTGCTCCGATAATAACCCTGCAGGTAAGACAGTGGGCGGTTTTCTTTCTCCTTAAAACAGAGTTTGCTCAGTTTAACTTCATAGCAGTCATAATGAAACGGGCTTCATCACTAGAAACAGAAGAGTCTTAAGAGTTGAAAGAAGCCCCCAAAGTTATGTAGTTCAGAGCCGGAACCTTTTCCACCAAGGCATCACTGCTTGAGTACTTGCAGCGGTGGGGAGCTCCCCACCTGACCCAGCCCGCTCGGTGGGAAAGTTCTTTCCTCGCCGGAGCTAACATTTGTCAGTAGCTGACATTTATTAAGCACTTACTGTGTATTCAGCATAATGTTAAATGTCTCTAAGGTGGAGTTACTGTCATTGTTTAGATGAGGAGACTGAGGGACATTCAGTTTCTTGCTCAGGCTCACTTAGGTGGTGGTGGAGCGGGAGGCAACCCACGCAGCTGCCTCCCAGGGGCCCTGCTGCTCCTTTTGGAAGCACCACGGAATGGCAGCACAGTCCTCTTGGCACCGGCCTGCCCATGCTTAAGCCAATGTATTCTGTTGGAAAGATGCTTAACCTAGTTCACAACAGGACCAGTGAAAAGTGAAACCAAATGGAGAGACCATTTCCATCTCATGGATTGGCAAAGCCTGAGCAAAGGAGGGCTGTGGGGAAGCAGGCGCTCCTCTGCGTAGCTGGTGGGACTGTAAGTGGGAGCGCCCTCAGTGAAGAGCAGCATAGCACTTTGTATGGAAATTGGGAATGAATATGCCCTTTGACCCCGCTGTTCTTCTAGGAGTTGGCACTACAGAAACTCTGGCCCACAGGCAAAATAATATTGTAGCATTGTTTGTGACAGCAAAGCTAGAGACGGCTCTAAGCATCCAATAGTGGGGAACTGGCTGAATAAATTATGGCACATCCATAGCGGGATACTAATTATTCCTTAAAAACGGAGGAGGAAGCTCTTCATGTACTGAGACAGGCTGAGCTCCAAGATATATTGTTCAGTGAAAAAAGACAAAGGGCAGAATATATATTGTACACTTGTTTCCAAAAGGGGAAAGAAATACTAAAAATATATATACACACACTTTCATTTGCGTAGAACATTTCCAGAAAGATACACAAGATATTTCATGCTGATTGCCTCTGGGGGCCTGGGGGACAGGGGCCTGAAAGGGGCGTTTCTCAATACTTTTCTGTGCCTTTTGAATCTTGAATCATGCGAATGTATTACCTATTTGAAAAATAATTTTTAAACCCTATTTTAAATATGTGGTATATCTGTGTTATAATTTATTTTGTGGTTTTACTTAGATTACAGTTTTTTAGTTACCATTGGACAGTTGAACATTTTCTTCTCTTTTTAATTTTTTCCCTCTTGGGGATGTTACGACTTCCAGCATTTTTGGTGAACCAAGCTGTGAAGTGCACCAGAAGGATGAATTTGGAGCAGTGTGAAGACTCCGAAGCCCTGGGCATGGCTTATTACAGCAGCCCTCAAATTTTGAGGGTAAGAATTATTTTGAAGTGAAGATGATTTGTTAGATTTGTTTTCTGTTCTTTGTACCCTTTAAAAAAATGATAAGTATAGTATAATTTCAGTACATGATTGACACTCAATTTTAAATTTTTCTCTAGCTCTTTGGTATTCTGATACTAAAGATACTGAAAAAAAATCACTTAAAATAACATTTTTATATAGTTGCTCATATTTTGCTTTCATTCATTTTTTCTTTTTGCTGTCATTCATTTTGATGGTAATCAATGTTTGTCTCCTGAATAAAAAAAAATTAACAAGCAAAAGCGTTAGAAATTATAAAATGTCTGTGACAGAAATAGAGCAGAAAAGAATAGAAAATCCTCTTTCAGTTGGTAGATGAAATAAGCAAGCAGGGAAGGACAGGAAATAGGATCGCTGGAGAAGGCAAAGCACGTAGTAGTGACAAGCCCCTTCTTCCTGTCTCAGGACCAAAGCCCGAACTGAATTGATGAGAGAGGCCGCTGGTCCAATTTGGTGAATGACGTGGAGGGTTTCCGGGGGAGAAACTGTTTCTTAATGATTAGAAGCCATATGATTCTTGTGGAAGCCGGATCTCCTGATTTTCCTTTTTTGGGGGGTAGGGAAGGATGGCCCATGGCACCATCTGGGCTTCAGTTCTCAGAATCAAGTTTAACATTTTCCTCTCCTGTCCCTTTCTGCCTCTTCTTATAAGTTAGCCATCTAGGCCTGCGAATTCTTCCAGGGGAGTTGACTTCTCAGTTTTCTGGAAGTTTCCCCTCAGGCATGCAGGCCCAGGTTTCCTTGAGCACGGGCCTTTCTGGACATGTCTACTAACCTCCCTCCCCAAAGCTCCCATGGGCCTCACAGGGTGGGTGTCTTGTGATTAGAGAAGAGAGGTGAGACCTCGGAACGCAAGCTCCGGCTGTGTTCAGAAGGCGGAAGACCGCTGAGGAGGCTGGGAAAGTGCTGGTGTCCTTCCAGCGAGCACAGCACGGTGCGCGTGACCGGGAGGACGGGAGCCAAGTCTCCCTCACAGGGTGGTGTCACTCATGACCACGCGGAAAATCCCGAATAATCACCCTGGAGTGCAGAGGCTTCCTTAAGACCAGCTCCATTGGGCCAGTTTATTAAGCTTCCCTTCTGAAGGAGATGAATACAGAAGGGAAAATGTCAAGTTACCTCTTTGATTACAACATAGATACAAAAAGGTATAGATGGCAGGTCTTGATTAAGGGTATTCTCTTTTTCTCTGTGAAGTCTTTAATAAGGTGAATGTGCCCTTCAACCAACACTCTGAAAAAAGCAATAAAAATGCTTTGTTGTTGTTTTTAACAATTTTTTTTTTTTGTCTAGGTACCTAATTCACAAACAAAGGTAAGAGTATTTCTGAATAGAAAGTTCATTTATGATATGCTGCCTTATTTCTGAGCCTTTTGAAATGAATATACTTATGATTAGAGGGGTACCTTA
Source organism: Desmodus rotundus (assembly GCF_022682495.2). Lineage (NCBI taxonomy): Eukaryota > Metazoa > Chordata > Mammalia > Chiroptera > Phyllostomidae > Desmodus > Desmodus rotundus. Next base: position 4,653,014 of record NC_071393.1, read on the forward strand.
CTGCCAACAATGAAGACACTTGTCAAAAAGCAAGCAGAAACGAGATAAGGAAACTCTTTAGTAGATGAGCCTTCTGTAATCCCGCATGGGGCGATTGGCAACCCTTGACATCTTCTGGTCTGCTGTCAGCACAGCTGGCCAGCTCCCAGGGTGCTGTCCGACCAGGGTGGAGGATGCAGGCCTTGCCCCAGTGAACGCACACGCCCGGATGGGAGGTGAGCATTCTCAGTGTAGTTTCAGGGGTTGAGTTGCCAGTAGGTTCTGTTCCAAGCCTTGTTGCTACCAGCCCAGGGGCTCTGTCAGGCTCTGGGGAGACCATCATCTCTTTGTGGCTACGTCTGAGAGAAAGGACATGAATCAACCTCTTATTCTCGGGTCTGTGCCCTCTGCCTGCCTGTGAATGCAGGCGGTGGCCTTGTCATATTCTCCCAGAGCCTGTGGAATCGGTCTGCCTTGTTCAAAGCTCAGCTTTGCCATTACTTTCTTGTGCAGCGTGCACCTCTGACCCCCCAAGTGTCAAGCGGATGATAATCCTTGATGCACACGACATGCTCTGCACAGTGTCTGGCACACAGGAAGCACTCGGGACAGTGATAGCTCCTGTGATTGATTTCGTCAAATCTGTGAACACAAATGTGTTTGAGGTCAATATTTGAAAGGAAATAGTCATGTGGCTTTGAACTTCACACTACTGTGTGTGGTCTGGGCTTTCCTCATCTATGAAGGCGTTTTCAAATGTGGTTTAGTTATAGGGCTCCTTCAAAGGAAATCTGAAGTAGAGGTCTCCCTAGTGTGTAACATGGGTTGAATCCGGAGCCCCCCGCTGGAATAAGGGTGGTGGCCAGAAGTTCTCTGCCTGCCGAGCCACTCCATCTCTCCTGTTTGTTTCCTCTACGGAACCTATGGCTCCCAGGAACCCAGTTTGAAAATCACTGGACTAGCTCTCAAATACCTCTAAGTCACTAAAAAAGTGCTTTGATTCTGCCATTCAAGGCTTGAACTGTGGGGGCAGCGGCCCTATTTATGACATGTCCTTAGCAGTGGGGCTGTGCCGGGTATGAGTTGGGCAGTCAGTGGGTTGTGTGTTAAGTGAATGGATGACGAGGGGATTGGCTCAGTCAAGCAGGGAAGACCTGTTATGAGACAAATAATGGGGTGTTACTGAAAGGCACGTAGTTCCAAGTGCTACACTTGTCTGAAGCCCTGTGGTCATCTCTGCAACCCCAGGAGGTGGGTCCGGTGATTGTCCCCTCTGCCATGTGAGTCACAGATGAATTACTTGCCCAAGGCTATACGGTTCAGAAATTGTAGAGCTGGGACAGGAATCCAGGCTGTGTGGCCCCAGAGACCACGACACCGGACCAGCTTTTCTGTGTGCCTGGCCTCGAGTGGCAGCTTCACGCACTTCCTGTCTGTACCCCTCAGCCACGCAGTCAGGAAGGACTAGGCTGGGATTTCCAACTCAAATCTGTGTGGAGTTCAAGTTTGTGTTCTGAAAGACAAGCTATTAGCTAGTATCAGAGACTTCTTTACATTTTTTTTTAAAAAGCAACTCTCCAGGTCTGTTAGAGAATCAGGACTATAAAAACTGGATCCAGTCTCCCCATGAAGTGAAGCCCCTTCCGATTGCTGGGATCACTGTCAGTATCTGTGGGGCCCTCAGTGGCAGGTGAAGTCCCGGGCCTGCAGTTTGTTAAGTGCGTGTTAGGTCTTCAGTTTGGGGTGGGATATGACTGAATGGGACAGGCGGGAAGCCAGAGCAGCCCTGCCGTTTGCCTTCTGTGGCTTTGGATCCTTCTGTGGATCCACTAGTGCAGCTGTTGCCCTTCCCATGGGTCCTCCCAAAGCTTGTTTAAACTGGACCCTTCGGTTTCTGCCAGCCACACCCACACACCGCAGGAATGGCTCCTTCAGAGGCTGGGATGGAAGCGTATGTGCTTCTCGGAACCAGAATCATTGCCGAATCAGGGATCGTTATGTTCACATAAAGGAATCCAGGGCTATCTTTTGATGACTTGAAAGGTAATTAACTTGTAGCTCGGGACTCTCTCCCTAGTTCTTAAACCCGCCGGTGTGGCTTGTCATGCAGAGGGCCGTGTGGTCGTTGGTGTCGCCCTTCTGCCACTGTCATGTGACAGCTCATTTTCGCTTCCAGACGGGTCACATTCTTATATGAGCGGTTTGACTGATAAGGACAGTTGCAGGTCTTCTTGGTCGTGGCAGCAGACACAGAAGAACTACTTATTTATCTATAAAGTGACAGCTTAACTGTTTAGTAATTTTGAATTATAAACAGCATGGCACATGATCGAGGGCAAAGTTCAAAGCCATAGAAACGACTGGAGAGGGTGGTTTCTAAGAGCCAATGTCAGATTTGTCTCACAAAGAGGCCCAGCCACCTAGAGGTTCAACACATTCAAAGAATTGCCCGCTGCCTCGTCGCTCTGCTGGCGATGGCTGTACATGAGAAAGGTTGTTAGCACTGGGCGCACAGGGGCTTCCTGGTTGTGCTGGACAGACTCGTCTGCTTGCTCTCACCCATGGTCCCACCATTGCATGTGGGTGGGGGTAGAAGTTGCGCATGAACTGGGTCAAGTGCATGTTCAGGGAGTTTGTGGGGGCTGGGGGGGTGCCCTGGGACTGTGGAGTGTGTGCGTGTGTACAGAGTGCGTTTATCAGTAGGAGCTGTGTTGTGGAGGTGAGTGTGTATATGCGCTTGATGGCGTGATGAGAGTTTTGTGTGTGTGAGAGACATAATTCACCTTCCATAAAACTCACCACCATTTTAAAGTGTACATTTTCATGGTTTTTAGCATATTCTCAAGGTAGTGCAACCATCACCATTATCACCAGAACATTCTTATGACCCCCAAAAGAACCCCTGAGCTCATTAGCGGTCACTCTTCATTCTTTCCCCAACCCCTCCCCCCGTCCCCAGCAACCACTCGTGTACTTTCTGTCTCTGTCGATTTGCCTATTCTGGACATTTCATATAAAAAGAATCATACAATATGTGGCCTTTCACACAATATGTGCCTGGCTTCTCTCACTTAGCATCATGTTTTCAAGGTTCATGTATGTTGTATGGAGAATAATATTCTTTTGCATGAATATACCACGTTTTATTTACCCATTCATCTGTTGATGTCCATTTGGGTTGCTTTCAGTTTGTGGCTTCCTAAATGCTTCCGTGGACATTTGTGTACAGGTTTTTGTGCGAACGTGTGTTTTCAGAGGTAACCGCATTTACAGTTTTGGCTGTGTGCTTCTCAAGAATTTCCTCTGTGAATGAATATGCGTACTTACATGTGAATATCCGTATGTCCGCAAATGTGGAATTTCAGAGTGTGCCTGTTTTTCCGCAGCATGCTTTTCCCTATTTGGCAGTGTGTCAGTGGAGATTTAGTTCAAGTGTTATTTCAACCTGTTCGCCCCTGTTGTAGCGTGTCTCCAGTAATCCAGGACTTTCTCACTTTGCAGGTCCCTATCACTGTTCAGTCCATCATCGTTCAGTCGCTAAATAAAACCCTTACGCGACTGGAAGGCACTGACGTATTGAAGCAGGCTCTGGTGGACGCTGGGGCTGTTAAAATCTGCACTCACGTCGTTCTGGAGGTAGGCGCCCAATTTGGCTGTGGGAGCTCCATCTGCTGTGGTAGACTCAAGTGCGTGGTCCTGAGGGGTTTCACTGATGCCCCGAAAGGGGTTCTGGCCCACCCAGGGTGTTGCTTTTCTTGACTTGGGCTCCTGCCTGCCTTCTTGCTGTCTCATCAGAGGACACATCTTTGTCTCTGAAAGAAGCCTGTGGCTTCTGCATAAACCTAGTGTCTCACAGGAGTACATCAAAATTTGTTGTTGTTGCCATTGTTGTAGTATGTTTCCTCGGCAGAGGCACACTGATTATATTCTGCCCAGACCAGCTCCCTGGGACTTACGTAACTGGGTACAGAGAGGCTCAAAGGACCCTGTTTGTCAGCAGGGGTGATGCTGAAGGAGCACCTCCTGTAACCCAATGGGACAGGAGAGCACAAGCTTTGCAAGTGGCGAAGCAGGAAAGCGTTTCCCTCCTACGTATATTTTTATTTGAGTTATGAATAGAGCTACAGAAAGGTCAGGGGAACAGGTGCATTTGAAGTGTCGTTTTGTTTTTAGGTGAAATACAGTCTCACCTACACAGATGCAGGTGAAATAACAAAAGCTGATCTCTCTTTCCTTCTGGGGACAGTCAGCGATGCAGTGATTCCACTCCAGCAAAAGTTTGAAATTCACTTTATTCAGGTAAGTTTGATCCATTTGGTACAAGTCTTTAATTGCCAAGTAAAAAGAAACCCTAACTTGTTAGTGAAAAAAATAACCTCAGTTTAGAAGTACTACCTCGTCCAACCCCTGGTGCTGAACAAAAGCTTGCCCTGAGCTCGCGGAGTCGAGCGACTTGGGCAGGGCCTATGTCCTTTCCCGGTGGGCACTGAGGTCCCTTGGCAGGTGTGCTTGTCCTTTGCAGCATGGGGCACTCCTCCACTCGGGCACATATATTCATAGTTCTGAGTAGGGGAGAAATTCCTTTATTGGTCAGCCATCCCAGGTTTTATTATTGCAAAGCATTTCATTTCCCTCCACCACTTCCTTTTAAAGTGAGAATTACTTGAGGACATTTCTGCATTGTCTTTCAGCAAAATACAAAGCCAGTTCCTCTCAGTGGAAACCCTGGTTATGTTGTGGGCCTCCCGCTGGCTGCCGGATTTCAGCCTCGCAAGGGATATCCTTTCTGGTTCTGTGGAGGAGGTTGAGTTCTCCGGCCACGTGCGTGGGCCGCGCTTCTCTCTAGCTCCATGGGTCCTGTGGGCTGGAGGGACTAGTCTCCGCTAGAGCTTCCTCTGGATGGCTCTGGTGGGGGGAGGGTCTGGCTGCACAGCAAGTGGGGCTCCTTGGAGACTTGAGGTTGGCGATGAAACAGCATGACCCAGGAAAATGTCAGTGTTTTATAATGAAATCTTAACAAAGCTGATGGACATTTAGATACGTTTAATTTCACAGAGACTCAAACAAAGTTAGTGACTTTGAAAGCTTGGAATTAATGTTGAAGGGCCAGTTTCTGAAAATTTTTTCTTCTGAGGACCTACTGATCCAGGAAGTGGTCATAACTGTTTTTACCCTCTCCTGGGAAACAGCCGTCAAAGTCCCAGGGGCCCAGAGAAGAGATATTTGGGTCTCACTCAGGTCTCATGTCACACATGGGACACTGTTTCCTGAGAATCAGACTGCTGCTGTCCCGGGTGGTTATCCCTTAACCGTCTGTGAAGGTCTGGGGTCATTCAGACCTTGAACAGACATGGACAACTTACTATTCTTCGTAGCACAGCAGAGCAAGACTGCTTAGCAGTAGAGGGGATCCGGACCCCCGTGCTATTTGGCTACAATATGCAGTCTGGCTGTAAACTACGGTAAGGGCATAACTTGTCTCTATTGGAGCTTGTTTGGGTTGATCAGGAAATAAAACATTCCTGCCCCCACCCCCCACCCAGCCATCTGCACCAGCTGACAAGTGCTTGCAAAAGCCGCAGGTACCTTATTATGATTATCAATAGGTGGTAGTAGTAGTGACGATACCTTATAGGTTTTTTGATTTCTGATTTTAAGTCTCAAAACCATAAACCACGTGTCATGGTTCAAAGGAAAACTATTACAATTATTTTTAAAATCTCAAGGCTTTGTATGGTTTGCGTTTGAGGTTGCATAGCACTTGAGTTCACAGCAAAAATACTTTCCCTGAAAGTCCTTCCTCTATTTCTGAATTTGAATGCACTATACACAACAAAGCCAGTGAGAGGAGGCCTGCATGTGCTGTTTTCCATTTATCTTTTTATTATCAAACATGTATATAATGTAAAATGTCAAATAGCTCTGCATGGCTTGTTATAAAGACGGCAGTTCTTCCCCTCACTTGCTCCGCCCCGGGGCAATCGTTTTTAACTCTTGTGGCCAACGTTTTGGAAATTTACCCACAATTCTTTAAATATTTGTTGATACTTTAATATTTGTTAATGTTTTCACTTTCCAGATTATTTATAGAGTCCCCACTATGGAAGATGAAAATTTGGCTCTTTTTCTCTGCCACCCTGTACCCCACCATCCACTCACTTCCCACCGCTACTTTTCCCCAGGGTAATTTATCATGACTTTGGTTAGGCCAGTATTCACCATTGACACGATCAGGTTTGATCACTCTAGACCAGCCTGTCTGAAAGGGGGCTCTGTGGAATGCATTTCCACAGGGCGTCAGCAGGGGCAGGCCTGTGGTCCAGTATGTTTGGGAGATGCCCATTAAAGTCAGAAATATGATTCCTTAGTGTAGGGCCCCTCAGAGCCTTTAACATGCTGGCTGCTTCAGGAAGGGCGTGGGCATGCAGCACTTGCCCCGACGCTTGGCCATGGGGCCCTTCTTGTCAGAGCTGCTTGATGAACTGTTGGGGGAACATTGTTTGGATTCATCTCCCCGGCCAGTGAAGATTTCTCAGGATTAGAGGCACTGCAGCTTCTTTCAAACGATCCCCAATCTGGAGAGTGAGAAGATCCACTGGCCAGAGCGGGCGTGGTGCTGAGGCCAGGGAAAGTGCCGGTGTGAGCGCCAGCCGCAGGCGGTTGACCTCTCTTCCCTTCTCCGAAGGCTGACCAAGGCTGTCACGTGTCCGCTCGTTGTGGAGAAGGTGAAGCGCCTGCTGCAGGGCCAGAGCTTCCCAGATTACGTGGCTCCTTTTGGAAATTCCCAGGCCCAGGATGCGCTGGACTGGGTGCCCGTCCGCTTCGTCACCCAGGCGTCCCACGTCAAGGTAAAGGGAGTTGGAGGCCACAGGCTGGTGGGCTCTTCCTCCTCCACTGCTCTTCCTCGCCCGTGGGAGATAGATGGCTCTGGGTGGGACCTTGGGCTTTGTTATCAAAGGGGCCTGGATCTTGAATACTGATTTTGCCCCTTGTTTACACTGTTGCCTTTGGCCATTGATTTTATGGGTTTGGATCCGTTTCCTCTTCTGTGAAATGAGATAGTTATAGTACGAATCTCATGGGGCTGCTGAGTTAATGAGATCATTAATATTCATGGTGCCTGGTGGTCGCTCCATAAACGGGAACTGCCACCGGTCACCATCCTGACCGCTCCTGCTGTCGCTGTTGGGGTTGCGTGAGGCCTCTCTCTAGGCACTGAGATGGGGGATGAGCGTAGGGACTGTCTCCAAAAGGCGGAGACAGTGTTCTTTCACAGGGCTGTCCCAGGGCAGCCCACACGCGAGAGCTTTCACCTCCAAAGTTCCCAGGAGTTTAATGGAAGTTGACATCCTACAAATAGGTTCCTGATCACATATAGTTCCTCTGCCCACCTTCTCCTTTTGTCTCAGCAGTCAGTGTGGGCTGGCCCCCATCCCTGGAGGCGTGCTCTCCATCTTATCCTTTAATTGCCCAGCTTTTTCTTGTCACAGTTTCTTCAGGCCTTTCATTATCTGCTTAGCATATTTATAGCAGGGACAGTGGGAGTGAGGACCAGCTCACCAGCTCTGATCCCGCCCTTCCCCCCAGAGACCGGTGATTTCTCAGTCCCTGCTGTGCAGCCGCAAAGTCTTGGCTCAGCTCTGCCACCTCAGGGAACCAGGCAAATTGCATCTGGCTTCTCGGAGATGGGTTAAGACATATAGTTACTACTTTCCTTCAGAAGGAAAAACAGGTTGGAAGGAGAGGCAGCAGTGGGGACACTGGCTCTGCCAGGGTCTGTGCTGGTCCGGGGAGCTCAGAGGGCCCGGGGTGGGTTTTGTGCCAGCCCCTCAAGAAACCCACATAGAAGTGACAGGAGAGCCTCTGCTAAGCTCAGTCATACCAGCTGCATGTGGCATCTTCTCCTAATAACAGGATATTCAGGGATCTTTCAGCCGCAAATTGCTTAAAAGGCAGTTCCAAGCTAAGGAATTCCACCGGTGCCTTTTTGGCAGGCACCAAACTTAGCACTCCTGCTAGCTTCTCATGCCTTGAAAAGAGATGTTTTTAAAAACTTGTTATTGTGGGAATTTTTCAAACATACACAAAAGGAGAATGATACAATGGAATCCCTTCTGCACATCATGCAGCTTCAACAGTAATCACATTTGTCGGCTGAAGAGATCTAAAGGCAGGAGAAAGACCGGGAAGGCCCACTCCCCCTTTGGGGCTGACCCAACGAAGGCACCAGGGACAGAGGCCTCAGCCCAGCTCCCCACGCTCCAGCCTGAACCGGGCGGCTGATGGTGGCAGCTGTGCTCTCGGTCCCGTGGAGAGCTGGCAGTGTCCTCGGACAACTCACAGACTCCGTGTGACACCTTAATTGCCAACTGATGAAATCAGATAAATGAAAAGCAGACACGTTTCCTCTAAGTGCATTTTAACATGATATGCAATCAGGTTTAATTTCTATTAATAATACCATCCTCTCTTTCTCCTCCCCACCCGAGGCCAGTTTCTCTCCTAAAGTATCTCCGGGGTACGTGTCGACAGGTAGGAGAAGTTAGAGCAGGTAAGGCCCCGAAGGGTATTGGGCTTGTAACTCCCAGGTAATGCTGGCGTCTTTATGCTTAGGAGGAATAGGAGGGAATGGAAAAGTGGTGCTTCAGGTGTTAAAATAGTTTTGGAGCATTGAGTCCTTTCAAATACGTGCTTTCTCTAAGCAGTTTTTATCTTAACTTCTAGAGTCTATTCATTCTCTTGTTCAGAACGTTCTGTAATATGTGAGGCGTTTTATAATTAAAACTGAGCTTCAGATTAAGCTTGACTTGAGGTTGTGTAACATTCACACCGATTGATGGCATTTGGTTTTGCAGGGTTCTTGCCAGCTCCCAGTGGCTTTGGTTATAGAAGTGAAGTGGACTAAATACGGATCCTTGCTGAACCCACAGGCTAAAATAGTCAACGTAACTGCCCACCTAATTTCATCCTCACTCCCTGAGGTAGGCCTCACTTTAGCTCCAAGGTATAGGTGAAGACACCAGTCCAGGCAAAATGCAAGTATGATAGTAAAATTTATTACTTTGTGGAAAAGATTATAATTAAAATGGAAACAATCTGGATTCCTAAAACCGTGTGGCCATCACATTATCTTTCTTAGAGGAATAACCTCCACTGACGATGGTTTTATTCACAGTAGCATTCTCACTGAGTCTGCTCTTGCAGCTTCTCGTGAAAGTTGAGCTGTGATTGACACTGATGTGTTAGTGAGGATGGCCTGGGCAGAAACGCTCTCTCTCTCGCCCACGTAAATGGCTGGTGAGCCCTCCGAGTACCTGTCAGACTCACGAACTGACCGACGGTGATCGGAGGGGAAGGGAATGGGAGATGTCCCATCTCCGTAACCCCGGGAGCACGCGGGACGGCAGGGCTTGCATCACTCTTCTTCTTCTTACAGACCAGCCCAGGAAACGAAAGGACAGTTCTCATTTCCACTGCGGTTACTTTTGTGGATGTGTCTGCACCTGCAGAGGCAGGCTTCAGAGCTCGGCCAACCATCAATGCCAAGCTGCCCTTCAATTTCTTCTTCCCGTTTGCTTGATGTAAGTTGTTAATTAAGGAAACGAGGCCACACCTCTAGAATAGTGGGTGTGGGGCCCTCACAGACATCCCATGTTATTATACTGCTGACCCTTGAGGTTGCCCCAAAACCAGCACACCTGCCCTCTCCACTCATTTCCCTCCTTCTGGAAATGTTATTCTACTTGGTTTGACCTCAGAATGGGGCACCATCTGACCTTGGTTGGATGGGGAAACCAAATTGCACCTTTGGGAAGACAGCGGAGAGAACAGGCTTTGAAATAGCATGGGCGTTGAGGCTTTATCCAGTTTACTCGCCCCCTGCTTGAAGTGAGTTCCTGTTAAAATACTGTTTTTGCTTCAGGGTTTCTTTTCTTATCAGGTCCCATTGAAATGAGTACAAAAAATAGTGAAATATCGTATAAATTCCTTAAGCAAGTAGAATAATATAAGGCCTCAAAAGGGGATCTTCCCCGAAATGTCACATTAATTACAGTGGAGTCTTTGGTCCCATTGCCATTTCTGTACCAGGCACTGTCGCTAGCTAGCTCTCCAACTAGGGGGCTGGAATGGGATGCCATAGAGCAGTTCCAAGCAGTTGAAGCTGGAAAGAATATAGTAGGAGGGCCTAGGGCGGGAGGAGAGTTTATTTTATACATTAATTGTACAGTAATTGAGAAAAATGTTGTCAGGCGGCAGAACTTGGTGGAGCCACCTGGAAGCTGGATGCTGCAGCTGGATGCTGCAGAGGAGGGGGCTGGGTATCTGAGAACAGTCTCCCTGGGGGAAACCACTATAAGACAAGCCGTTTAGAACAGCTAAGAAATAGAAAAGGCTTTTCTAGAATGGGCTGGTAGCAAAGATAGCTTCCTTTTTTCCTTTTGTCTTTCAGAGTGCTCCTATGAAAGGATGCCTCAGTATCCATGCGAACTGTGGAAGCTGTACATTTGACGAGGTTAAATTGTATATACAACTAGTAATTGTCCAGCTTTGTTGTACATTTCCAAGCAAGAGTAAAGTTCAACATGAGAAAACAGCCTATGATACATTTGTGAAACAGTGCAGGTGGGGATGGGAAGGGAAGCTCTCGGCCACACCAAGGAAAAGAGAGAGAGCCTTCTGAAAGACTGTGTCCGTCCAGAATCCAAGCTGGATGGGAGGCAGGCAACGGCAGCAAACCAAACCTGTCCTGCGGACGGCCCCAGGAGGGGCGGCATCATTGTCGTTCACAGGCACAAGCCTGTGAGGTGGGGTCTCCTCTGTGGAGCGGAGCAGGTGCGCCTCTAGATCACCTCCCCGAGCAGTCCGTGCTGTCGCAACAGCTTGTTAAGTCTTTCAATCTCCTGTTCCTGTTGTCACAAAAGCAGACAAGTAACTGAATTTACCTTTGGAGCCTCACCAGGGACGTTCCTGGTGGAATCAGCCCGCGGAAGGCAGCTACCATACAGTCGGATGGGGTCCAGGGGACAATAGCAATGACAACAGGAGGGGCGCCTGGCACAGCTCTGGGAAGGAGGCAATACCTACGTGACCCTAAAGGACAGGAAGACTTGGCCAAGGGGAGGGTGCTGGGGGCGGAGGGCGCCACACTGGCAGGAGGCCTGGCGGTGAGCAGCCCCGAGGTGCAGGCCGCAGCGGCAGCCAGGGGGCGTCTTCCCAGGAGTGTTTTCTTACCTTCTCGGAGCAGCTGAACTCCAGGTGTTGGATCTTGGCGGCCAGTTGTATATTGATCTGTTTTAACCTTAACAGTTGCCGTTCGGAACGTGTCTTAACCGAGATAATTATCCCTGAAAAATAATTGAAGGTCTTAATGATATTGGTTTCTAATTTAACCACTTGAAAACAGAAGTCTGCATTCCTCATAAATGTGCACAATTGGGAAGAGTGGTGACAAGTCAAAGAGTCACCGCTTAAAGGCACCAGAGCTGGGAGGGCCAGACTCTTCATTTCTGAGCTACGCAGTTGTGAAATATTTCTCTTCCGTTCCCATGGGCTGAAAAATCCTTCAGCATAATCACCGAGCTGATGAGCGTTAAGCTCCTTACCACAAAGCTCCTTCGCGACTGCACTGCCGAGCAGCTGGGTGCACAAAAGCAGCCGAGGTGCAAAGTGGGAGATGCTCGAGCGTGGCGCTGGCCTGTCACTCTCCCAGCTCTGCTCCCACAGCTGTGGCCAGTTTAGTTGTCAGGCAAGAACCTAAATCTTGGCTGACAGAAGGGTCACTGGCAGCCTCGTCTGACGGCTCCCAGAAGCCCACACCACAGCGGGGGAAACTGTCTCAAAAGACGGTGCCGCAACTGGGGATAGTCCGCCCCCTTCCAAGCAAGAGTGACCGAGCCTGGACCCGTTACCCACGTGTGTGGTGCCCATGAGGCCCAGGAGCAACGGTCCCTGAGCCCCACGTTCTTGGTTGTCTCACTGAACCTGGTGCAGCCTCGTGTTGCTTCTCCAGACCTTTCACGTCATGTCACGGAATTTGGCAGCAATGTAATGACAGGCATTAGCCCATCCTGTGTCCTGTGACCATTGAGACTAAGGAAATGGCCAAATCTCAGACTCCCGGTTTCATGTGCCAGGGCAGGTCTTGCCATGGTGGCAATGGGCAGTGACTGGTTATGTGTCCTTTATGAAAATCAGTAATGGTTTATCTACCTCAATTGTGCGTAACCTCTGATAGAGTATTTTTGTCTGATTAATGAATAATCAATTAGCATAACCATCATCAATTGTATCTGAAAATCCTCCTTTATTTCCTTTGACAGGAACCAGATGAATGTTCTTAATGGGCTTTACTTTAGTCACTAGATCTGACCTGGCCCCTAGAGCCCCCAGCGCCCCACCCAGGCACAGCTGTTCGTAGAGCCCCACATCCTGGCAGACGTGGCCCTTCCCTGCCTGGTCTTGCTGCGGCCGGCTGAGGGGGCTCTGGGCTCAGGAGGCCGCTAGAGGACTCACTGTGCCACCAAGGAAAGGAGCCCCATGTCAGGGGACCTCCACTGGGTCCCTGTCACTCATTCCCCTGACAGTGACCCACAGCCTGTCATGGTGGGTGCTGGTCTAGGGGTTCACAAACCTGGCTGGGCACCCGGAGTCCCTGGCAGCGCTTCAAAGGTAGATGCCCGGCCTGGGCCCCACCCCACACCTGTGCATCAGACTTTCCTTTTTTACAAAAGCTTTCACTGAAGGTGATTCTGACACAGCAGGCATCTGAGCAACTGAGTAGACCTGCAACCCAACACTCAGCCACCTGGTGATCACAATGTCACATAAAGTCCCAGCAGACACATGGCTTCTCTGAGACAGAGGCGCGCTGCACGAACGGAATGCACAAACACGCAGGGTTGCCCCAGGTCTACAGCAGGCATTACGTCCCCAGAAAGTGTCCAGTGGGTCAATTCGGAAAACGCTCCAGCTCTCAGAGCCTTCATCGGGCTGACGCGTGCTGTGACTTCAAAGAGGGCGGAATCTGGTGGGTGTCCAGTGTTTTTCAGCTTCCTTGCACCCTTTTTGGATGGTGCCCCTCCCAAGGTGGGATATGGTTTGATGAAACACTCCAGGGATTAGCCTGAATCTTCCCACACACACCCAACAATCAAGGAAGTAGGGCCCACACACAGGAGAAAGGCAGCTCCTCTCGGAGCGCAGTCTCGGTATGGTGTCACAGCCACAGGGGTGGCAGTCGGACACCACATCAGACCACTCCGCTTTCCTGTAAACTGCAGGGCGGAGGAAATGAGCGTGAAGACCAGACCGGCAGCCTCTGCACGCGCTCCTCCCGCCCCCAGCTCTGCGCCCTGGGAGCACAGGGGACATACCGTTGATGATCCGGGCCACCCGCCACAGCCGCAGCAGGATGAGCAGGCCCAGAGCCTCGAACTCATGCTCCCGGAACACGAGGACGATGTCGAGGACGAACGAAACCACAACGACGATGGAGTCCAGGATTTCAAACTTGTGGTGGAAGAACTCCAAGCGGAAAACGAATATTTTAAAGGCAATCTCCATCATAAAGAAGGTCAGGATGACTATGCTCAGGTAGTGGAACACCTGAAGGGGACAAGGAAGCATGGTCATTTCCATCCTGGGGCAGGGAAAGTTCAAAGTCAACTGGGACAGCACCTTGGGCCTGAAAGCAAGGAAATGCTCAAAGACGACGGAGTCACATCAAAAGGACCCAGCAGTCCACTTGAAGAGGCTCACCGTGACCAAATTTGGGACAATTTGAATATTGAAAAGAATGACTATGGCTGTAATACACTGAGTACATACACAAAAAACCCCACGAGTCCACAGCGAGGGGTAAACGCACACGTATGCACTCACCCAGGAAAAGGAAGGAAAGCTGTTCCTTATAAAAGAACAACTGCGTGATGGAGAAGACAGAATTTGAAATGAGTTTGCACCCCCACTGTATCCCTGGTCAGCCAGTGCCCACCGGTGGATGCTAACTGGTCATCAGATACTATGGAACTGATCATTTTTCAGGTGCGATAATGCTATTATGGTTCTACGAGAGGAAGACCTTCTTTTATGCATATCAAGGTACTTAGGGGTGAAGTGTCGGGGTGTCTAGCTTTCAAATGGTCAGACAGTAATATGGGTGTGTTTGTGGATATGCAGAGATACAAAGCAAATATAGCAAAATGTGTATTTGCCATTTTTTCATGATAAAATATCGAGAAAAAAGAAAGGCACAAGACAGTATAGCAGGTATGTTACTGATTCTGATAGAAAAATAGAAGGAGAGAAAAGAAATTCATCTCTGGAAGGACGGGGGCTTGCCACAGAAGAAAACCTAACAGCTGCCTTGGGAAAGAGGCCACAAATAGGAAGGGTGTTTATTTTCTTCCCTCCCTTTTACACTTGAAAGGACGTTTTCATATTATCAATTGAATTTTGTTTTTTAAAAAAGCGTGTTCCCAAGTTTGTTTGTTTGTTTTTTTTAAATGGCTGTCTCAGCCCTGGCTGGTGTGGCTCAGTGGATTGAGCACCAGCCTGCGAACCAAAAGGTTGCTGGTTCGATTCCCGGTCAGGGCACTGCAGGCCCGTTGGGGGTGTGAGAGATGCAGCCAATTGATGTTTCTCTCCCTCTCTTTCTCCCTCCCTTCCCTTCTCTCTAAAAATAAATAAAATCTTTAAAAAAACATTTTAAAAAATCAAAAAAGGCTGTCTCCCGTGGGGCATCCATTGCCCCTTGGGTGAATGTCTGGGAGGGGCCCAGGCAGGAAGTGTGAGGAGTTAACGGTGGCACATCCCCCAGTGGCTCCAGCCTAGGGACCCCATCTGCTCGTCTACAGGAGAAACGGCGCTCGGCCTCCAGGGAGTGGGAAAGTGTCGTCCTCCCTCTGGAATCAGAGATGCGCTCCAGCTCAGTGGTCTGGGATAGCCATCGAGTGACACAGGAAAGTCTCCTGCTTATAGGAAATGCTCATCTACAATTTGGAAAGGAAGACATTTCCTCTGCCCTTTGACTTAAAGCACCCACACTCCTCTCTCATGAGGCCTCAAGGTGGCTGTTTTCTGCCCCACTCTGTCCCCCCTTGGTACAGATCACAGAAGTGAACTGTATGAAAAGGTTGGTGACAGCCTACCCTGGCGGCGTAGTTATTCTTGTCGGGCTGGATGATCTTCAGGTCCAGGATGAGCTCGGCCAGCACCAGGAGGGCGTCCAGAACGACCAGGCAAATGATGATGACCTGCGGACAGAGGCAAGGAGCGGGAAACCGTGAGACCGAGATGGAGACCCGCCTCCCATCTCTTAATTTAATTGATTTTTTAGAGAGAGAAAAAAAGTATCAATTTATTGTTCCACTTACTTACCCACTTATTGGAAGCTTCCTGTATGTGCCCTGACCGAGGATCGAACCCACAACCTGGGCATATCAGGATGATGCTCTAACCAAAGGAGCTACCCAGCCAGGGCTCTCATCCCATCTTTAAAGGGCTGGTTTTGAAACATCTGGATGACACCACTAGGGGAAAATGTCAAAAATGGGAGGCTGCTCACCATAGCCTGAACACCCTGCAGGGAGCCCACTGGGGGCCGACTCCTTTCCACAGAAGTGGCAGAAGCCCCTCTGCCTCCTGGCCGCCTTCCCAGCTTGTCTGCCTCCAACCAGTGCCTGTCCCAGGACATCTCTGTACAGCTCACTCACTGACCCTCCGTCGCTGCTCTTCTCTTTCCTACTTGTTCCCTGCTTCTCAGCGTCTCTCAAACAAACGGCTAATTCCTAAATGGCAAAAAATAGGTAATAAAAAAGTTTCGGCATATTTTTATTTTTCTAGTTCTGTGAATTGCTCTTGTTAGGGTGAGCCCAGAAAAGATTCTCAGTAAATAACCAAACACATCCAGCCTCAGAGAAGGGAGCTGTGGAGGGAACCTCCCAGGACTGCCCACTGCAGGCGGGTCACAGCAACGCCCACTGTGCACATAAAACAGCTTCAGTCCAGATCCCTGAGGTACCTGCCCCAGTGGGGTGGAGAACTGAGAACAGTTGTCAGAAGGTCAATGTCAAAAAAAAAAAAAAGAAAAAAGAAAGACAGACAATGTCAGGCCCTGCTGGCAGAGGAGGGTGGTAGGGACTGGGGCGGAGAGAGCAGGTGAGCTCAGTGATGGTGGCGGTCACGGTGATGGAGGTGGTGATGACTCTGGTGAGGACACTAGCAGCAGGGTGGAGGTGACGGTGTTCAGCGAGACCATGGAGACGACGTGGGGGTGATGGACATGGCGGCAATGGGGGGAACCCCAGAGGGCACCATGTGACTTTCTTTGGAGCCTGTGGGCCCCTACTTGCTTCCTCCAGGGCCCTGCCTTTTATGCTGCCCAGGGCACAGACTCCAGCCTCTGGAGGCTAATCTTGCCTTCACCTTGGCAGTTTCTGCAGTTTCGGGGTGAAATTCTACACGTTCAGGCCTATGTAAGAACGGACTATAAACCTTTTGAGCACTTCAACCTGTAGCTAATTATTTCAGCAATTAAATTACTTGATGACATGGTTTATGGTGAAATTGCACGGCAAATTGCTTTTCAGTGAAGTTCCCACACATATCCAAATTCAGCAGCTTAACAAAGATCCAAGCTTTTGGTGGGTATTCTTCCCCTATTCTTTTTCTTTCTTCCTCCTTGGTTTTATTTTAGAGCAAAGGGGTCTGACTTAAAACCAAGGCACAGGAATATTAAAAAAATACTGACTACTGAGCCATAAAGAGAAATGAAGCGCTGATACATGCTACAGCGTGCAGGAGCCTAGAAAACATCGTGCGAACGTGAAAGATGCCAGACACAAAAGACAAGGTGTATTGTATGATTGTATTCATGCAAAATGTCCAGAACAGGAAACTCTACAGACTCAGAAAGGTTAGTGGTTGTCGGGCTGGGAGGTGGTTGTTTACTGGGGACCGACTCCCCTTTCAGGGTGACAAACACGTTCTGGAATGAGACAGTGGCGATGTTGGCAGGACATGGTGAATGTGCCAAATAAACGCCACGGAATTATTCACTTTGAAATGCTGAACTTTATGCCATGTGACTCTCACATCTGAAAAGAGAGACAGACAGGCTCAAGGTCACAAAACTACAATGCCCGGGTCCCCGCCCGGGCCTCTCTGACCCGGAATCTGGCAGTTCACAAGGCAGTACTATTTCTGAGGGGAGTCACACACAGAGAAAAATCCTGAGAATTCAGGGAGGCTGGTTCATTCCAAATCCCTCCCTGGCAAAGACGGCCACAGCCGCAGCAGAATGCGGTGGTCTGCGTGCAGGCTACGGGGTGGCTGGTCCTGGACCAGCTCTCAGCTCCCTCCTTGGCCTGGACCTTGCATACTGCTCCCAACTCGGCTGAGCCTCAGCCTTAACTCTCAGCTTCAGTGTCCTCCTGGGGAAATGGGGTTGGTCACATTTTCCACCCCAGAGCGACAACGGAGTATTACATGAGGCAATGAGAGGTGCTTAGCACAGGGCCCAGCCCCAGGGAGCCGGTAATAAACGTGAAGCTCCCCCACCTTCACGGCGGTGGTCCGCTGGCCTGGTTACCCTGTCCACTGTGGTTTCCATGCGGGCCTGATCCTCCCTGTATTTTCTCCCTTGGTTGTGCCATCCCATCTGAGAAGTGACAGCAGTAAAATCTACACATCACATCACCGTGGCCACCTCAAACCATGTGGAACAAGTGGCGACCGCATCTAAGAAAGGGATTCCAGAACTCGTATACTGGTTCTCTGGCCAGAGCTCAAACCCCCGAACCTGTATCCCCTGTGCCGAGGCGGCCCCCCTGCTGCTATCTGAGCCCCTCTCCAAATCTGCTCCTGTGGCCCCCTCCCACCCACAGGGAGGACCTTCCATGGCTGCCCACTGCCCAGGGAAGACGACATTCCAGTGCCTCCTCTCTTGCCAAGTGGCCCCTCTTCTCACCATACAAGTGCCACATGGACCTCTCTCAAGTCCCCAACCACTGCAGACACCTGGCCACCTGGGACCCTGAGCAACATGGCCATCTGCCTGGAAAGCTCCCTGCTCCCCTCCACAGAGCTCGCTCCTGCCCAGCCTGCAGGTTTGGGGTGGAACGTCGCCTCCTCCACCACAGTTCTCTGTACCCCCCAATCCTAGACAGGTCTCCTCCACCCTGAGACTCTCACAGCCCCCTTCTGTTTGCCTGCTGAGGGCTTCTCTCCTCTTGTGGCCAGCCTCTGTCTGGGTGAGTTCTGGAACGACTGCCTCGCTGAGCACGGATCCTCTGGGTGAGTGAAGGCTGGGACGTGTCCATCATGCTCGCCGCTGTGTCCCCAGCCCACGGGTGCTAAGAAATGACTGTTAAGTGAATGGATAAACATCTCTACTTATTTCATGGCAGTCAGTCTTCTTTTTCTCCAGCACTAGTGTCTCGGGGGTCCCAGCCCATGTGGCCGGGTGGGCCGAGTCAGGAGAGAGGGGAACCTCCCAGAGGGGCGTGGTCCAGGGCTCCCCTTGCAGCTGGCAGGAAGTTGGCTCCTTCCTTCTGCTCCTGAAATTGAGGGTTTGGGATTTCAACCCCAACAACTTAATGCCACGTTTCCTTTCCTGTCACGGCCACAGAGCAGAGCACCGTGCTGGGTGGCAGGGCCTGCATTCCTTCTCTAAGCCACACGAAAGTGATGAAAGCCCAAAACAAATGTTTCCTATTTTATCCGGGAACAAAGTCAGGGATGGGAGAGGTAAGGGCTGCTTCTCTCTGCTTCCAGAAAGGACCTTGGCTCTTGGTAGGAACTGGATTATCTCGGGCCAGGGTCCCCAAAAGGGCTCCACTTGGCAACTGGGCTGACAAGGGGCTGCGAGCTTCCCCAGTGTCCCTGGGCCTCCCGCATTCTCCTAGAACTCAGACATGCTCCTAGACATTGGCTTGGCCACCTGAGGGCTGGGAGGTGGGGTTCAGACGGCTGGCCAGACTCAACCTGCACTGGTCCTTCGAAAATCAGAAGATGTGAGGACAAATCCTGAACTCTGTAGAGAGTCCCATGCCCTTCGCTGTCTTTCGAAGTCCGCATCTCCCTCCCCTGTCCTCCCCGTAACCACACTGGGAAGTCGGCAGTGTGTTGAGGCCGGCCGGTCTTTCAGGCATCGCCCTGCACAAGAAGAGCCTGAGGCCCCCACAGCGTCGAGTCGGTGAGGCATGGGACCCTCTCGGCCTTGTTAACTCAGGGCTGGCACAAAACATTTTCTGAATGAATGCAAGCACGTTTTTTCTGCCTCCAATTCTTACCCTTTAATTTACTTGGTGAGTACGTGTGTGGTACAATTTGCATGACACAAAATTCACCCTTTTCAGCATTTTAAAGTTGGCATAAAGTTCAGCAGGTTGTGGGGCTGTCAGTACCACGTAGCTCCAGAACATTTTCACCGTCCCAAACGCGAGCCCTGTAGCCACCGCGAGGTCACTGCCCATTCCTCCCTCCCTCCTACCTGTGAATACCACCATCCCACTCTGTCTCTACAGTCTGGCCTGTTATGGACATTTCATATAAATGGAATCACTTCATACACATAGCCTTTGGTGTCTGGCTTCTCTCACTCAGCATCGTGTTCTCAAGGTTCCTCCACATTGTAGCCGGTGTCAGGGCTTGTTCCTTTTTATAGCTGAGTATGGATAGACCACACTTTGTTCAGCCAAGCATCAGATGACGGGCCTTTAAATTATGATTTATTTAATCCCTGACAGCATGGGACCTGCCCTGTGTGCCCAGTGCTGTCCAGGCGCCTGGCACGTGGTCAGTGCTCGGGGCACACGTGCACCGTGAATGAGGCAGTGGCCCCAGGCGGGCCCCCACCCTGGCCTTGTGACTCTCAGCTGACAGCTGTGCCCCACCCCAGGCATCTCGGGCCTCTGCCCACCTACCTGAAACCTGTGGGAGCTGAAGAGCTTCCTCAACGTGGCCCTGAAGTCTAGGTGGTGCTTGGGCGGGGAAGCAGGGGCCGGGTTTGGATCAGCAGCTCTGCCCTCCTCGCCCGAGGCGGGTGTTTGTGGAGGCTGCTCCTCCTCTTCCTCTTCCTCCTCTTCATTCTCCCATTTCTTGTAGTTGACGTTCCAGGCATGGTAGTCATCGCCAACAACGGTGAAGTGCTTCAGGAACTTGCTCATCCTCTCGGCGGGAGCCACCTTGGCCCTGCGAGTGACCGTCTAAAGGAAGGGGACAGAGAGTGAGCGCTCAAGCAGGGCGGCCCGCTGCAGAGCCCATCCAGACCACTCGGACCCCTCTCTCTCTGGCAGGCAGCAGGGCCCTGGCTGGGCCGGGCCACAGGAGTGACGACAGTCCGGTGGCTCAGGGCGCCAAGCGAGCACAGAGGCCGTGAGGTCACAGTGGTTTCTTGTGCTTTTATTTTTGGAAACCAGATTCTCAGTGCTACAGGCAACAGGAAGCACCAGACCCCATCGGGCCTGTCTCTGTGGTCTGGTCGGCAGTCACCAACGGCACTGGCACTATAGCCCAGTGACAAAATACACACCACAGGCCCACGTGTAAAGGCCGGAAGAATAGCCTCATGGTTCAAAGACATCACAACCTGAAAAACCAGAGGTGAGAGTTGGAAGAGGGAGAGGAGGCCAAAAGTAAAAGTACTCAGAGTTTCACAGAAAAGTGAACACCCCCCAACCCTGCTTCATGCTGCAGATTGATGCTTAAAAGGTGAGAAGCAAATGGATTTTTCCTAGGTTCGGCCAGTGTGGTTTTAAATACACTGTGGATAGTTGTTTAAAAACAGATGACTTCAAAGCAAAAAGCAAAGAACCCTCCCCTCTTTACCCTGATAATACATTTTTTATAAAGTTCAATAATGGCCCTGGCTGGTGTGGCTCAGTGGATTGAGTGCGGGCTGCGAACCAAAGGGTCGCCGGTTCAATTCCCAGTCAGGGCACATGCCTGGGCTGCAGGCCAGGTCCCCAATGAGGGCCATGTGAGAGGCAATCACACACTGATGTTTCTCTCCCTTTCTTTCTCCCTCCTCCTCTCTCTAAAAATAAATAAATAAAATCTTTTAAAAAATAAAGTTCAATAATGAAGACTTTCGGGTATGGGTACTAGAATAGGCAACGTGGTCAGAGGCGCGGGGGAAGAGAGCCCAAAGCAGACCCAGGTCCGTGGGAAAGGCCAGCGAGGCTAGATAAATAAAAGGCCCCCATCCCCCAGCACGCACAGAATCAATTTGGGAGGCAATAGCATTAACAGAGATAAGTGTACTTTTAAAAAAAACTTCAAAAGTCTTAGAGCAAAATATAGACAAGTATCCTCATGACCTCAGGACAGGGAAAAATTGCTTAAAGAAGGCACGAAACCCCAAAGAAATGGGTAGATTTGACTCATCCAAACCAAAAGCTTTTATATCACAGACACCCCTGCCAGGTGGAGACACACACAGAACGGGAGTGAACACCTGCAAGTACTTAAGAGACACAGCGTTAGCGCCCAGAACATATAAAGAAATCTCACCCCAAAAAAGACAATTCCATGGAAAACTAGACCATGGATATTAACAAGCAGGTCACTTAAGAGAAAACGCAAATGGCCACTCAGCTTCGGCACTTGTTGGGAAAACGTGAGACACTGTGACAGCCTCACACGGCTTCACTGCTCAGACTGGCACGCGTTTAAAGGGACAACAGCCCGCGCTGGTGAGGGCGTGACGCTGTGGGGTCTGTAGGACACTGGAGATGAGACTGAACGGCACCACCATGTTTGGAAGCCGTATGGCATTGGTGCTCTGTCGGGATGAAGCTGTGCCTATCTTTCTGAATGATCTAGTGATTCCATCCCCCGATGGGCTAAAAAAGAAACACCCAAAAACAAACAACAAAAAAAACCCAACTCGCTCACATGTGCTCAAATCAGTGGCATGTTCAAGAATGTTCACCACAAATGCGCCCCTAAGTGGTGGGAGACAGAGAAATGGATCTTCTCTATTCGTGCGAAGGAAACTATACAGCAGTTAAAATGAACGCACTGTGTCTTTCTCTATCACTGAGGACATCCCCGTGTACCTGCTCAGCTGCACTAGACACAGCCGACCACTCGTTCCCTCTAACCCTTCCTTCACTGGCTTCTGGGATTCCACACTCTCCTGGTTTTGCTCCTACCTCAATGGTTGCTTCTTGCTGGTCTGTCTTGCTGGATGCCTTTGCAGGGGTGTCCAACCTGTGGCCCACGGGCCGCATGCAGCCCAGGATGGCTATGAATGCAGCACAACACAAAATCATAAATTTACTTAAAACATTATGAGATTTTGTGTGTGTGTGTGATTACATATCTCAACGTATTTAACGTGTGGCCCAAGAAAACTCTTCTTCGTCCAGTGTGGCCCAGAGACGCCCAAAGGTTGGACACCCCTGCGAGAGGACACCTTATACTGAAGCATCTGCGTTCCCAGGGCTCGGGCCTGTGGCTACCTCTCTCCTCTGTGCTGCGTTCCAGGCGGATCTCACTCAGCAGCATGGCTTCAAAGGCCTCTCCACACTGAGGATGCGTTACTATTCAACCCTATCTCCAGTCCCAGTCTTTCACCTGGACTTCAGACACGACACCAGCTGTTTACAGGACATCACCCTTAGTTACCTCACATCTATCTTTTTTTTTTTTATCCTCACCTCAGGACATGCTTATTGATTCTAGAGAGAGGGGAAGAAAGGGGGATAGACAGGGAGAGAAATATCGATGTAAAAGAGAAGCATCAATTGGTTGCCTCTTGTATGCACCCCAACCAGGGACTGAACCCACAACCTAGGCACGTGCCCTGACCGGGAATTGAACCGGCAACCTTTCAGTTTACAGGATGATGCTCCAACCAACTGAGCCTCACCAGCCAGGTCCCTAACAGCTATCTTAAACCCTTGCAAGTCCAAAACAGAATTATTCACTCATCACCCAAACCTTCCGCATCTCAACTGCCAGCATTTCATTGGTCTGCTTCCTTAGGCCGATAACCTTGGCATTATTCTTGACCCTCCTTTCTCTCACTCTCGACATTTGCCCCTACCAGTAAATTTTGTTGGCTCCACCTTCAAACGACATTCTAGGTGAGACCACTACTCCCGTCTCCATTGCTGTTCGTAGTTCCAACCAATCATTTCTTGCCATCTCTTGCAGCAGCCTCCCACCTCCTCCGAGTGTCCACTCTCCACTCAGCAACCAGGAAAAACTTTCTCAAACGTAAATGAGATCATGTCACATGTCCATCCTTGGAACCCTCAAATGATTTTTCAGCAGACCCAGGTGCCTCTCCCTAGAATTCTCTTCCCCTTGACATCTGCAGGGCTCATACCTTTTAGGCCAGGCTTCTGCTCAAATATCACCTCCTCTGAGAGCTTGTCTGGTCACCCTCCCCTGTCGCACTGTGTTCCCCTTATCCTGCTCCATTTATCTCTATTCGCACTTCCTGCTATTCGACATTATCCACGTACTTGTTTATCTGTTTAGTACCTGCCTCCCCAGCTGGACTGTGAGCTCCATGAGAAGGAATGGGACTTTTCCTGCCGCTGTACCCTCAGTTCCCTGCACTTAGTGGACACTCAAAACCATTCAGATATTTAAGGGACTGAATGAATATCCCAATGTGGTTAAATTTAAAAAAATATGTTGAGTATAAAAGGGAGCCCCTGATTTGAGACTTCCTCAGGTGCTAAGAGACCCAAGGAGAACAGGTGACCCCTTCATCACCTCCCCAGGGTGAACCTTCTGACTCCCCGTCCATGATCCTGGGGCCTGTCTGGCTCTCTTCTCCCACCCCCACTATCCACTTCCTCCTCCACCACCACCTCGGCCAAGCCTCCATCCTCTCGTCCAGAACACTGCAACAGCGTCCCACCCATCTCTCTCCTTCCATCCAGTTCTTCCAGCACATTCTCCACCCAGCAGCCTGAGTGGCTTTTATAAACCCTCACCTCTGACCATATCACTGCCCCCTTCACTTTGGTCATTGAATAAACACCCAAGATCTTTCCAATGATGTATGCGGCCCTGAGAGGTTTGGCCTTATCTCCCACCCCATGACCACACCCCAGCTACGCTGGCTGCCCTCTGTCCCTCCAACGTGCCACTCTCCCTGCCTCTTAAGCCTCATGGGGGCTCTTCCCTCAACCTGGAATGTTCTCTCCCCACTCTGAGCTTGGCTCACTCTTCCTCATGCTTGAAGACTCAGCCAAAATGTCCCTTCCTCCTAGAGGCCCTTCTTGACCCCTAAAATCTAAGTCAGACCCCTCTGAATTTTATAACCTCTCTTTATATTCTTTATTTTTCCTTTGAGAGCCCTTATCACAGTTTCTAACTGGAAATTTTTTGTGTGTGGCTGTTTGTTTATTACTTCTCCTTCCACACTAGCAATTAAGCTCCATGCAGGTAGAGTCTGCATCGGCAGAGTCCCACCTGACCCCTGACTTAGAACAGGAGCCTCACCCTGTTGGCTGAGGGCGTTGGTAGACGGTCTCCCAGGCGGAAGTACAGCTTGTCTCAGGCGGGACTCTCCATCACTGGGTTCCCAGGGCTGGCCGAGGGCCAGGACTGTGGCTCCCCTGTGGCCCTCTGGGTGGCTGCTGGCCATGTTTTCCCATAACACCGCACCTGGCAGATGGAACCCTCTGGTGCTAGTTTTCAGTGTGGCAGGAGCCTGCGGGTGCCTTGCAAAAACCACATTTATATTCTACAGGAGAGGAAATTTTTCTTTCTGAAACTTGTGGTCAGTAAAGAGGCAACTTTTAGTAATTTGGGATGAAAATATTTACAGCGCCCAGCAGAGCAGAAAACTCTGGTTTTAAGTCAAAAAATCCGTCATTTCAGAAGCAGCAAAGTTCCAGAAAGGGGCCAAAATACAGTTCTTCACGAAAACGTTTCGGGCCTCTGAAGTTCACCACCCACCCTGGACCCTCGCTGTACTGGAAGGAAGGGCTGACTCCATGAGTGAGGCAGAGCCCCGCCCTCAGTGCCCAGCCTCCAGCAGCCCCTCTGCAGTGACCACCATCTTTTTTCAGCTTCGAAAACTCTCATCCCCACTCCTCTGGCTGCGTCACCATCTGGGTTGCTTCACTTCTCTGCTGTTGCCTCCTGCTGGCCTCCAACCCCCAGCCTTTCCATTCACATGAGCTGATGCGGCTTTTCCTGTGCAGCTTGAGCTACACTGAGTCGTTTCTGTCACTTGCAACCCTAAGAGCCTAGGCGAGTGCAGTCCCCTGGCCCTGGAAACCTCCCACCTGCACCGCCCCTGCATTAACCCTTGCAGTCCCACTACATCCGGACCCTACTCGCTCTGGGGTCACCTTCCTATCAGACCCCACAACTGCGGTTCCTGTCTGCGTGACTGCACCCTGTCGCACTGCTGACTCGGTTCTTTTGACAGCCTCGCCTCTTGACTTTTCCCCTATCTCTGGCCGCCCTTCTCAGTGTCTGGTACCATGTCCCTGCCCCCAGGCCATCTGAAGTCCTTGACACCCTGAGACTGTCCTGGTGCAGGGTGACTCTCCCCCTCTGGTGGGCTCTGCACACCTGTGTTCTCAACATTGCTCATGTTCAAAGTCTCAGCCAGACCTCAGGTATCGTGCCCGAGTCTGCTGTGACCCAAACTGAACGAACTTCTTCATGTATTTTTTAATTTACTTTTAGAGAGGGGGAGAGAGAAAGGCAGGGAAAGAAACATCAATGTGTGGTTGTCTCTTGCGTGCCCCCTACTGGGGACCTGGCCCACAACCCAGGCATGTGCCCTAACTGAGAATTGAACCAGTGACCCTTTGGTGCGTAGGCCAGGGCTCAATATCCACTGGGTCTCACCAGCCAGGGTTAAACTGAATGGACTTCTTATCCTTTCCCCATATCCATTCCTTCCTCCATGTTCCCCTAGGGTGTGACATCATAGCCATCCTGCTGCCCAAGCCCAGAGCCAATGGCCACCCCTAGCTCCTCTCTCTCCCTCAAGCTCATCGATGTCACCTCTTCATCGCCGCTCACCCTCCACCTCTTCTCCATCTAACCCCCTCTGACCCTCAAGATACCTGTATCCGCCTCCTCATGCAGCCTCCTGCCCCCATCCTTCTTCCGCACAGTGGTGGCCAGAATCACCTTTCCCCACTGCCCACGTTTCTCAATTGCCCCCACCACTGCCTTCCGTCCCCCCACCCCCATGCCTGCCAACCGCTGCCTTCAGGACAAAGGCAGAGCTCTCTGGGCCTCCCCAGGCTATGGTCTCCTCCCAGCCTCAGGCGTCCTCTGCCTATCTCACCCTGGTTCTCTTTCAGGCCTTAGATTTCACACCTAGATTTTACCTCCCCTGGGAGGCCTTCTTTAACCGCTGCCCCTGGGCTGAGGGCCCTTCCTCTATTTCCGCATCACACCACTTACTCACGAGCACTGTGCCTCTCAGAGGTGCCTGTCTCCTGCACTGCCCTGCCAACTCTGGGGGGCCGCGGGCAGACACAGTCACAGGGAGGGGCTCAACAAATATCTAATAGACAAACTAACCAAAACCCCACAAGCGCTTACCCCTCTTTTACACATGACAGGTATTATACCAGAACAACTACCACTACCTGGGAGAGAGGGAAGAAACGAGAAAAACAGACCTAGAAGAGATAGAGAAAACATGTCCTCCCGAACGTCTATTTTTACGGGCTCTGGGGCTGCATCTGTAGGAGGGGAAGTCCCTGTTACACGGTCATCCAGAAAATGGCACTTTTTAAGAAATTCAGCCGATTCCTGATTCCCAGGGCCCAATGTCTTTTAACTCCCCATTTTCCTATTCTCTCTCAGAGCTCAACTTTTGGGGACTTGATGTGCTTATCATCCAAA
Organism: Desmodus rotundus; assembly: GCF_022682495.2. Taxonomy (NCBI): domain Eukaryota; kingdom Metazoa; phylum Chordata; class Mammalia; order Chiroptera; family Phyllostomidae; genus Desmodus; species Desmodus rotundus. The sequence goes on from NC_071393.1 coordinate 4,679,840, forward strand.
CCCCCTCCCCAAAGCCGCCGACAAGACACAACAGCAGCGGCATCTATTACTACTCATTGCTATTGGTATTATTTGTTACATTAGCATAACCCTAAGTCATGGAAAGGTGCCATTTCATTTAAATTCCTAACCCTCTGAGGTCCAGGCCATAATTTTGGGCCTTGGTAAGGGAGGTGCCACGTCCTAAGTCACACACTTGGAAAATGGCAGAGCCAGGATCTGCCCCCTGTGCTGTGTGACTCTTTAGAACACGGGACCCAGAAAAAGCCAGGCAGCCAGTCACTGGACAGCTGCATGCCAGGATGTCAGGGGTTGAATTGCGGTCGCCCTAAAATTCACAGCCACCTGGAACCTCAGGATGTGACCTTACTAGGCATAATATGGGTCTTTGCAGGTGTAATTAATGTGGCCTGTGTGACCCTGGCTGGAGCCCAGTTTCCTCCAGGCATTACCCCATGCACCTTTTCCCTTTGCTGATTTTAATTTGTGTCCTTTTGCTGCAATAAATCACAGCCATCAGTCAAACTCTGTGCTGAGTTCCATGAGCTCCCCGAGTGGAACGTTGAACCTGGGGTGAACTTGGGGAGCTCTGACCTGCTCCCTTATTTAAAAACTCTTCTCTGGCTTCCCACTGCTTTTAAAAATAAAGACCCAAGGGCCTTCCAGAGGCCCATTCTGCATGCCGAGGCCTGCGTCTGCCTGTCTGATATTGCTTTCCACCACCCTCCTCTGTGTCGAGGTCCCGTGTCTCTGCTCAGCCCTCTGCACTCAAGTTCCTTCAACCACAGACCTTTGTAACTTTCCTCTGCCTGAAATTCCCACTGCTCTTCCACTTTGTCATCCATCTTCTTTCTCCCCTTTAGGAAGTCTTTCTCCAGCATCCCGGAGCATCCCTGCTCCAGGAAGCTGACCAGGCACCTCCTCCTCTGCACTCATGCAGGGCTCCTCTCTCCCCTGCAGTGGGTTCAGGTCCACCTGTCTGTGTCTGTTGGGAGTCTGTTGCCCCCATCAGGGCAGAGGCCAGGTGGGTTCCTGCTCAGGCAGTAGCCTACAGGTCCCCACTAAACACACCTAGGGGGTGGCTGCATCCCTGGCAGGAAGATCCCCTCCCCCACCCCAGCCCCTGGGGATCTGTGTTCTGAGGAATGCCTATTTTTAAAATCAGGGAAGTCTTTAAATAAGCGTAACAGTTTTTCCTTCTCTAGGGTGGAGAGGAAGTTTGAGGCTCACAGAAACAACCACCGGTGACAGCTGACCAGCTTTGGGGGAGGAGGTTGCTGCTTGTGCGCTGAGGGGCCAGGCTGGCAGCCCAGGTACCCACACCCTGTCCCCTGGAGCCCGGCACCACATCACTTCTCTCCTTCCCCTGCAGGGTCAGGGTCCCTCCTGTCTTGATAAAGCTCTGCCAACCCAGCAAGACAATCACGAGGCTGGGTGGGCACAATGTGCGAGATAATATCTATAGCCGAAGAAATCTCAGTGATCGTAACTGGAGCACCTGCCATTTCTGAGTTCTGTGCAAAGCCCTTTAAACCACACTGCAAAAACTCCATGAAGTGGGGGCCTGAGTCTCCATTGACAGGTGAGGAACCCAGGAACAGGGAGGCCAAGCAACATGCCCCAGGTCCCACAGCCAGTGAGACACAGAGCTCAGTTTCTGACCCAGGGGGCCGGGCCCAGAGCCACCTTTTTTTGTTTACAAAAGCAAAGAAAGAAAATGAAAGCAGAGGAAGAAAAAAAATGAAGTTATCCAGCTAGAAAATAAGATCTACCCCAAGTGTGAATGAGTCATCTGGGTGATTCCACCCCCCAGGGTCTAAGCAATGTTGTGGCCAGCGAGAGGTCAGGATAAACACTTCGGGGCACCCATTTTTCTTGTATCACAGCCTAACCAGTGGCTCTTTGCCCTGGCCGCACATTGGAACCACACAGAAGCTTTAAAGACCCTGATGCCCGGGCCCCATGGCCCAGGATCGTGATTCAGTTGGCCTGGTGGTGGCCTAGGTGTTGGGATCTGCCATGCGCAGCCCAGGTTGAGAACCAGCATGAGGCCTCATGAGAAATGAGCCAAAGGGCTACAGGACTCTGTAAGCACCCCTGGCTCCCATGTTCCCCAGAGGTGAATGGTGACATGCAATCATCTGGGACGAGAAATAGGTCAGCAGATGGGCTGGCTGCAAACCCAGTTACTGTCACGATCAAGTCCACAGCCCCCAAGTTTGAGTGTTTACTGTAGTCGGGCATCCTGCCAAGTGTGTTCCATGCACACTTTTATTTCATCCTCACCATACTCTACAGAGAATTATTGTTCCCATTTTGAAGAAGAGGAAAACTGAGGCCCAGAGAGGTGGGAAGGTGCAGAGAGGGACTCTGAGAAGGACAGGTGTCCCCAGCTGGCTCAGCCCCTCTCAGCAGCTACAGCAAACCAGGACTGAACCACGGCTAAAAACCCCTCCAGTGTCTCCTATAATACAGTTGTTTTTCTTTCAAAAACTAGGAGAGCTGGAAAATTACAAAGCTCCTAAAAGCAATCCTATTAAAATTAAAAAAAAAAACAACACACACAATCAACTCCATAAGAGCGCTGAAAGGAACTTGTTCTCTGAATCAGTTAAGAGGCTTACTTGCTACAAGTGGTCCTGGCCCATATTCCCCAGCCCCGTGTGCTGGCAGACAGGCCCCAAGCCCCAGGAAGGCGCTGGTTCTGCATTCCTGCATTTTCCCACTAGTTAATGTGCATCAGACTTGCTGATACCTTTTTGATGGCCCAGACACTCACCAAGGGGTCACTGCTCTCACGACTGCGTTTTCTGACGGTTCCTCATTTTTCGCACCTTTATCGCCAATTCAAAGACCACATTTTCTCACATTTTAACATTTGTGAAATCTGAATGTTTTCCCATTGACCAGTTTCAGCATCAGTTGTCATATTATATCACAATAAACAGCAGCACTGTTTTTTCTTCTTCACAGTCCATAAATAACAGTGCATCTACAGGCAACGATGTCTTATGTGCTAAGAAATATGGCGCCGTAAGTTAATCGCATTTCTTCCTTTCTATGGGGGATTTCCTTTCCCGTACGTGAGATGATCAGGTTTGATCATAAACAATGCCGTGATTCCCGATACACACCATCTCATTTTCTTCCAGGACAGCTGTGTGGGCTGACCCGGCTCCTCCGCAGATTAGGAATGAGATGGTTTCACCACAGCCTAACCAGCATCGAGCATTTCCACTCGCTCTGTTGGTTCGCCTAATTTAATAGGGAACTACAAAGGAAAGAAAGTATGAGCTGTTTCCACTGGCCCTTCTCTGGCTAATAACGGTAACTGGAACTCAGAGGCATTTTCCCTCCACCCTGTTAGAAACGCCGCACAACGATGTTCTCAAGGCCGCGAGGCTGCAGAGTCATCTTACCTTTTCGTTCCAGGTAGCCATTTTCCTGTCGTCTCCGGCTCTGGAAAATAGTAAAACGTTTGTCCACATCTGTCATCCTGCTGTCATTTGCCTTAGCATGGGCTTCGCAACACTTTCTTACACGTTTTTAAAATATTTTGTAAACTTGACTGAGCGTCTGAAGATAGTAAATAATAAAGCTCAAAGTGTATGTAGAAGGACATACATCCGGGGTATATACCCGAAAGAGCTGAAACAGGCACTCGGTCAAATGCACGCACACAAATATCCGTAGCCAAAAGGCAGAGAGCAACTCAAGTGACCTGTAACAGGTACATAGATTCATAAAGGATGTTACAGCCATACAATGGAATGCCATCCAGCCGTAGAAATACCTTTTATAATATATATAAATATAGAATCATTGTTATACACCCGAAACTAACATAGTCTTGTAGGTCATTTAGACTTCAATAAAAAATTAGTTAAAAAAAAAAAAAGAATCAGCAAGCCTCTAAAACATTATGCTAAGTGAACGAAGCAAGACACAAAACATCACACATGACAATTCCATTGATATGCAATATCCAGAATATGCAACTGTAGACAGAAAGCAGACTGGTGATTGCCAGGGAGCAGGGGAGGGGGAAGTGGGGAGTGAGAGGTCAACGGGGCGGGGCTTCCGTTGGGGATGGTGAAAAGGTTCTGGAACTGGATAGCGGTGGTGTTGTCATTGCATTAAATGCCACTGAACTATTTATGATGCTTAATTTTATGTGAATTTCACTTTAATTAAAATTAAAAAAAAACCACCCAGACATATAGATTGCAGTGTTGAGATTGTTCTGGAAAGCAGCAAAGAATCTAAATGTTCACCAACAGGAGTTTGGTGCAGTTAAGGTACATCTGAGCAGTGGGAGACTCTCCAAAGGGTCGCCGGTTCGATTTCCAGTCAGGGCACATGTGTGGGTTGTAGGCCAGGTCCTCAGTTTCTCTCTCTCTCTTTCTCCCTCCCTTCCCCTCTCCCTAAAAATAAATAAATGAAATCTTAAAAAAAAAAAAAGTAAAAAAAATGTTTGCAAGGATATAGCCAAACTCTTCACAGTGGTTACTGCTTGAGAAAAACAGTGATTTTGGAGTGGGGTGGGCATTTTTTCCTTTTCTCAGCTTTTGGACAGTCTGAACTCTTACAATGACTATGTGTTACTTCTTAAAAATTATTTTTAACATAGTGACACATGCGTGTAGTAAAAATTTAATACAAAAAGATATACTATGACAAGTGAGTTTCCTTCTACCCAATCTTTCCAGAAGCAGCCACTCTGACCCATTTTCTATGCCACCTTGGCAAGCACATGCGAATTTACTCTTTTTCTCTTTCTTTTTCCCTTAAACAAACATGAGTCCAACACTCTGCTCTGAACCTTGCTTATTTCCCTTCAGGGGGTGGTAGGCTGAATAATGGCCCCCTGAAGATGCACACATCCTAAGCCTATTCCTCAGAACCTGGAAATATGTCACTTCACCTGGCAAAAGGGACTTTGCAGATGGATTAGAAAAGGATGCTGAGACCCCCAAGTGCACCCAATGTAATCAGAACGGTCTTGGTAAGTAGAGCAGGAGAATCAGACATGGAAGATGTGACTGGGGAAGCTGAGGTTGGCACCAGAGATTAGAAGGTTTTCTGCTGCTGGCTTTGGAGATGGAAGGGAAGGGATCGAGGTCCAAGGGATGCTGGCAGCCTCTAGAAGCTGATAAGGCAAGGACTCAGCCTCTCCCCTAGAGCCTCCAGAAGGAGGAACGCAGCCCTGCCAATGCCCTGATTTTGGCCCACTGAGACTGCTTTTGGACAGCTGACCACCACCAACCCCCTGCCCCCAGAACGCTAAGGTAATATATTTATGTTGTTTTAAGCCATCAAATTGTGGTCAGTTGTTTCAGCAGCCACAGGAGACTAATACAGTATCTCAGAGATCTTTGCATGTCAGTGTGCTCGAGATCAAGTGCATTGCTTGGAATGACGGCACAGGATTCCCCTGGGGGAACTTGGGTAGCCCCCCTGGTGATCAACATGTAGATCAACCAATCTTTTGCGTGTCCCTATGTTTCAATGAATAACCCTGTGCACCATGTGCTCCTTTTATAATTTTAAAAATTACTGTTTTGGAAAAAAAATTCACAAAGACTTAAAAAAAAGGAGTTTTTTCTCTCCCCACAGTACTGTGCTAATGGACTCTCAAAGAGCTTCTCTTGCTGCTTGACTGGCAGAGCGGTTTTTGCAACCAGCAGAGTTTGGCTCCATGAGTTCCTGTTCAAGCCCCTGGGGGCCCTGACCCTGCTCTCACAAAATGGGCTCAAGTGGAACCATCACCACAAGTGAAGGTGAAGGGAAAAATTAAGGTGCCCTGAAGATTTCCTTCCTTCACAAGACAGGAAATAGAACTAGTACATACGTTGAAAAAGACCCAGCTTCAGTAATTCAAGCAACAGAAAATGTAAACCTATCATGTCCTCCCCATTAAAATAGACAAAACAAATAAAAACGAAAACACCCAATGCTTGTAGGACTATAGAAAAACTTGAACACGTTGCTGAGGATAATTTTTCTAAATAGCTGTCTAGTGGTAAGTGGCATGTGCCTTCAGAATAATCATATCCTTGACTTGAACAATTTGGGAACTATATCTGAAAAGAAATCCCTGGCAATTTGGACAAAAATGGTTAAAGCGAAGTTGGTATTAGGACTAGAACCTGGAAACAGTGCCAGGTCCCATTTTGGGGAAAAACTCAGAAAGGCCGTGGGCAGTTGTGAGGAATGGCAATTCTGAGGTCTGCGTAGAAATGTAGAAAGAATGCTGTTAAGCAATGAGAGGTAGACCTCTGATGGTTGCACACACTGCTTGCAATTGTATAAAATTATCAGAACTTCTACTATGTGCCAGGTACAGTGCCAGGTTCTAGGGAATCCAAAGCTAAGGTCAGGGCCCTGGCAGGCTGACATTTTAGCTGGGGAGACAAATGGGGAACCAAGGAAACACATAAGCAGGGTAACAGTATCCAGGACTAAGCGTGGGAAGGAACAACAGTAATGCAAGAGAGGGCAGGCGAATGTGGCCCCCGCAGTAGGGTGGGCAGGGCAGACTTCTGAGTCTTTTGTGGCAGTCCTGAGGTGCAAGGAGGTAAGTCAAAAGAAGATGGCAGGAAAGAACATTCGGGGCCGGGCTGGGGTGTGTGTGGATGGAGCACGTGCAGAGGCCCTGAGGGAGCAGAGAACTCAGCATCTCCAAGGAGAGAAGTGTGGCTACAATGGGTAGCCAAGTGAGAGGAGAGTGACTGGACAGGGGAGTCAAGCCTCAAGCAGGCCCGATCAATGCTGAGGATCTGGGGGGGTGCAGTGGGGATGGCCACACACAGGACATGCCGAGGGGTAGAACCCGCTGTGGGCCTAGGTGTCAGGACGAGGAGAGCACGTTACACAGCAAAAATGCTCTGGGCTTCCTCCTTCTTGCTAAACCAGTGGTGGGGGAGGGCTTGGGGGAATGCAGAGCAGAGAGGTTCTGGAATTGTGTAAGCTGCAGCCCGAAGACTTTCAAACCCTTGCTCCTGCCAGCCTTTCCTACAAAGCATCACAGCAGAGAGAAGTTGCCACCCCAAGTCTTGGTCTTACTCAAGAAGCTTCAGCCGCCGCCGGTGGCGTTGCCCGGAAACACTGCAGATCTCAGATAGCTCTGACTGACCTCAGGTTAAAGGTGTCCGGGACACAGTAGTGCTCTCAGAGGGGCGGGCATGGGGCTGGAGGGGGTTACGGCTTGGTCCGTGCACTAGGCTAAGCCTTTATACCGATCGTCTCATTAATCTTCTTAGCAATCCTGTGAGGTAGGGACCTTGCCTGACCCCATGGGACAGAGAAGGAAACCAACACACGGACAGGTGAAATCCCCTGGCTGAGCACCAGAGCCCCCTGTGCCCTGACGAGGTGTGGAGGGAAGGCCTCGCAGTTCCTGGAGGGGGCTGCCCTGCTCCCCCCACTCCTGCAGTTTAACCTGCCCCAACCCACCATTCTAATTTCCCAACCCCCTCACCCAGGTGAAGGACCTGCTGCCCTAGGGGTTCTTCCTGCAGGAAGAGCAGTCTGGCTCCTTTCAGCCTCCTCTTGGAACGCTCAGCATTTGGCTTTACCCTACCTCCCTCTCCCCGCGCCGGGCCCAGGCCCCCTGCTTCTCTCCCTGCAGTCTGGGGTGGGGATGGGGCAGGAGAGAGATGAGGAATAAATGGTCTTAGAGGTTCACACCAACCTGGGTTTAAGTTCTGGCTCTGCCTCCTTTGTGACCCAAGGCAAGTGGTTGACGTCTTTAAGTCTTGGTTTCCTCACCTGTAAGAGGGAGACAAGGCTGATACCTCCTCACCTGTGGCTGCTGCCTGGCTGTGATGAAGTGAAGACACCTGGCCCAAACTCTAGACTAACGGACAGTTCTTCAAGTCATTACTCCACTTTCAAGGGGAGATAACTGAGGACTAGAAGCTTCTCTCCCAGTTCCTGTGAGTGTCGTCTCCTGCCCCCCACACCCCCCGCCCCCTGCAATGGATTTAGTATCCCTGGACAAGGCAGGGTTCCGGGGGAAGCCACTGCCCGCCCGCGCTGGGAAACCATAGGACCGAGGGCACCTGCGGGCGGGCTGGGATCCCGCGGGGTCCTCGCAGGGTGGCGGGACCCCGCTCTCCTGAGGGGGGGGTTGGGGCGCAGGGACAAGGGCTGCGCACCAAGAAGGGGCGCGTCCCGCCCCGGGAGCACCTACCTCGCGGTCCGCTCGCCCACGGCAGCCGCTGCAACTGCGAGCGCGCTCGGCCCGGCGCCCCGCCCGCCCCTCGGTCCCTGCCCCTCCCACCCGCCAACGCACACCCGTCTCGCCTCCGGCTCCGGCCTCGGTCTCGGTCCCCTGGTCCTTGTTCTTGCCTGTCTGTGGGTCTCCCTCTTGACTTCTGGCTTTCCCTCAACCGGCCCTCCCGCTCTGCAGGCCCAAGTCTGGCCTGGGCCTCCCTCAGCCCCCCAGATGGACAAAGGTCCCGCCCTTGGAGCCAACCGCGAATCACGAGAATCCTGGCCCCCGCGAGCCTGGGGGAAGGGGTGGGAGGAGGGAGCCACTTCCTCCCGACGGCGGGATCGAGGGGGCAGCACTAGGTCCATCCCCTTTCCCACTCCACTCCCTTGGGAAACAGGCCTGGCTTCTGGCAGCCCACCCCCACCCCCACACTCGTGACTACTTTAGGGGTGACCCTGAATAGCCTTGCTTGTCCCCTGCACAGTATCTGCTATGTGAGCGAGTGGAGGGGGTGCGCCTGGAGTGGGGCTGAGGCTGGAGGTATTGGGTAAAAAGGGGGTGTCCTGCTCCAGGGAACCTTCCTGCCTGCAGCCCGTCCTATGGCCAACTCCTACTCACCTCCCAGGCCCAGTGGTAAGGCCCCTCCCCTGTGGGCCCTCCTTGGCCCAGAATCCGCCAGTACTCCCTGCACCTTATTTTACAGCTCACACTGGAATCTGTTGTTCCACTGGCCTTGGTCTTTCCAAAAAGGTCCCAGACTTCCAAGGGCAGAAGCTATCTGCCTTCCATGCAGCTCCCTGCTCCTGGTCTCGCTGGGGCTGAGAGGAGCCTCAACTCCCTGGAGTTGAATCAGTGCAGGTTACAGCAAACCTAATAACGGCTGAGAACAGCTCAGCTCTGGAGACCGGAAGTGGAGGCTTGGGGGAATCCGTCCCTCGCCTTTTCCAGCTCCCAGAAGTTGCCTGCCTTCCTCTGCTCCGGGATGCATCACTCTGACCTCAGGGTCATCATCAGGTCTTCCCTAGAACTGACCCTTCTCTCTCCCTCTTAAAATGCCCCTCGTGATTGCATGGGGCCTACCTGGACAATCCAGGATAACCTCTCCACCTCGAGATCCTTGATTTAAACCCATCTGTAAAGTTCCCTTTGTCAGGTGAGGGAGCATCCGCCCAGGTTCTGGGGATTAGGTGGCGGGCATCTTTGGGGGGCCAGTATTCTGCCTACCACAGGTCTATTGGTCTCATTAGCTCAGACCACCAAGGGGGCCAAGGCTGCTCTTCCCAAGCCTGTCTCCCACCTCCAGCTGGGTAGCCGGCTTCTTAAAACATCTTGGTCTGATCTGACTCCTCAGTCTCACTTGGTGATTACCACAGTCCCATTCCAATCCTCAAGGCACAGTCTGGTCCATTTGAAACGTCAGCCCCCAGGGCAGCTAGACAGAGTGGAGAGGACGTGTGGAGGGGTCTTCTCTGTCCTCCTCTGTGTTCACGCCCTCACGGCTGCTGCGGAGGGAAGAGGCAGAGGGAAGTGGTAACACTTAATGACCACCTAGAAGCAGCACTTCTCTTTCTGTTGAACAACTGGTCCTACCTGTAGCTATAGGCTTAGAACAGACAGGTAGTGGCCTCAGCAGGCTCCAGTACTGCCCCTGGCTCGGTCCTCTGGCCGGCTCCTGCTGGGGGCATCACTCATTTCTCTTCCCGTGTGCTGCCTCCTTGCCCACATGGCATGGGTCCTGGGAAGCCTGCAGCTGCCAACCTTCCCTATGCCCTGGAGACTGGGGCCACCCGTGGGAATCTATTTCCATACTTTTTGGGAATCAGGACCCTGAGGGAAGAAGTCCACACAGCTAGAGAATTTAGTCAAGTTCTCAATATGGCTGTCTTCACTGAAATCCCTCTACTTCATTTTCTCAGTGGACAGAAAAAGATCTCAGTTATGTTACATCTTTATCCCTAGCACAGAATATGGCATACAGTAGGGGCTTTACACTCCATGATGTAAGTAGGCAATGGCATGGATTAATAAATGAGCATTCAGTGTAATAAGATAAGGGTGCCCCGCATCACTTCTTGTAGTCAACTTTGAACTGAAGATCCCAGCCAATGCAATAAGACAAGAAACAAGAGGTACAAAGGTTGAAAGAGAAAAACTGCCATTCGCGATCTGCATGAATGCCTACCCAGAAAATCCAAGAGACTCAATAGACTAGTACTAGATACCTAATGCATAGTAGGCCCTTTCTAAACACTTAATGCAAGATGAGGGAGCAGGCCTGGTTCTCAGTGAGCTCCCATTTTAGTTGGGGAGGTAAGGCCAAACAATCCTTAGGGTAGAGTCACTTGCAAAAGAAAGAATCTAAGAGGTCTATAACCTTGGATGAGAAAAAAAAAATCACATCTTTATTTTCATTAACCTCTCACTGAAATTTACCATTCCCTCCAGTTAGGGATGTAGGCAACAGCTGTGTCAGCAGCGCCCAGGACTTTGGCATCATTCAAAATCACAGATGTTTTCAAGTCATTATATAGTATTAACATTTGTAAATATCTCACAGTACAATTTATAATCGCCACTACTCAAAAATCACAGTAATTGTTAAGCCAGTCTTAGTTCTTACAGTTTCATCTATTCACAAAGGATTTCATATATTACTTTATCACTTTATTAATTAAAAAAATAATGCAATGACTTCAAGATGACTGTACTGTGTCTTTCGTAATTTAATATGCTCTATTTTATGCATTTATAACATTACCTCGAGAAGAGGGCCCATGTCACAAGAAAGATTAGGAGCTCTTCATCTTTAGTGGGAGGAGTTATTCCCTGGTTTGGGCAATGCCAACGCAGATCTTTTGCACAGGGAGTTCCCCCTTAGCCCCCATTCTTCACATTTCTTACCACGGAGTAAGCTCTGCCCCCTTAAGTATGTGTCTGTCATTGCCTCGGGAGTTTTCTGAAAGTCCCACCTTTGGATGTCACGGAGCCTTCTGAGGAAGCTCTAAGCACGGCCCTCGGGTCTGGGTCTGCTGGTGCCCCAGAACCGCGGGCAGCAGGCTGGGGCACTGGCCAGTGCTGGCTTTGCCCAGTGGGAAGACAGAGGGCTGCCTCTGATAGTTTTGTTTCCTCCAGGGCAGTCTTTGTGGCAGCTGCCATTGACCACTTCCCTTCCCGGGGTGGAAGCCGGGGCCTGGCTCTAGGAGAATAGTGAAAGAGGAGAGAGAAGTAGAAGAGAGGTTGGCCAGGGCTGGGGCAGGGGCTCGGTTTGGATTTCCCAGAGTTACATCTGCAGTCTGGGTCCAGAGTCTCCTTTCCCAGCAGCTGTGAGTCATCGACGGCAGTGACAACCACACGAGGGTGTCTGCACAAGGCCTGCGTGCTCGTGTATGATAATGTAGCCCCGTGAAAAGGTCATGGCTCCCTCCGACCCCCTTTTCTGACACTCAGCTCAAACTTCTGCTCTGCAGGTCTGAATCACGTGGGAAGAGTAGAAAGAACATAGGAGATAGCATCAAAGAGAGTTGGGTTTAAATCCTGCCTCCATCTCTTTCCCTTGCTACCTGGCTGATCTTTCATTAATTTGGCAAATAGTTTCTGAGTGCCAATCAGGTGCTAGGCAATGAGAAAATAGAGGCGAACACCTCCTCTTGTCAAACTTACTCTCCGTAGAGAGGCACCCGAAGACTAAATTATTATATTATAAAAGAAATGACCAGGGTATTGTGGCAGAGAAGAGGGGTGGGGATAGAGATGAGGCCCCACCAAAGCAGGGTGGTGGCGGAAGGCCTCTCGGTGACATGTAAGTTAGCACTGAAAGCTGATGTAGAGCTGACCATGAAGAGAGGGGAAAACCTTCTCAGCAGAGGGAAAGACAGTATGTGCAAAGGGAAAACGTTTGGCCTGGTGAGAAACCAAAGAAAAAGGCCAGAATTACAGCACCATGGTGGGAGGAGGGGAAGAGGGAGGTGAGAAGTAAGGTGGGAGCGGAGGGCAGAGGCCAATAAGAGGGGGCGGAATTCATGCAAAAGTGGGAGAAGCCATGGGAATTTTAAGCAGGGGGAGGGACCCAATTTGACTTTTTAAATTGTGGTAAAATACACGTTACCATTTTAACCATTATAGAGCACACAACTGGTGGCATTGAATACATTCATGGTGTTTAACGTTTACCATTCTTCGGTTTAAGAATTTTTTCACCATCTGAAAAGGAAACCCTGTATTCATTAAGCAGTTACTCCCCACTCCTGACTGTCTCTGTCCCTGAGCACCCACTGCTTTGCTTTCTCTCTCTTCGGATTTGTCTATTCGGGACACTTCGGACGCTATGCAGTCTTGTGTGTCTGGCTGCTTTCAGTCAGCCTGTTTTCAAGGTTCATCCACATCGTAGCAGGTGTCAGGGCTTCATTCCTTTTATGGCTGAATATTCCGTTGAATGGACAGGTCACATTTTGTTTGTCCTTTCATCCATTGACATGGTTTGATTTTATAAAGATAACTCTGGTGACTGGATGGGGACTGGATTATAAGGATGGCGTGGCCTAGGGTGTTGGGAGTGGGGAAAGGAAAAGGGCACAGCTTGGGGATCCATTTGGGAGGTGGAACACACAGGCGAGAACTGTGGGTGGATTGGACAGGGAGGGTGAGGAAGAGGCTGCCATCGCCGAGATGGAGAAGCCTGGGAGGGGACAGAGGGAGAGACATCCTAGCTGCTTTCGATCATCTTTGGTTTGAATTCAGGAAGTGGCCGTGTCATTAGGCAGTAGGATTTGAGTCTGGAACTTGGCAGAGAGGTTTGGGGTATGATTTTGTGATAGAAGAAATATATATATTTGGTCTTTGTCCCTGGCTGCCTGCCAGAGCTCCTAAAACCCCTGCAATTTCTTAGGTGATAAGGCCAATCAATAGGATCTTCTTTTCTTAAAACACAGGGAGAGGCAAGAGGAGGTTTACAGTTGTTCATATGGAGAATGATACAATAATTAAGAAGTAAGAATACAATCAACTCTGTGTTTCATGTCCTCACAACTGTAAACCTACTTTTCCCCACCCTGTATTTGGTTTTGCTCCCGGCCCTGGGGCAGCTCTTATTATTTATAACAAGGCCCTTTCAACCACATTTGAGATGATGTTAAGGAGGTGACTTTTGGAAAGCCCCTAAAAGGATGAGGGGCTGGTTGCCAGTGAAACCAAGTGATTAGAGGAATGGAACTTTAAGTCCTCACCGACCTCCTCTGGGGAGGATAGAGGGGCTGGCTGCTGAGATTTAATCCTGTGTGATGGAGCCCCCATCGAAAGCCCCTCACTGAAGGGATTCGGAGAGTCCCGGGTGAGCAGAGATGTGGAGGCGCTGAGTGCATGAAGCACCTGGACAGGGCGTAGAGGCTGAGCGCCGTCTCCCAATACCCTGCCCCACACATCTCTTTCGTCTGGCTGTTCCCGAGTTGTGTCCTTCGATTAGAAGCCCTTAATTGTAAATACACCTTTTTCCTGAGTTCTGTGAGCCATTCTAGCAAATTACTGAATGCAGGGAGGGAGGTCATGGGAGCCTCTGAGTTACAGCGGCTCCATCAGAAGCACAGGTGACAGCTTGGACTTGCACTTGGCGTCTGAAGTGGTGGGGCAACCTTGTGGGACTGAGCCCTTGACCTGTGCGGTCTGTGCTAACTCCAGGCAGTCAGTGTCAGAATTGCTTGGTGTGGAAAACCCACACATTTGTTGAAACAGAAGTATTGAGTGTAGAGAAAAACAAGGAGTCTTTCTTTTAGGGAGTCTTCTGTGCACAGCAGGTGTTGAAGATCACGGGCCAGGCTGAAACCACCCCCTCCTCCCAGAGTGTGGTCAAAGGGGCCGGGACTGAGCTGGAGGTGGAGCAGGTGAGGAAGGGGCTACAGGGGAGACCAAAGAGCAACTGGGAGGTGGAAGGAAAAACCAAGGGTGAGAGGCATTCTGGGAATCACAAGGAGTGTGTCGAGGAAGGTGGAGGAGTAAATGTGCCAAATCCTGGTGGGGTGGGGTGAGGAGGCAGAGAGGGAAGGAAGTGGAGAAGAGACACAGAAACCACTCATGGAAGAATGACTGCTCGTGAAGGAAGCAGAGAAAGGGGACGGTGGTGGGAGGGGCAGTGGGGCCCACAAGAGTCCCCTGGCCTAGCTGGGTCTTACATGGGATGCAAGAGCTCCCACTTATTCAGCCCTTACTGTGGGCCAAGCGCTGTCTAAGCATCTTGTGCCAGAATCACAGAGAAGACTGAGACTCCGAGAGGTCATTACAAGGCCACACAGCAGGGAGGAGGCAGAGCTGGAACACGAACCATGTTCCAAACACAGGATTCTCAACGGACTCTTCCCCTACCGGTGGCAGGAGCAGTGGGTGCTGAGGTTTGTGGGTGAAGTTCTCTAGTTCTCTGAAATCTTTCCTGCTTGTGGAAGTGGATGAGATGTTACCTTGGGAAGAGGGCAGGGGACACTGGAAACATCTTCTGATTCTTGTGTTAGCAGAGCCCACACTGACTGATTCAGCAGCATCGCCTTGTTCCACCTGCTGGTTACTCATGGAAACTACTCTGGACCATGTGGGTCAGCCCTCTTGGTCAGCCTGACAAAGTTGCGCCAGATGGGCTCCACACGGGTCCGGTCCGTCCGGAAGCAGACCAGGACGGACTCCCCTACTTCTCTCCACCCAGACGGTCAGTCCAAACCCGATGCCAGCCCTCCCTGCCACTGTGTGTCAGGAAAGGGCCTGTGGCTGCAAGCTCTGGCCAGTGAGACCCGGGGCCAGTCTGAAGGGGGCCTTGGGGAAGTTCGCTCTTCCTGGGAGCATCGCAGGAGGAGACAGCCTCTCTCCTTCCTCCTGTCAAAGTCTGGACAGGAGGCCAGGACTGTGCCCCTGCTCTGGGTCTGAGGGCAAAGCGTGGGGTGGGAGCACCTGGGCCCGCTGTCACGGGGCCACTCACCCCAGCAGCCTCATGCACACCTCCATTCTTGAGCAATGGTACGTTTCACTATTGTTTGGGACAGGGTTTCTCTTCCTTATTGCTAGGGACATCCAGACCCCACTCATACTTGGACATTTGTTGGGTGTTGCTGCTGCTCAGTGCCCATCCACTTCCGGTTTGGGGAACGGACTCACCCCATTGGGTCCTGGTGTGGAATCCAAGTGGTACAATAAATCCTTACAGCAGGAAAATTGCACAGCAAATTAACGTTTTTCCCCCCAATAACAGGAGTAATACACAAGCCCAGTAAACTGCATTCTACATCAAACTCTGATCTTAAAAGGACTTGCAGGTGGTAACTTCAAACAATATGAAGTAAAAAATAATTACCACCTGAGATGTGATCAAAGGATGAAACTCTTCGAGAGAAGTCGGACACCTGAATTCTAAAGGTCCTGGGTTTAAAGCGGTGGTGCATTTGACTTCCTAAAACATTAAAAACAATGTCAAGGCTCCAACTTAATTAGATCAACTATTGAAATAGAAATGAGTTAAGAGTCTTGGAGACACCAAAGTGTGTGGAAAGACCTTGAAGACCCCCTGCCCCCGATGAAAACTGAAAGGCTGAATGAACTCTAAAAACTATGTTTGAAAAAAAATAAACTACAAGGCTGGCATGAAAGGGCTTAGCAGACTGATCCTCAAACAAAGTGGAAATAAGAACCTTGAACTTTTGCCTTAAAGGCTTCTACAAAACCCTGGAGACCTTTCGCTGTAATTTTTACAACTCTCTGGGGGTGGTGGGGCAGGGGACAAAGGTGGACCTACTCAAGATGCGGGAAGAAAAGTGGACGCAAGAAAGGAGGGCCAACACCCCACTACACCCCCAAAACCATAAAATGGGAATTGAACATGCCAACATGGATCTCTAAAAAAATAAATGTTGAAAGAAACTATTCACGGAATACATGAGTGTAATTTCTTTATATAAAATTCAAAATTGGCAAAATTTAACAATATGTCATTTGGGGACACACACAATAAAAAAAAGCAAGGAGATGATAAACTTCAAATTCAAGAGTACATCACCGGGGAGGTAACCCATAGGGGCTCCTAAGATTTTGGTACTATTCTTTTTCTTAGCTCAGGTCCAGGTATGCGGGTGTTTTATATATTTTTTTGTACTAAGATACTTTGCTAAAAAAAATACACTAAAAACATACAGCATATAAAGTATGTAATACATAGAATGGTAACACCTTGATGCACTTAACTAAATTACAGACACACACACATCAAGAAGACAAAAAAGTGGCCCTGGCACTCCCTGGGTATAAAGCCCTGGTCTCCTAGAGGATGTTCTGTTCAGATGTGCAGAATGCTTTCCTGACCTGTGTCCCATAATGCAATGCCGAGAAGGGAAAGCCAGCTAAGTATCTCTGAAAGAGGTTACTTGATTGACTTGCTACCTGGAGAGTACTTAGATTGCATTTCTTAGCTAGTTAGGTCTTAGACAAGGCCTCACCAAGTTCGAGAAGGCCGTCATAGCAGAAGGTCGTGCTGACATCTTACCGGAGCTGGTCTAACCACAAGGGCCTGGAAGTAGCAGTATTTCTCTTAGAGCAGTGGCTTCACTCCTGGGGGGCTGACGCTGGTGGGGGCCAAGCAGGCCTCAGCCTCTGCTTCTAACAGAGCTGTTCTAATTTTATTCATTTTACATAGGATGCCTTTCATATAATTTTGTTTGAAGGGTTCTCTTACCTGTTAAAAAATAGTTTGAATAACATGGTCTTAGAGGCATCCCATCTTTCTGGAGTTGGGAAGAGAAGACAGATCAACTTTCTCAATTCTTTGATTATATAAATGCAAAGACACAGGTTGGAGTTTTGAATGAAATGGTAATGACCTGAACAAGATCATGGATTTAAAAAATCCTTATAAAAATGTACCATTCGAGGTGACAAAAACGTGCATCAAATAAGCAATTTGCATTGTAGCCGATTGTCAAATTGCTGGGGTTTCCTCCTCCTGGGTGTAACTCAGTGACCCTAAAACTGTAGAACGGGGGCAGCCCTGACACCAACCTGAGCCAAGCTCGTGAGCAACTCCGGCTAACCTGCCCCGCACTGGATCCAGGCATTTTGTCCATACACTGTACAGCCTCTAGGTGGCAGGGATTATTTGAGGGCACACTTTATTCCAATCGGACTGGTGGTTGTAGGTGGGTTGTCAGCCATGGAAAGAAGTGCTTTTGTTTCAGTAAAAGATAGGGAATTTGACTCCTCTGAAGGTTCGTGGAGCTGGTGAAGGAGCACATCTCCAGCAGATGGCACATGAACCTCTGTCAACCTCAGCAAGAGTCGTCCTTCGTCCCACCCACTCTCCTGCCACACCTAACTTGCCAGGGTTTTGCTGGAAAGGTCAAGCAGCCAGTCTGCCCAAGAACATGACTGGTTACTGTTCTGTTCACCAGCCCTGAACAACTGGTATGTGGGCCGGTCCTCTCTGGGAGACACGATATTGGTACTAGGCTAATTGGGTGGCTATTAGAAAAAAGGAATATGCATTTTCAAAAGGCTCAACTTTTTCTGGTTGCACCAAATACGCGTCTTGGCTGAGAGTATTACAATTCAACATTTGGGCTCACCCAATATCACTATTAGAGAACTGGGTGAGACGCAATAATGAATTTGAAATCCCCCCCAAATCTGTCTTACAATGTAATTGTTTTAATTTTTCAAAGTTTGACATTGGGCAACAGTCCTTTCTTAGCACCACCAGTCGCTTTATTGCTCCTGTGGTCCCTGCCTTTGTAACACCAAGTGGATTCTCTGCTGGGAGGCTGAGGGTGGGAGTTGCTCCCTGGCTGGTTCTAACACCAATGAAGGTTGTATCCTAATACTAACATGACATTCTTTCTCAATTCCCAGACTTATCCCTCCATCTCAAGTACTGTGCGGCGCCTCAAGATGATTTCTGAATGTTTTTGGAACTACTTAAAGAGACTGTTGCCACACTGATTAATTTCCAGTATTTGCATGCCTTAAGATTCTTATAAACTTTTGTTAGCTCAAAGTTCTTCCTAAACTTACCTAGGTAATGATCTATTTTCCCATTATTTTTTTCTTAAGGTATTTGATTGCAAGCTTCCATAACAAACTGAATGCTTTTATTTAATCCTATGTAACAGAGTGGGGCAAAAGTAGGTTTACTGTTTTTATTCTTGTATTATTTGTTTTCCATACGAACTGTAAACTTTTGTTCTACCAGTTACTTCAAGTAAATGACAAAATGACATAATTCTCACAACAAAAATGCCTACCTGTTGTTGGAATTTATTGATATTTGCAGTAAATCCAAAGGCCATGCCTGTTCTGGCTACCGAACCAATTGTGCTGACCAGATGGAATCTTTGTTCACTTCATCAATCATGCACTAATTCAGGGATGCCAGGAATTTTTAAGTATTTACTGCTTCAGTCTTGGGCTGAGGTTGAAGGCATCCATCGTACACCTTCATTTTCACTCTTCATTTGAAACTCAGATACAATCCAGCAAGGATAAACGAAAAGACTTTTGCCTGTGCCCAAAGTTTTCTTGATGTAACTCTGCATTGCCATTGATGTAAATCTTAGAAATATTCTTTGGTATTTTTTAACTGTTTGCTGAATGTGTAATAAGCCAAGTGAGTTGTAGGTACTTTTGTGGGTTCAACAACTGTCAATATCCCATCAGTGAGTATGCCAAAACCTTTCTTTGCCCTCATGCAGATCTCCAGCTCTGTACTCCTCCCTTTAGAATTTTTTTTTTTTTAATCGAGGCAGACAGAGACGTCAATTTGTTGTCCCGCTCATTTATGCATTCACTGGTTGATTCTTTTATGTGCCCTGACTGGGGATGGAACCCACAACCTTGGTGTATTGGGATGATGCTCTAACCAACTGAGATACTGGGCCAAGACCTCAATCTTTCCACAAATCCAGGTTAGAACTCAAAGAATATGAGCATCCATATTATATTCCATCTTAGGAAAAGAGACTATTTGAAGGAAGACAAATTCAAATTGAAGTTGTGTGATTTCCAGAGCAATTTATTCATTAAACTCTATTCCATACGCCATCAACAGTTTTCCTGTGTGTGCTGTGCTGATAAAGAGACACTGAGAGGATTTAACAAGTTTGCCATTTAATAAGTCTGAAATTCACTTCCATCACATGGTATTGTACATGGTCATCTGTTCAAACAGATTTCTTTTTAACAGATCGTAGTTAAAAAAAGTCACAGATAATGTAAATTCTGTATAAACTGGTGGACTGTAAGTTAGTTCCTTTGTTTTGACTTTTAAGACTCAACTTCACCGCAGAATAAAGAATGTAGGCCAAAGAAAGCATAATCGGTCACTCGTATAGAACAGTATTGTTTCTATAATTTGGAGCTTTCTGAATGGACGAGTTCAGGCCTGATCCAACTGTAAAAAGATTACTTAATGAATAGACTATATGGAAATTGTACAAAATGTTATTAACTTTAATCATTAATAGCTTAAACTGCACTATGTTACTAATTGCTATTCAAACTTAAAAACCTGGTTTCGAATCCTCAAGAAGGTGGGCCAGGTATGCAGCTATACCACCTTGTACTTGGGGGGCTGTGTCAATACACATTTCCAACAGAAACTTTGGCTTTAGGAAAGAGTCACAAACATTGAAAATAATGGCTTTAATTGTCATTTTAAGTATACGGTAGAGGAAAGTGTGCTTTAATTAAATATACATTATACCAGTGACGCTGGCAAGGTTGAAGGTTACTCCTAATGTTGCTGACAGCTATAAAAACCAGTTTGTACATGACAAGACAATGAGAAATAAGCAATCCCTTTGAAACAAATTCTTAAAATTAAAAAAAAAATGTTCACAGTGGTTTGTATCAACAGGATGCATTTATGACAATAACATGTACAGACTGAGCACCCTAGGGCTCTCTTTGTATCCTAAAGAAACAAGCATTTACATTATTCATGGGTTGTACTAAATTAAAAAAAGGGATAATTGTACACTTACCCCTTAGACAAAATAAACTGTCCTGGGGTGTACAGCTTTAACACTATCATTAAATTTGTTTGCAAAAGAAAGAGATTTACAAAAAACAAAACATCTTTTTCTTGGGAGTGGAGTCTTTCATTTGCTGTTATAACCAGCAAATGCCATTCATTAACTCAAAAATGGAAGGGAGGGCCCCACAAACACTATTTGAGCAAGCTGACCAATACACATTACAGTTTTAAAAATGAAGGTTATATACTATATGTTACAAGTCCCAACCAGGCAGTGTCAAAATGACATCTATTTCTTTGCTTGCTTTGTGATCATACCCCTTGGAGGTGTTACGGGTCTCGTGGCATTCGGCTTCTTTTTCTCTGCAGGCTTTAAAATCTGCGAAGATACAAAAGACAGGGCATGTTAGGAAACAGACTCAACCCCAAGTCCTCTTAAGAGCCCTTAAATCTCATTCAAACCTTTGTTCAGAAAGGTTTTGACTTTAAAACTGCCCAACAACTTTGAAAGCCCCAAGCGTACATGAACACGAACCAAGCTGACAAGTCAACATTTTGGTAATAAATGCTATGAAGAATAGATAAATATAGTCTGGAAAAAAAGTGATGATTTCAGGCTAAGCCTTCTGACATACAGAGAGAAAGTATTACAAAACAGCGTTTATCAGCCACCTAGGGGACCCTCCCACACCCTCTGGGATGAGTTCTCCCTGGTAATTGGTGTAAGAAAAATCATTTTAATCCATTTAACTAATGACTGCCATGTGACCTCACTGGCTCTCTGTTTATGATTGGGCTAGCCTGAAGTCATCCAAGTTTGACATAAGTGAATGAGAAAAAGACTGAGAAGCAGACTTTGTGTAAATGGTGCTTTCGTGCTGAGTGAAGGCCAAATGATGTCATGGGGAATCAAGAGGTTTAGTAGAAACTACACTAGAGAAAAGTGGTGGGAGAAGTGAGTAATCACAGCACATCTGGTACATGGCAGTGAGGGCTACTGTCACAGGCAAGTGGTGGTTTAATTTTAGCTGAACATTACAGTGACATTGTGGTTTTAGATTTATAGTAAAAGGATCCACAGCACAGAGAGCTAATGTATTGGTTGGGGTTTTTTCCTATTTAAATAATGCAGGAACAGTTAAATTTGACACTGGGGGAAAGGTTCTATGACCATTTTTTCCTCTGAAAGGGGTCTAACTCATTACGGAACTAGGGTAAACAATGTTAAGGAAAATAAAAATTTAGTCTATTTAACATAAATGAACAGCAGGCAGAAGTAGCAACTGTTTTTTTTTTTTTACTCAGTAAAATCCAGACATAATAAAAAGAAACCACGTTGAAAACACCCTCTACCTGGAAAGAGCACATCAGTGTCTCGTCCACACTCATCATGGCACCTGCATTGTCAAACTCTCCGCAGTAATTGGGTGCAGAAAACAGAGTGACCAACTGCCTCTTTGCAAAAAATTCATATCCATCTTCAACCACCTTGGAGAGAGAATGTTTTCAGCATAAGTAGGCGCAAATTTTAGCGTGAGTACAACCATTCTTCAGTTTCCCACTGAGTCTGACATCCTACAGGTCAACTTCCAGAGACACGTTGTATAAATTAGCAATACCTACCCACCAAAATCAACAAGGAGAATCTGTGCTCACACACATGCTCGTAAGTGTACATGTAAAATTCAAAATCAATACCTGATGGGCTCTACATATAAGATCCAAATCATGCTTATGGAGAAATTTTGCAACCACTTCTGCACCAAATGTGAAGGACACTCCTCTGTCATTTTCACCCCAGCCTAAGACATCTTTATCGGGGTCAGACCACAAAAGATCACAAAGAAGACCTTGATCTGGTACATCAGTTGGTCGCATAATTCGCCGAATCTGCTCCATAGATTGAAGATCTGGTGATAAACCTATTAAATGAGAAAAATTTGAAGAAAACAACTTGAAAATGGCACTTTAACAGTTTCATTTTGTATACAGAGGCTCAGTGACTCTAACATGAAGGCAAATTAAATCTGGGGGTATGTTTACTTAAGGTTTGGTTTAAAAAATACTGAATAAGCACTAAAGTTTGTTATATGTGCTCTAATCTGTGGGCAGAGTATATGGAAACAGTGTTTCCATATCAAACTCTATATGTTGAAGTTTCTACTTCAACTATAGGGTCCTATCAAATGAAAATCATGACTTAAAAACTACTGCTGCAATCCTAAGAGCCTCCCTCATTATGACAGTAACAAAAACTGTACATTTTCAATTTTATTACTGACCATTTAGAATTACTAGGCATAGAGGCTACAGATGCTCAGGGGTGATGCAGATTTCTAGGAAACACGTGCTGTCCAAGGACCATAAAATCAGACCACCTCAGCTGAGTGGGTGACTCCCAGCTGAGTTAAAAATCACATGTCCACCCCTGGCTGGTGTGGCTCAGTGGGTTGAGTGCTGGCCTATGCACCAAAGTGTCACTGGTTCAATTCCGCCAGGGCACATGCCTGGGTCATGGGCCAGGTCCCCAGTAGGGGGCGCACTAGAGGCAACCACACATTGATATTTCTCACCCTTTCTCCCTCCTTCCCCTTTCTCTAAAAATAAATAAAATCTTTAAAAAAAGAAAAAAAGAATCACATGTCCAACTCTACCAAAGCAGTTTAAGTACCAGAGGACAAGGATAATGACTTTATTAAAACATATTGTGGTTCTTTGATTTCATGGCCACAGATAAAAGAAATTCTCTTTGCAACCACTATTTTAATTGTATCATACAAAGCATAACCACTGAGCAAAGCAGAGTAACTTTTAAAATCCAGGTCAGGAAAACTTCTGAAAGAAGAGGCTCAAAAACAAACCAAGAACGACTACTCATATTTTCAGTATTCTAGAAGAACTATGGTACAGCATATTAAATGCTGTTCATTTTATATTTAAAAATACTTTCTGCTCTGTTTTCAAATCAAATTGTTACAGAGTCCAGAATCCCCTGTAACAATTTACTTGCTTACTCCGGACTTCTAGCCAAACGATCCCGGACGTGCCACACAGCAGACCCATGATCCATGCGAGTGAGTTACCTGACCAGAAGTCAGCCCAGTGACAACTCATGAATGCCAGAGCCTGCCCTTAAAGGGATCAAAAGCCCTGCAGTTCCACTGGGAATTAAAATCAGCCACATACCTCCATGACAGCAAAATATTTTCTCATCCACGATGGCTGCTATCGGTAAACAGTTAAAACAGTCTGTGAAAGTTTTCCACAGCTTAATGTTGTATCTTCTTTTACCTGTGAAAATTTTAGGATGGTTAAAAAGAGACTGGTATTTCATAGATTCATTTTCTCAGGACAATTTCCCCTAAAGAAGGTTCTGGTGACCTTTTAAGCAAACAAAAACTAAGCTTTTATTAAAATCCCCTGGAAGAGGTTAGGAGAATTATTTATACATATATAAAAAATACTTGGAAATATTTGATCTATGAGCAACAATTTGTATTTTCACACGAGACATTTCAAAAGTCTATAGCTGTTCGAAGTCAGATTTCCAGATACAACAATCAAGGATTACCATTGAACCTCGGTGATTATTTGGCAGCACAAATTGTTTGGAACCTAGTCTGTTTTGCCCAATCTCAACCCAGAAGGAAGCAGCTCCTATTTCTAAAGGCAATTGTGAACAACTTACACGAGTGCCATCACTACCCTCCTTCTGAGGAAGCTGCTGCAAGTTCACACCCACCTACCTCCCCCCCCCCCCCCCCAACCTATAGGTACCAGATAATCCCCAGCCTCTCGAGCAGCAGGCAGGACTGTAGGGAAACACCGACCGCTCACTGCAGGCACTCCGGGAACCCGACCCGAACACCACACGAATGCTCAGAATGCGCCCCACACAAACGGCGGTGCAGCGTGGTCATGACCCCCAGCTCATGGGCCCCTGACCTCTGGAGCCAGAGTGGGATTCACACAGCAGCCTTGATGGTGCTGTTCCCACAGGACAGGGCTGTTCCAATTTACAGACCTACTCACAGACCTTGGAAGTATAAATCTGTCCAAACTGGTTGAGGAAAGCCCAATTGTTCGGATGCCTTGGTATCCTGTACCCTCCCATACTGGAAAAAATGAAGGTCAAAGCCTCTTATGCCAAGGACACTTTTATGACCACAAGAAGACTGGGTGGCAAAATATACCTGCCTGATTAGGGGGAGGGGGTGGGGAGGAGGGAGAGCAGGTTGCCCACAAGATCAATAATTGAGTCTTGACCACCAAACCAATGCTGACCTTCTAAATCATTTTAAAGGCCTCTGCATTAAACAGAAACTGAAGATGATATAGCTAACATCCTCACTAAGGTATATGGCACAACAAAAAGACCATTTGGATTTGAACTTCAATGGAAACTTCAAAGTACTAAGCTAACAGCTATGTAGAAAGAACCCTTCCTTAACCTGTTCTAAAAAGTAGCAAAGTAGCACCTCCAACAAACATCTAAAACAACACTTGCCTCCCGTTTCACTGTCTAAGGAGCAGCGAACCCAGACTTTTCTTCTTGGTTATCCCTCCCGCCTCACTTGTTAGCTGGGTGTCACGACCACAGAGCAAGCAGGCAAAAAGCCAGCTGACCACACCCGTGTGAAATGGAGATGGAACCCCCTCCCCAGAGAACAGGTTATGGCTACAGCTGACCTTTAAACAGGAGGGTCAGGGGTCCCAATTCCCTATGCAGATGAAAAGCCACATGCAACTGAAGTCAGCCCTCCGCATACACCACTGACAGTTTTAAATCTAAGGGTAAGTGGCTCCGCACAGTTCAAACCTGTGTTGTTCAAGGGCCAACTGTACCTTCTAGGGGAGGACGTGAGTGACAATGCTTTACTGGTCTTGTTAGTCACACTGTTAAGTGTTACTAACTCAAAATTCCTTAACCTTCCCTTTCCCCCCAGACTGAACCCTCTCCTGCAGAAATGAGAACAAAAGGAGGGTGGGGGTAAGGGTTCAAAGCATTTTTTTAAAACATTTCACTTAAATAGCAACAGCAAAAACTTCTCTGCCAAAACTGGTATTTTCAAGGCTTTAAGATTCTTGATTCTGTCAATTATCAACTCAACCTGCACCTTCAACTAAACAATACAAAATGGGCCACAATATGTAAAACAAATAATTTCTAAAACAATTTTTCATGTTTTAGCACATTTTAGGATAGAAACTGCCATTTTCCCCGTGTGCAAATGTGCCAGAAGGAAAAAAGCTACATTACACATTTCAAAACGTAATTATTTGTACACTGCAAGATTCCATTTACATGATATGTCCAGAAAAGGCAAATCTATAGAGACAGAAGTAGATTAGTGCTTGCCTGGGGGTGGGGGGCCTGCTGTGGTGATGGTCGCACAACTCTATAAAAACAAGTTAATGAAATAGGAAATGAGAGATCATAACATTGCATCTAAACTCTCACACATCCTAACATAGCAGAACTATGTCAGTTTATGACCAAGTATCTCAATTTAAGTAACCTTTCCTTAGATACAGAAAGTGCTTACACTCATCATAAAATCCGTAAATTCTATTGATGCTGGCACATTCGTGGTTTCCTCTGAGAAGAAAAAAATTCTCGGGATACTTGATTTTGTACGCCAATAAGAGGCAGATGGTCTCCAGTGACTGCTTCCCCCTGTCCACGTAGTCCCCAAGGAACAGGTAGTTGCTTTCCGGTGGGAAGCCACCGTACTCAAAAAGCCGAAGCAAATCATAGTATTGCCCATGGATATCACCTAGAAGCAAAGATCTTGTTACACAGTGTCTTCATACTTACAGTTCATTAACAAAGCTTTGGAAAGATATTCCTTAAACATTCGCTGCACAGTGGCATGCCCTCTAATAAGGAGTTACATCTGACAGTTAACGCTAATTTCTAATCTTAGTTCAATTGAGCTTACTAAAAATTTTAAGTACACGTCCAGAATCTCCCACAAAACTCAACTAATGAGGAATTTATTTTGTGGAAAGGATTACTGATGCCTAGGCAGGCCTTCTTGCCAAGTAACATGGTTCTCCTTTCAGGCTGGTGATCAGTATCAGCTCTCTGACAGCTCAGTCTCTGGGTGTGGTGTCAGCAGAAAGCTGCACTCCCAGTGAGCCCCGGTCCCAGGGGAACAAGGACACAAAGGGGCAACACCCATCAATGCATTCATTCAGCTTTCAATCCCCCCAACAGACGGTGCCAAAGAGCATTTACTTTAAAAACACGCAGACAAGCTTTCTCCGTGCAGTCAAATATGCTAGAATATATGGCATTTCTCAAATAAAAGTTGAGTTTTTATACAGATTCTCTGCTTCTATCGTGTAGAAAGAGTAGAACTATAAAGCAGCACCAAGGAAGAAGGTCTATTTTTAGGCATAATCAGCTCTACTTAGAGCTTGTATGTAATTTCTATATATTCACACAGTTCAGGCCTTTATTTAGCTCTCCATTCTGCTTCATTTCTTTCCTTCCGCAATGATTTAGAAAATTCGAAGCACATCTAAATAAACTAAGCCCATTAGAAGCATTTATTCTAGAGCTACAATTGTTTAACTTACTTTTAAATGGTCCAAGGTTATGCATAAATAGTAAATGATTCTGTTGGCTAACATAAGGTCATCTATATAACCTTGACACAATCAATCCCAAGCATGTAACCAGAGAGAACTGTTAGTCTGCAAAGACTTACCACATATTTTGAGTGGTGCTTCAAGTTCTAGTAGGATAGGCTGACTGAGAAAGATCTCCCGGGATTTCAAACACAGTCCCCTGATTTCATTCTCCTGTAGCTGGACATTCTTACCAGGCTTGGACCCTCTCACTGCAGGGGAGAAAAACTCCAATTAATCAAATGAAGTCAAAATACAATTGAACACAAACATTTTAAATATCTGAAAAGATATTTTAGATAAAGAGGCAAAAAACAAACAAACAATGGTTTAACTAGCTAGCTTCTTGGCTGGCTTTATTTTTAGGGCACTTATAAAGAACATGGTTTTAGTGCCTAATTCTAATCTTAACTCTTAGACAGGATTTCAGAGATCATCTAGTCGCCACCGTCTATGCCAAGTTAAGACTGTTCAGGACAGCCTGCGTATGAGGACTGTCAGAAAGGACTCGCTGAAATCAGACTCCCTGTGGCCTGAAGCCTCAGTCCTGCACCCAAACCACACAGGCGGCCTTGTTCCCTACCGCCCGCCCACCAGGCCAGCTCTTTTTCCCTCTCGTCTTGTCTTCTCCTCTCCAGCCTTATAAATGAATTAGTATTTGTACAGCATATTTTAGAGATTGTCCTGTTACTGAGCTGGTTCTAAGAACTCCCTGTTTTAGAATGTGAGACTGAAATTGCTCAGACTCCCCTCCCCCAAATCAGTGTTTTTCATCAGATGACCTTGGGAGTCTCCTCAAGGGCCCCAGATTTAATATCTACAAAAAAATCTAACTGTTTTCACTTCAATTAAGACACTGTAAGCTCACTGTACATATTTAGCCGTGCAATTTCTGGGCCTGCACCTTTAAATATAATCATGCCTCTAAGGGCAAAGGATGTCAGCTTGTGTTGTAAGAAAGATTTCCCAGTAATGTGAACAGATAAAAAGTGAGAAAAGGCACAGCACCAGGCATCCTAGACTCACAAGTAACCACATCAAAGCACTTTTGAGTTCTACTCCCTATCAAAATGAAGCACAAGACCTCCCCATGCCTTGTAACAGTTCATTTTATCAGCCCGTAGGTAGAAGGAAATGAAATTTTGTTTTGATTCCAGTTGTAACGGATTAGACAGATTAAACGATTTGCTAAATTTTTCTTAATTTTATAGCTAAGAAGTGGCCTGCTTGCTGGCAGGGCCTGGTTAAATATGGGGGGTTGATCACCCTCAACTTGTAACCAAAGTCTTCACAAAAGATACATGAAAGCAAGCACTCTGAATTAGGAACGAAGTGAAAACACAGGGCCAGACTAAATATAGAATGTAAACCTGCATCTTTCCACTGCTAAACACAGTAAAAAGTGATTTACTTTTAGCAAAACCACAAAATCCATCAGATTAAATCAATGTTACTAACTTAAATTTTATTGGTGTTTGAGGCTTTGTTTGTATTCAAATTATAAAATCATTTGACCTAATAGCCAAATAAGAGCAATAGGTTTAACTGTTTCATATTTAGCACTGTTCCATAAGTACCTAAACAACACTACAGAGTAATAAAAATTACAAGTACAAAACCCTGATGTTTAAGGATTTTTTTCCCCATTAAAAAACGCTGTCCTAGGCAAAGCCATTCATTGGTGTGGTCAGTGAAACCCTGAAGTTTCTGAAGAAATAAGTTTCGAGCAGAAATTAAACTGTGGAGGCCCCCCTCCCCGCCCCGATGAAAAATAATGAAGGGAGGACAACTGGGAAGGATTAAATTCCTGAAACACACAGAGAAGAGAAAATGCTAGGAGAGGGGGCTGCACTGGGAGCCAGAAGGCCCAAGACAAGATTCTGTACTGGTTCTACAGCCTTGGGCAAATCGCCCCTTTATATTTCAAAATAAGTAACTGAACTACACGACCAGCCAGTCTCTGATCAAAACATTAGGAGATGGGAAGGAATTAAAAAGCAAGCACAGTAATGATAATCTTTGAGGGAAGACCCAAAACAAATACATATATAATACAGTAACAACTGGGCAACAAAAAATGATTTTTCACAGTAATTTTTTCCTCTCTCCACACACACAATGCAGAGAACTCAAGAAATACTCCTGGTTGGAAAGACGGTGTGATCCCCGATTCACTGGGCAGAAAGTCCAGCAGAAAATTTCATTTTTGGTTTAAAGGGACCTCCTAGAAGCTTCTGGTTTCAATCTGAATCGTTTCAGCAGAGCCCTACATTTGTGAATGAAGAGCCCACTCTTAAGTCTTTCCGGGGACTCTGTAAGAACTGACTTACACCTACATAGCAGGCAGACTATCCTGTTACAAATGTAGTTTATGGTAGTTTTGGTTCTTATTCTGTTTGTCCTGAGTGGGGGTACACACAGAGATTAGTAAAAAGAAATACTACTAACAATTGAAAATTATTCTTAATGTGTTTTTCCAGAACAAAGCAGTGTATTTTACATGTGAAGAACCCTGCTCACTGAAAAAACAGCACGGTTTCAGAGCTTTTAAAATCCCCTACAATTAGCTCAAGGATAAAATTATAAAAATAGAAGTTCTGCCTCAACACCATCTTCTACCAACTGGCAAATACCTGCTCATCTTTCAAGGCTCTCCTATCCGTCCCCTCTCCTCACAAGCCTGCATCTTGCTTCTGAAATGCCCTCAGCAGCCAGACAAGGAAACACTGTACCTTGCATAATAATTGTAGGTTCACTTCTACCTCTTCATTGGGACCCCCAGATGGAATGCAATCCCCAAGAACACGCCACCTGCTTTTCAGTGTACATGCTCATGGCCAGTACACAGCAGTACACAAAATCTGCTGCATAAATGAAGTCTAGATACATCCCTAAGTACTGCTGACTGTGGCATTAGAACTAAACATGCATTCTAGACTACATGTGTATTTCCCATCAGGCTTTACTATTTGCCTAGTTGTGAAAATACAGGACTACTCTTAAATTTCAAGTCGACGATAATGTGTCTAACAGAAGATAAAGATCTCAAAATGGGTGAGCACTGTTATTTCTTTTTAAAAAAATGACCGTATCAGCCAATAGCATAAATATCTACTTCCCTATTTTCACTGTCTGTCACATAGAATCATTTACTAGTTGCAGGTAGCATTTGCGGAGAACATCCCACATGCTGTGCTGTGCTAAGGGGCTTTACACTGCCAGTCAGTCCTCAACACCCCATGAGGTCAGGCACTGGCACTTCCCCAGTTACAGGCTGGGAGAGGTTCAGCAACTTGGCTCAAGGTCAGAGCTTGTAAGGAGGACATCGATTCTAGGTCCAGTGATGCTACCACTATACCACCCTCCTCAATAAGAATTTGTTCTTCATGAAACTTCCAAACCAATGGAGTTTTTATAGGACAAACTACTGAAACCTCAATATATAGTCATTGCTTCCCAAGAAAAAACTGGTATGGGATATAAGATCATAAGGCACTCTTATAAATGGGAGGCATTAGATAAGAACTACATCACGCTCTATTAAGACTACCAATACTTATTCACCATGCTTCAACATTCAACAAAATAGTTGCTGGGCACCTGACCGTGGCAACAGGCTAGACAAGAATCTTGTACTTTTTCTCTAAAAGCTCATACTCTAGTGCAAGACACAGACAGTAAGATGAAGTGGGTAACTGCAGGTTGTTGTAAGTGCTATAACTAGAAGAACTATCCCTCCACAAAGACTACAGAGGTAAAAGTTCACCTTAAGGACATTTCAATACCATTAAAAATGGTGCTAAAGACAAAGGCTTGACTGTCTCTTTCATCTCCATTAGCTATAAAGAAAAATACCAACAGTACAGTTCTGCTCAATAAACACCAGTCAACAACTCGCTTCGAGCTGGAGAGCCCTCACTGTGCTCTGTGCACGATGGGAGAAACCTTACAAATGAGACCCTTACATGAGAAATCCAGATTGTCACCTCAGGGTGACTTCCATAGTAGTTCCAATGGTACATATCAAATTATTGTCAACAGAATCCAAAATATCCCAATGAATAAAAATTCCATTCTCCAGATGGAATGTTTCTCATTCACCTTCGACCTTTCACATATGACTTTTGAGTAAAAGCTTTTCTTCACCTGGCTAGAAATGTTGAATCAGAAAAATGCTCTATGGCTGTTAACAGCAAAGATTGTTCTGTACAAACTTACCAACTTATCTGACAAATCACTGATTTCATGATAAACTTCCACGTAATTTTATTTGAAAAGTGATAAACTTGAAGCAATAAAGAACGTTATTGGTGATTATCTGTGATGATAGCTTTCTCTCGCAAGCAACACTAACTTTTCTGACAGCCTGGTGACTAGCTAAGCAGATAAGAAAACTACTGAAGGAACTCAAGGACGAGCCACAGCCGTTGGAAGCGCGGAGCAAGGCGTTTCTGGAAGCTACGTGGAACTAACAACGGACACCCAGAAGGACGTCCAACCCCCAAAGCAGCGGCCAATGGTATGTATCTGTGGAGAATGTCACACAGAAAAATGAAATAAAACCCAGGGATCCATTCAGATGCAGAGAATGCGGATACAGAATCATGTACAAAAGGACTAATAGACTGGTGGGTTTTTGATGCCCAATGAAACATGGAATTCAGAGAAATATCTTTGTTTGCATCTGGATTTGCTGTTAATGTTGTACAGCTTTTGAGTAGTCTACTCATCTTTTATGCATACAATTATACAAACATGGTTTCATTTTAAAAACCATATTATATTTAGGTATCTATTAATAGTTACATAAGGAAATTATTTTTTATTCAATTACATTATTTCTAATTCAATTTCATTATATACATCACCTGATACAATGAAGGCTAAAGGTGCTTCCTAAAACCACGTTTTAATCAAAACCTAGAATTATCAAAAAGAAAGAAAAAAGAGAGGAGAAAGAAAGAAAAGAGGGAGGGAGGGAGGGAGGGAGGTATGGAAGGAAATTTAACATGACTTTGGGGTTGGGG
Organism: Desmodus rotundus; assembly: GCF_022682495.2. Taxonomy (NCBI): domain Eukaryota; kingdom Metazoa; phylum Chordata; class Mammalia; order Chiroptera; family Phyllostomidae; genus Desmodus; species Desmodus rotundus. Next base: position 4,711,707 of record NC_071393.1, read on the forward strand.
GCTGGTAGAGGGAGGGGGTTGAGGGATGAGCAAAAGAAAGAAGGAACTCATGGATGTGAACAACAGTGGGGTTGGTGACTGCAGTGGGGGGAGGGGGAAGAGAATACAGGAGGGTTAAGTGGTAATGGAAAAAATACACAATGCAAAAATAAATTAAAAAAATAACTGGGATTATTTATGAGTAATGAAAAAATATTCTTCTTGCCCCTCAATTAAATGCCCCTTAACTGTTTTGAAAGGTCGTTATTCAAGGAATAGCACACACCAAAAAAGGGGCACTATTATAATGAAGTTTTAAAACCTGATTGGCACAACCAGTATAAAAATAAACCAACAGAGATTTTGCTGTTTTAAGATAATCCTATTAAAGTAAGTGGTAATCTTAAGAGTAAGCCACACATATTCATTTCAGTGATAGAAGAACCTTGTAATAGTTGACAAATTTAACAAAATTAGATCTCAAAAAAAAAAACAACCCAGTCAATTATTTACAACACTAAAACTTTCCCACAAAAAACTGATGCGTTTTCTACAAAAAAATATAATCCAACAAAAGGTTACAAAGATCAAGTGTCAAAAAGAATCACTTGGTTTCATTGCAGTCACCAGCAGGAAGACTTCTGCAATACTTTCTGACCACCTTAATTGTTTTCACACCACACACCCCTATTTTGATGTTCTTGGCTGCTAATGTTAGCCTTTGGGCACTTAAAGGTGAAACTTTCTCAACGTAGATAGTCAGAATACACCTGCAAAATACTACCCACTGCTCAAAGTAAAGTTTCTTGAGTATTCTACACCTACAGTGAAGCCAATTTATTGAAAAATGTTTAAGCTTCCTAAGTCTAACAACCCATTTTGAAAAAAAAAACAACAAAACACCCCACTGATTAGACTCAATATCTGAGTTGAGTCTAATTTCAGAAGCAGTTTTCATTTTCATAAGCTTTCACATCAGTGATACCCACTCCCCTCTAGATGTGAGATGCCAGCACGCCCTAGAGTAGGGGAGGTAACAGGTAACTTCATCAAGACCCCTAAGGAAATCATCTGTTCTCAAGTGCTTCTGATACAGGGGTCTGATCCTAAAACAAAAATTTGTCCCAGAATTCTATAAACTCCAAAGACATGGAGTCATCCCTTATTCCTCTTGAGTTAGGCTTTCTAGTTTCCTCATCTACAAATCAATTCACATCAGAATATTATCGCCTTTACATTTCAATCTTTAAGGTCTATTAATAGCCTCGGCTGTAAATTAAGTGAAATGATCAAGTCAATCATTTCCTTGCTTCGAGATCAGTAATCCTCACCTATTCAAATGAACTGACTGACATGTTTTTGCAGAATTGGCTGCGGGTCATTATAGAACTGCAGTTTCAGAGACAAAATCTCATCAACCTCTACCACAGAGATGGGCTACTAGTGCAAGGCCCAGCACCACCTACACTTCCCCAGCTGGAAAAGGAAAGCCTGGCCGCCTGCTACTGTCAGGCAAGGGGCACGAGTAATCTTCCCATTCTGTGGTTTAGGACTGGTGCAAGCTTGGCTCCTGTCTCCAATAGCTTCCCTGCCTCACCTTTAGGAAAGGATGCAGCAGGAGGGGAGGGAAGAGAGCGGGCTCACAACAGACTTCCTATGCAGTTAGGGAATTAGTAACAACTTTATTTTCATTAACAAAATGCCCCATGATAATTGATCCTAAGTAAAGCCTCTACTTATTAAAATTACCTAAAATGTAAAGGGGAAAAAAATCGTTTAAGTGTCATCAGGAAAGACTACTTTTGTTTTCCTTGGTCAGCACTTTAAGAACTATTTTTGGTTTTTTTTTTCTGCCATTGTTTGACCTTTATTATCTTCATGACCAGGGATGTTGTCTTCTTAGCATTAGAATGTAAACACGTTTCATATTACACCAAAATGCTAAACACATGGGGCACTAGATTCCGAGTATCTATCTTCAGATGAACTCTTACACATCAGAGAATTCAAAGAGTAAAGGCTTTCTAGGGGCCAGGGCAGAGGTCGTATTTAAATCGCTAAAGCAAGCCGAACAATTATGCAGAGCCTGGCATAGTCTTGCAGTTTGACAACAGCCATCTTCAGAACAAAGATGCTTCTTGCAAATTAGGATGTGAAAATAAGTTACAACTGCCAGCTATGCAAGAAAAGTGCTAGCTCCCTGAACAAGGTCGCCCACAAAGTAAAACCAAATGTCACTTTTCTCCAACAGAGTAGGAATATTAGACCAAATCAACAGATCATTGTTTTTCTCTCTAAACCTGCCGAGTTTTACTCTGCAGAATTTAAATAACCTAACATTAGTTATATGAAAGAAAAACAACCTTTAGGTTTTATCGCCAAGACAAATCTTGGATAAGAACTTCTAAGACGGGTTGCACAAGTGATACTTTGCTTAAAGAAAAACCACTAACAACTTAGAAAAAAACTGCAAAGCTACAGTGACTAAAGATCTGATGAACATGTTTAGATTGACTTTTTTTATCCTTACCTTAGGACATTTTTCACTGCTTTTAGAGAGGAGTGGGAAACACTGATGTGATTGGTTGCTTCCTGTACATGCCCGGACTGGGGATGGAACCCACAACCTTTCAGTTACAGACAATGCTCCAAATGAGCCACAACAGCCAGGCCAAGACTTCACTTTTTACATTTTTTAATTTATTAATTTGAGAGAGAAAAACGTAGATTTGTTGTTCCACTTACCCATGCATTCACTGGCTGCTTCTTGTACGTGCCCTGACCAGTGACTGAACCCACAACCTTGGTGTATTGGGGAGGCTCTCACAAACTGAGCTACCAGGCCCAGGCAAGACTTCACTTTTTTAGTCCTATCACCATACTACTTCTCAACTGACTTATACAGTCTTCCACTCTAAAAGATAATTCTGAACATGTAAAAAATTCTAACAAGGTCACAAAACTAGTATTGCTTCCATTTTCAAATATACTGAAATCTTTATTAAATTTTTTAGAGAAAAAGGTTTTGGGGGGCATTACAAAAATCACAAAATTTAGCCCTGGCTGGAGTGGCTCAGTGGATGGTGTGCTGCACTGCGAAACAAAGGGTCTCTAGTTCAATTCCCAGTCAGGGTACAGGCCTGAGTTGCACGCCAGGTCCCTAGTAGGGGGCATGTGAAGCAAGCACACATTGGTGTTTCTATCCCTCTCTAATTTTCTAGAAATAAAATCTGGGGGGAAAAAAACACAAAAATCACAAAATTTAAAACCAGTTATCTTCTAACTTGGAGATATGTATACATACCCTTAATGGATCATCAATTTCTCTGCCAATTTAACATCGATGTGGGAAAAAAAGAATTTAAGCACTATATTGTGCAGCTAGCCTATTCCTAAGGCATTAGAATGTATCACTTTATATTAATTTCTGGGCAACTCAGAACTTAAGTTAACAAGATTTAACTGACCTTAAAATTCTGTTTCTAATCCAGAGATTGCAAACCGCTTTAATCTATTTCTGATCCACTTTTGCCTCATATAAATCAAAAGAACTGTATTAACTAGTATAAAAAGTATTATTTATTTCTTATAATAAATGCCAGGTACTAAATGACAAGGTTTTTACCCACAAATGGCAGCAACACTTCAAAAGCATTTCAGGAACTCAGTGAGTTTTTCTTTTCTTTTTAAGAAAGTATAAAAGGGTAAAAACCCATATTAAAGTATTTTCAGGAGTTGTATTTTAATGACTTATTCAAAAGATCTGCAAAGACCAGAGCTGTCCAATTGTTCATCATGCTGTTGAGTCCATGTCACAGCATGTACAGTCCAATACTCAGAACGTAAAGGCAAAAAAGAAAAAAAAAAGGAAAAGAAAGTTAAAACTCGGTTAAATCTACATTATCCAGTGCCCAAATCAACAAAGGGATTCGAATTCTCACAAAGTTTCAATTAGCAGACCTGATCTGGAACCCCCAAGGGCGGGGTGGGGGGGGGGCAGTTCACTTCTACTCCCTCTTAAAATCTTAACTTCGTCCCCAACATCATGATGTATCAATTACCAGGCACCTCACCGGTCTTGGGCCAGCCAAAACTAAAGCTGTATTTTAACCTTCACTTAACCACTGGACACCCCCTTCCTTCACACACAGGTTTACTTGAACGAGCTCTATTGCTCGGGGCTACCCGGGTTTGAAATCTGTCACGGCGTGACCTTGGTCAAGTGATTCACCTGTGTCTTAGTTTGATCTGCAAAAGAGGAGAAAATAGCACCTACCTCGCAAAGTTGTTGGGGGAACTAAGTGAAATCTATATAAAGTGCTCAAAAAATGCCGGGCACACAGTAATAAGCGCCTTAGAAGCGCTGGCTATCATTATGATCGTAATTTATTAGATGAACGCCAAGCGCTCAACACAGAGCCAAGCACATTGGAAAGATCGTAACTGTCATCATCGCTGGTTTCAACTTCAGATGCAAGTTCAGAAAAGAGCGCGGAGATGTCGTGAAGATAAAACAACTTAAAAAGAGTATTTGAGAGCGAAGGAGGTGGGTTTCAGCAGCCCCTTGAGAGATGTTCCAACGTTGGCCACCAATCCTCCCGATCCCAGTCCCACAGAAAGTATAAAAATGGGGAAGATAGGAAAGAAGCCCTCCAACACGGTGAAACCCATACCTCATCAAATTGCTTTCCAAGAGGACGAGTAACCAGAAAGTACGAAACACGCCTGCAGTTAGGACTGGGGCCCCCGACCTTCTCTCCTCCGAAGAGTGGTCCGGTGTGTGCGGAACCAGGGGGTACGTACCGGAAACGTGGGGGTGGGGAGAATTTTCAAATTTCACGCTGCACCCTAGTCCAATGAATGAGCGGAGCCGGGAGGGTCTGCGGGTTGGGCCAACTGCGGGACCCCAGCCGGCCTCCCACCCGCAGCAGCCCAGGGTCCGAGGGTCAACTCGCGGGCTCACTCCCCTCGGCGCTGCAAGCCCAACCGGCCTCCAAACTCCGCCGCACCCCCCCCAGCCGCCCGCCTCATCTCAGCCCGCCCGCTGCCCCCTTCACCTTCCAGCAGCCGTTGGATGATGCTGTCGATGTTGAGTTTATCTATATCCGCCATCGCCTTCCCACCGCCGACCCTCCCGCAGCGGCGCCGCCGGCGGCTCGCGCCCGGGACTCACGCCTCCTCCCCCACGCCACGAGCACAGAGGCGGTGGTGGCAGCGGCAATGGTAGCAGCCGCGGCGGGTTTCCCCCAACCGCCCCGCTCCCTGCTTCCTCCTTCTCTCCCCACTGGAACCACGAGAAGAACAAAATGGCCGCCGACTCCTTAGCCAGCCTCGGGCGGCGCACGAATGCGCGCGGGGGAGTGCAGCGGTCCGGCCGGGACTTCTTTATGGGCCATAGGGAGCGCGGTAGGGGGCGTGGCCTGGGCGCGAATGGGGCGTGGCCAGAGCGCGGGAATGGGGAGGAGACGGTTGGGAGTAACTGCCACAGCACGCGGGATTCTTCCGCCAAACGAGCAGAGTAAATAGGCCTCCTGGCGGGAGCTTGAGTTGCAAAGTTGCACGCGGGAGCTGGGGTTGGGGGAAAAAATGCAGCTGTGCATCGGTGGATTGCGGCCTCCGCAGGATATTGTTCACTGGGGCCAGATGTTTGTAGACGTCCACCGAGAGAATTCGAGGGTCCTGGAATTTACCCCTTCAAACAAACCTGGGATAGAGGTGGAGGAGACTAATAAGGAGAAATAGGTTGACTTACTTTAGATTCAAATTTGCTGGGACTTGGGGAGATGGGAAAGACCTCTCACAGATAAATCAAAATGTTAACAGTTATACATTTTGAGTAGTGGGAATACGGATATCTATATCTATATCTATCTATCTATCTATATATATATCCGTATTTTTTGTACGTTCTGTAACTTTTACGTTGGGGAAAATTTTTTTAATCCACCCTCAATTTTTTTTCATCACCCTTATGGTTGGCTTATCGTTCTTGACCACGGACGTTATATAATCATCGAGACAGCTACCCTGATTCTAGCCAGGACGAAGGTGAATCAGCGTGTGCAGATACGAGGAGAATTTGCAGAGTTCGCGCGTCGGAGCTGGAGGCCGGAAGAAAAGAGCGAGTTTGCAGGGGCGGGCATTGCGAGCTGGTCCTGGGTTCTGCAGACACTTTGGCCCATTGCCCTCCGCTTCCCAAGTTCGTCTCCCTCCAGGAGCCCCCCCACCCACCCAAATTTGCCACCTCCGGGGGCTGCGCCTTGCTTTTAGCTGGTTTTGGAAGTGCAAACCACACAGCAAACAAACACATCTGCTCTCTTGGATCCCGATCTTTTCATTTTTCTGGTTTTGTTTTGTTTGTTTTGTGTTTTTTACAAAGCCCTTTGCCCTCCCTGAGAAATTCATTTTGCTTTTCAAGGTACGCAGGGAGAACGACTTCCCGTCCCCAAAAGCCATCGATGTGATTGCGCCACCCGAGCATCCATCCTCAGAATCGGTGCCCTCTGGGGGCCCGAGCGGCGGCAGGGCACGGGCTCCTTGCAGGTGGACCTGTGTGGCCTCCTCGCTTCTGTCGCGGGACCTTCTGAGGACGGCGGCTCCCTCTGCTCTGCACAGCTGCTCATTCTACTTTCCCCAGTTACCAACTCACTCTCCAGAGCTGTAGCCTGTTCACCAGAAGACACACAAGTGTCGTTTATCAGCCTAGGGAACAGAGCCCAGTTCGTGACGCTCAGAGCTGATGCCAAGGGCTGTTGTGAACAGCTGGATGTGGAGGTCAGGGTGGCTACTCCCCAAGGAGTCCAGACTTTGGCCTCCTCCAGGGCAGGGCACATCATGGCAATAGTAATTAGAGCAGGAATATGAAAGACAGCGATTCTTTCAGCAGACAAATATTTATGGAGCACCTCCTCTGTGCCAGACATTGTTCTAGGCAGGGAAGCAGGGGTGAACAAGACAGAGAAGGCCCTTCTCTCATGGAGAGTCATCTAGTAAGCCAGCCAGACAAAGATGCAAATAAAAATATCAGCGTCTGATAAGTGCAGTGGAGAAAAAAACAGACACTGTGCTTATTTTCTTATTACGTGCTAAAAATTATCTCACTGAATCCTGAAAACAATCCTAGGAATTATGTACTAGTCTTATCACACTCATTTTACAGATGAAGAAGATGAGACACAGAGGCTAGGTTGTTTGCTGAAGGTCATACAGGTAGTAATTTACAGAGCCAGGGCTGGAACCCAGGACAGCCAGAAACTAAAGCCCTTCTATAAATCCTCACTGTGAATCCCCAGCGCCCAGCACAACCCTGGCACACACTAAACAAAGCGAGTGTGTTAACTTCTGCTGATGTCATCAGGGCTGGAGGAGGACTTCAGACTGGACTGGGACATGGGGAGGGTCTCTGTCCACACGCCCATTCTCTGCTGGGCTACTCCCCTCCAGAATCCAGTTTTGCTGGCACATGTCTATGAGAAGTGGCTGGCTCTGAGCCCGAGAGTGGCATGAGCTTACAGAATAGGCCTGAATGGCTCCCAGAACACAGCTAATAGCTCTGGGAGGAAAGAACTGATCCCCCATTGGCCTTTTTCTGACATTTTCAACATGAGTGACCTCCCTAAGGATCAGCAGACAAGCATTTGCCAGAAAAGATACTAATAGGTGGAGTGTCCCTTCCTCTCTCTAGATTGCCTATTTGTAAAATGAGGAGAGTGGATTAAAATGTGCTTTTCCAACTGTCTTCCTTGGATCCACAATGGTTTTTAGGGGCTTGATGAAGATGATGGGGAGCTGATGGCGTTCTGGGCCCCAACTCTTGGAGTCAACCAAAGCAGAACCATGGCACAAAGTAAGCACTCAATCAAAATGAACTATTATTACTGTGAATTATTTTAGACATTGAGCTTCCTTGTAAGATTTGAAGAGAGGGCTGTAGCTAAAAAAATACTTGAAAACCTATAGTATTTCTAAGGATGCTGTAAGCTTTGAGGGGGATCCCAGTGCCCAAAGGGGCCTCACTACTAACGCGAAAGAAGGAAGCCAGGTGGAAGGGTCCGTGATGAACTGGAGAGCACACACCCCTCTGAGCAGTGGCCGCCTTCCCGCTCTGGTCCACTTTAGGAGAGCTTGAGCATATGGATTTTTATGTGAAATGTCCCAATTTTTAAAAGTTGGTCATGAACTCAAATTCTTCAAAAACACCATGTGAGGCTGACAGAGCAAATCTGTGGGTTACATTTGGCCCTAGGCCAACAATTTGGAACTTTGTTATAGAACGTTGGGCGTGAACTCTTTGCTCTCCCCAATTCAACGAGCATTAGAATTATTGTTAAATGTTTGAAAGAAATGTTGCGGATGAAACTCCCAGTCTGGTGGAAGAGATAGATAGGAAGAGAGAAACGGTCATAAGATAATTCCAGAGTCATAAATTTTATGATTGAATTACGAGGGATCATGGGACCACATAGGAGAGGGACTCTGAGGACTTGACATTTGAGTCAGGATCGGAAGGATGAGAAAGAAAATCAGGGACGGACTACATAGAAGAAGAGTAGTCCTCACAAGGACACAGCAAGTGCAAAGGCCCTGAGGCAAAAACAATCTCGCAGCGTTAGAATGGAAAAAAGCCTAAAGTGGCTGGAGTGTAGTGTGAGGGGCAGTGGTAGAAGAGGAAGTTGAAGTGGGCCAAGGCCAGATCACTGAGGGCCACAGAAAGGCATTCAGATTTTATTCTAAGTCCAATGGGAAACCACTAGAAGGTTTCAGGCAGAGGAGTAGCGTGACTGGATTCATTTTTACGTAAGCTTTTCATTTTAAAATAATTTTAGGTTTACTGAGAAGTGGTAATGATATTACAACAAGTTTCCATGTACCTTTCACTCAGTTTCTCCTTGATGTTAACGTCTTGCACAAGCATGACATAGCTCTGAGCTTTTCAAAAGACCTAAATCATAAAGAAATGTTAGGCCTGGCCGGTGTGGTTCAGTGGATTAAGCTCTGACCTGTGAACTGAGGGTTCATTGGTTTGATTCTAGGTCAGGGCACATGTCTGGGTTGCAGGCCAGGTCCCCAGTTGGGCGTGTGCCAACCGATCGATGTATCTTTTGCACATCGCTGTTTCTCTCCTCTTTCTCCCTCCCATTTGCTCTCTCTAAAAGTAAATAAATAAAATCTTAAAAAAAAAAGTTAAATCACAAAATGTATAACATCATTACCCAGAGAACCTCTTTTAAATAAGATCAGATTTCATTTTATTTAAAGATTGCATTTATTTACTTTTAGAGAAAGAGAAAGAGAGGGAGAGAAACATCAGCTGGTTGCCTCTCACATGCCCCCAGCCGGGAACTTGGCCCGTCACAACCCAGGTATGTGTCCTGACTAGGAATCAGGGTCAGCAACCTTTCTCTTTGCAGGCAGATGCTCAATCCACTGAGCCACACCAGCCAGGGCAGATCTGATTTCATTTTTAAAAGATCCCTTTGGACTGTAAGTGGGCAGGAGCGGAAACTGAGATCAGGAAGGGGGCTGATGATAAATAGAGCACCCATGCCCTGCACCTCAGTTTCCCCATCTGCAAAACAGGGATGATATCACCCATTTCAAAGCATGTTGTGAGAATGTACTTTCCAATGTACTTGGTGAGATGACAGTGATAATGAGGACAACAACAGCTGGTGATGATGATGGTAGCTAGGATTTATTTACTGAGTGCTTCCTGTGTGCAGTCTCTGCTCATGGCCTTTCGTGCATGACAAGGGAGAGCAGATTCTTTGGGATGTTCCCAGAAGTCTTCTTTGTGGAAGGGGGTTTAGAGGGGTCTTTCCAAATCTCTTGAACCATCCTTGGTTTCTTAGGGAAGTCCTTGTCGATGTTGGGTTGTCTCTCTTTGAGAAGACTCCAAATGTACTTCCATCTAGACTTACCCAGCAGAGAAATTAGGATGATTACTGCCTTGCTAAATGTTCCTCAGCTTCACAAAATGACTCACTCCGTGGTCGGGGAAGCAGCAAGCTGTCCTGGTGTCTGGAGGGTGGATTGCACTGTCATTTGGAAAATGACAAGTGACAAACGGAGGCTCACTTTAAAGTAGGCTCACTTTAGAGCAGGGTCTCTCAACCTGGGCCAGTAGCGGCATTTGGGGCCAGGTTATTCTCTGTCGTGGGGGCCGTCCTGTGCAACGTAGGGTGTTTAGCAGCATCCCTGACCTCCATCCACTAGATGCCAGAAGCACACCCCCTCTTCCTAATCCTGACATTCACAAAATGTCCCCAGGCACCACCACATGTCCCCTGGGGGTTCAAAATCACCCTCCCCGCCCTTGGTTGAGAACTACTCCTTTGGAACATTTGGGGCCTGTGGCAAATGGCTTTGAAATTGTTTTGTTTTCCTGTCACTCTTAACCCTTTGTTTTAAGTGCTTTGCCGGAGTAGCTTCTCAACTGCAAATACTAATAGCCATCATTTATTCAGAATTTACTACTTGCCAGGCATTGATGTAACTCTTGCTTTAGATATACCTTCAGACTTCATTCCCACTTAATACATAGGGTAAGTCATTATTCTCATTTTATAGATGGAGAAACCAAGGTTCAGAGAGGTTGGGTGACTTGCCCAAAGACACACAGCTAAGAAATGACAGACCCTGGACTTGAACCCAGATTCGTCTGACTCCAGAGGCCATGCTTTCCAACCACACTGCCTTGCTGAGCCTTGGAAGGCAGGGGTGTTAGAAAATCGTGTGGAAGAAAATATTTTATAAACAGAAGTGCCATTCTAGATATTAAGTAGGAGAAGCAACTTGGAGAGAACTTACTCTGGACTCTGATTGTAAAAGCCAAGTTGTAGTGCAGAGTCCACGTGACTCAGTGTGCGGCTTCCTGCAGTGAAACCCATTCAATAAGCTCCGCCTCTCCCCACATGGATTAGTTGATAATGGTGCCTCCCAGCCACACACAATGCTGGGTGTCTTGCATATGTGCATAATTCAAGGAGGCACAAGCCCCCCCTTTTTTAAATGGAGATAAAGTTCACATAACATAAAACTAACCATATCAAAGTATATAATTCAGTACCTTCACAGTGTTGTGCAAACATCCCCTGTCTAGTGCTAAAACATTTTCTTTGCCTCCCGCCCCCAAAGAAACTCTGCACCTATTAGCAGTCACCTTTCCTTCCAACTGCGGGCCAGCACGGAAGAAATGAAACTTTATAGGACTTCAGACTCTGTTTGAACCCCTTCTCCCTCCTACTCACTTCCTCTCTCCCTCCCTAAGGAAGCTACCCTGAGATTGTTGTGTGGGTGATTGTGCTTTTACCAGTTTACAACCATGTATAAACCAACCAACAATCAACATAGAAGAAAACAACCACCTTCACACCCAGGGGCAAACAGAATGCGTTTTTTATAAATTTAAAAGACTGTCTTTGATTCTCACAGTAGGGCTTTCCGATTTGATTTGTATTGAAATGTCCTTCGTAAAATAAAATGATGGTGATAGTGACAGATAGCTATTTTTAAAAATGTTTTATTTGGCAAAAGAAAAATGGCCCAATAATGGGAGGATGGCAAAATGAGGTAGAAATGTTTGCGGAGTGATGGAAATGAATGAAAGCAAGTTACATCTGTCAATGTGGATACTTCCAGGAGCTACAGCCAAGCGAACAAAAGCCAGCTGGGGACGGATTAGGACTATACCATACTACTTACATAAAGTTTAAAACATCAAAACAATATCATATACTTAGGGCAGTTTTTATCAAACTTATGGGGGGACTACAGTGTACTGTGAGAAAAATATCTCATGTTCCAACCCAGTACACATACACATAGATGTAAAACTTGAAGGAAAGTTTCACAAGACAAAACATAGGCTTTTCTACACGTGATACACTTTGATTATTTTTATCCTATCCTATCCTATGTTTAATTTTAAAATGCTGGTTGTGACTCTTTAAATCTATTTTACAACCTTCTAAAGGGCACAACAAGCAGTATAAAAAATACTGCTTTAGGAATATACACCATGTTGGAAAAGTACGAAGACACATGAGAAAGAAACATCATATTTGGGAAACTGTTTCCATGTAGCAAAAATCTAAAGACATATTTATGAAGCACAGGGAAGGAGGAAGGAAGAGATTGGTGAGGGGCACACAGGGGGTGCAATTTTCTCTGTAATGTTTTATTTTCTAAATTGGAAGGTGATTCTGTGGGAGTTTGTTAGATTACAGTTTTCAAAATCAACTTTATCAACATACAACCCACACTGGATAAAATGTGCCCATTTTAAGTGTACGGCTCAATGAGTTTTAACCAATGAAAACATCCCTGAACCCGCCCCCCCCCATAAGATACAGAACATTTCCACCACCTCCGAAAGCTCCCCTGGGCCTTTCATAGTCAGTCTCCCTCCAACACACCCCATCCAAACCCCAGTCCCGGGCAATGACTGATTTGCCTTCTACCATTACAGATTCGGTTTATTTTTTCCTAGAATTTTAGATAAATGACATCATAGAGAGTGGGCTCTTTTTGTGCCTGGGGTCTTTCACTCAAGGCATAATGCCTTGAAGTTTCATATATGTTGTGTGTGTCAGTAGTCCATTCCTTTTTAATTCTATAGTACCCATACTATGTATGGATAGATGTACAAGAATGTGTTTATCTATTCACCTGTTGAGAGGCATTTGGGTTGTCCATTTTCAGGACTATCATTTCTTTTTATGCCTGAGATGGGTTATTAAAAAAATAAATAACATAATTTGAGATAGTTTCAAAAAATAAAAAATGAAACACATAAAATAGAAATAATAATAAATATACTATGTGACATTGCCTCCTCTCTCTCTCCACCGCCCCCGGAAAATTCTGGTAATTTTTCCGGTGTCAATGCTTCCTCCACACTGGATGCTGCCCACAGCGGAAGTACTGGGCAGAGAAATTAGTGGTCCCCAGAGATCATCTGGGCTTCTGCACTGACCTGGCCTTTTCTCCTAGGAAGTATCGATTGCAATAAGGGGCTGCTGGCTCAGCTTAGAAAGCCTGTGGGTCCTGGATTTGTGTGGCCTGAAACATCTAGTCCGCTGGCTCCTTTGCTGAGGGTCTGAGCCACATCGATGGTTTCTGGAAGAAGTGTTTCCCACCAGCTGTGGTAAAGCATCTTATTATTTAACAATGACTTTCAACATCAGGGATCTGAGACCCAGAGAGGTTAAGTGGCAAATCACTTAACCTGAACCCTCATCTGCTTGACTTTTCTTAGCTACTAGGTGGTCTTGCTTCTTTAATTCTAGAAAAATGACATCAGATTATGTGCAGTGTCATCAGAGCTAATATTCACGGAAGCCTTATTTTTGCCCAAGTCTCTTCTAAGCATTTTGTATGAATCATCTCGTGCAATCGTCACATAGGTTCCATGAAGTAAATATTATAATTCAACCAGTTTACAGATGTGGAAGCTGAGTCACCGGGAAGTTAGTAGCCCTTGAGTGGCTGAGCTAGGATTCAAACCCAGGCAGCCTGGCTGCAGAGCCCTCAGCAGATGCTGTCAGTGCCCGCCCTGCCCCCCTACGTCCTGTCTGTGAAAGCCACTGTGGTGGTTCAAACCTCCCACCCTGCACTTGCATGGTCCGGAGACTGAGCACCTCCTTTTGCAGCCGAAGCACCTCACTCACCTCCCTCTAGTCTTGGACCTGCTAACTTGGACCACATGGATGTGGCTCTACCCACCAGGGCTTGCTGGGCAAGTGTGGGGCAAATCAAAAGTGCCAGGGGGCTAACATCCCCCCGGAGCATCCCTCAACCAATGACTGAGGGGCTTTGGAAGATAAATACCCCAGCTCCCTTGCAACTCAGATGGGGTAATTCAGAGGCATGTTCTATGCGGTCCCTCCCCAGTGCTCCCTAGCAGAATTGAGCTCCAGCTGTCCACAGTGGTATTTTGCATGATTAAGTGGACCCCTTCATTAGTTTCCTTCCCTGTCCTGTCTCCCTTCCCTACTCTCTTCTTGATATTTTTTTGAATCATCTCTCAAATAAATAATTTGCAATAGAATCTTTATCTCTTTAGGGGGAGCTCAAACTAAGGGGAGCCTAGAGTCCTAACCTCTACAGAGACTGCCGATACATAGCAACTTTGCTTCTAAGCGCAAACAAAACTAGCAACTTAGAAAGAACCTGGAAGTCACCGAAACAGGGAACTGGACAAATCAGTGTTTGTGTGCAGGTGTGTACATTGTATGTGCATGCATGTGTGGGTGCATGGCTGGGAAGTTGTGTGGGCACAGACTTCTTAGGTGGGCTACTTGCACACCATGAAGACTTTTCTCAAAGTTCAAGGTCATCCAATCTAGCCAAGAGCAGGCAAATGTTGAAGAGTAGACCTATTTCTCTTTCCAAACAACCTAACAGGGAGGGCAACCATTGATAAGGTCAGCACAAATGAATTTGAATTTGCTGTTTGCTGTGAATTTTTAGAGTTCAAGCTCCAGCACCTCAAGCTGTGGGTTTTCTGTTTTTGTGTGGGGTTTTTTTTTTCATGCTTTTGTCGTTTTTCAGAGGCCTGAGGCTGGGAAGAGGAGTGTAGAGAAGGAAGCTGACAGACTGTTGTGGGGTTCTTGTCAACCTGAACTTTGCATCCGTTTTTACCAGGTGACTTAGAAGTGCTGTGCCATAACCTGACTCAGAAGTTCCAGTCCCAGTTTAAGGCCTAGGAGGAGGCCTGGGGACTGAAGTGTCCAGTGAACTGGTCCTTCCACCTAAGGAAAACGAGTGTGCTTCAGACTTCTCTCTCTCCTAACAGAGCCCCTTCTCAACACCAAGCCCTCCAGGTACACTGTCTCCTCTGACCCTTACCTTCATCCTGTGAAGTGGAAGCACCGCTATCATCCCCACTTCACAGCTCCAAGAGGTAAAGTGACTTCCACAAGGTCACCCAGAATTAGATACCTGGCAGAGCTGGGGTTTGAACTGCCTGCCTCTGAAGCTCTCCGCCCTTCCCAGCAGCTGGGGGTAGATGTGCAAGTCAGCTTTGCTGCATAACAACCCCTCAAATCTCAGTGGTTTGTAACAACAAACACGCATTTCTTGCTCTTCTTAATGTCAGTGGTTCTGCTGGCTGCTCTGCTCCATTTGCGTCTTCACATACCGAGCCCCGAGGGCCCTGCCTATTCTTGCACAGAAGGGAAGTGCAAGAAAACAAGAAAAAATTCCAGCGATGCCTCTTAAAGTTCTCACTGGGAGGTGATATGTGTCACTCCCACTCACATCCTCTTGGCCAAAGCATGTCATTCGGCCAAAGTCAGTGGAGGCAGCGATGCACAATCTTTTTACAGGGAAAGGAGGGAGGAGTAAACGACGGAGAACAATAACACAATCTACCATGTCTGTCCTCTTGGTCACAGATGTTTACTTCTCTCCCATCTTCACTTGAATTATATTCTTCCCCTTCCACCAACTGCCACAGGAAGACACCTCAAAAAGTCACACCCAATCACAACAGGAAGCATGGAGTCTCTGGCCTTGAGATGGTCTCCGTTAGATTTGCTAAGATACTGCCGCCTTTGAAAGCTTCTCCTTCCAGCCCTCGACTGTGTAGCAGGAACAGAATAGGCTGATTCAGCCTCCTGTAGGGGCAACCGGGGAACAGGCACTTCAGTAGGAGGAGACGTAGATGTAGACGACCAGGCGGGCCAGTCACAGCTGGAGATAACAACGATCATAGCTAACATACATTGTCGCCTTCCTAAAAACTGTTCCATTTTATCCTCACAAGCACACCTTTTTGTTGTTTTATCCCGTTCATTAGCCTTATCCACCCATTTTACAGACATGGAGGCTGAAGCCTGGAGAGGTTGTCTCTGAGCCTAACCCACAGAATCACTTGCTTGACCGCGGAGACAACTGCTCATTGCTCACCCTACGGAATGCTATATTAACCCATTGATCTCCACAGAGGCCGACCCTCCTCCAATGCCTCCAGTGCCATCTGAAGCAATCCAATACTCTCACTGGGCTCTCCCACTGATCTCTCCCTTCCCCATGCCCCTCAACCTCCAGCTGATCACTTTGAACAAAGGTTCTGTATCATTAACACAAGTTCATTGATTTTAGAGTATTATCAGTAATGTCCCTGATTTTTCCCACTGAGAATGTATATGTTTACTTGTGTAAGTAAATGTTGAGAGAGAGAGAGAGAGAGAGAGAGAGAGAGAGACGGAGAGACAGAGAGGTAAAATAAAAAACCCCAAAAACCATGATTTGGGGTCACTTCCTAAGAATTTGGACAGAAAACAGGACAAGCGTGGGAATTGCAAAGTGGACTTTGGTGCCAGCTGCCTGCATTTGCACCCCAGCCCTGATGTCTACTGCTGTGTTACCTTGGACAAATTTCTTATGTTCTCTGGGCCTGTTTCTTCATCTATAACATGGGAATGATAATGGCACCTACGTCACTGGGTTGTTTGGAGGGTTAAATGAGTGAACATGTGTGTAAGGTGTTGTGATTGTGTTTGGCACCTAGAAAGTGCTCAAAAATGTTTTTGTGATGTTTTTGGTGGGGAGGAGGTAGCAGGAAACTCTGCTGGTTAAAACACAGGAGACAGTCTGGGAGACATGGATGCCATGTCCAGATCTGCCATTAACTAGTTTGTGTGAACTTGGGCCTCAGTTTTATACTAATACTAATATTAACAATAGCAACATACATTTTTCTGAGGACTTACCATCATCTAGGAACTTGACATGCTTTATTTCATCAGATCTTCCCAACACCCTTCTGAGGTAGATGCTATTATTATTTCCCTTCTTCAGATAAGGCTCAGAGAGCTGAAGCAGCTTGCTCAAGACCATACAGTTTCTAAGTTTCAGTGTAGGAATTTGAATTCAGGGCCTCCTGCCTGATGCAAGGGCCCAAGGCAATGCCCACTGCACCACGCTGCCCCAGGTGTAAGCTTTGTGGTCCACGATGCTGGGAGTTGAGTTGCATGCTGGGAGCGGGGAGTTCTGGGTTAGAGTACTAGTTCTGTTGAGCTTCTGGGCACCAGAGTTGGTCTCTAGGTTTTTTTCATCTGTAAAACGGGGCCAAGAATAACACAGCGCCCCGTATTTGAGTGCTTTCTTTCCAGGTTTCTCTAGGGCTTCCTTTAGATCCTCCTCCTCATTTTCTTTTATCTTTCCAAACAGCTCGCTCACGAGATCTGGGTGAAGATCACAGGATGCAGGTGGAAGGTCTCTGAGATGCTTAAACAGCACCAGGGTTCTAAGCCAGTCTACAAAGGAGGAGGGAAGTTGCAGGCAAAGAAATCTGAATCCAAGTACATGACCAGATCCACGTGGAGGCTGGTGACTTGTGCACAAGGTCTCACGTGGGAACACACAGGTAAATCCACGTGTGTGTCCTCACACAGACACTGTCTGAGACGCCCAGGCGGCTGATGTTCTGGGGAAAACAAGGAAGTTGTTAAATTATCCAGCTGTTCTGTCTAAAAACGTTGCACATCTGGTGGCCTGGAAATCTCTGGGTGACTTTTCACTTTATATTCACTGTCATGCTGTCTGGACCCGACCTCAGGACTCTAGAAGAGGTAAAGGGGAAGGAAAAAAGAAATGAGGGTGGATTAGAGGGGGGAGGGGGAAGAATGGGGAGAGACTGAAGGGTGAGATACAGATACACACACACAGAGCAATACTCCCAGAGACAGATGCACATAAAGAGATGGGCTGCCATTCCACCGAGGAGGAGAGGGGCAAAGAGACTGAGACTGAGAGAGGCTGATACGCATGGAGCAGAGACTACAAAGAGACAGAATGAAAGACGCAGAAAGAAACAGAGATCCACACAGAGAAAGAAAACAAACGCTTCAAACAAAAAGAGCCATCAGGAGTTTCTGTTCTGCCAAAAAACCCTGGGAGTCAGATTGTTCTGTTAGGGCTTCAGGCAAAACATGAATCTCTTCAGAGGAAAGAGTGGGCTTTAAAAAATGTTTTTGATATAAGTAATTGCTTCCCAATTATTTTATTCATTTTTAAATTTTCTCTTTATAACAGTGGAATGTCTGCAGAGCACTCAAGACATCACTCAAGTGTTTATCTACTTTCCACAAACATCTAGCATCTGCGGTTTCTCTTTAACGGAAGAAAAAAGTTTTCCAGACCAGAATGAGGCCCTTTGATGATGCTGTGAGGCGCAGAGCAGGCTGCCCTGTAGAAAGTGCTAGAACACGGAAAGGAAATCCCCATGCACCTCCCATGCTCCTGGGAGATTAGTAGTGGCTTCCCACAGCACTGTGTGAGCCCACATCCCAGGGAGAAGGAATGCTGCGATCTATTACTGATGTCTGCCATGGCCTGGGAGGGGGCAGTCATATGGCCGCTTGCCATTCCTCTGGCAGAATCTAGAATCTGCCTGAAACATTGGCACAACCTGGGATAAGTGTACAAATGGAGGCCCACATACCATATGTCTAAAATATAAAAGTTAGAAATCAAGTTGCACCTGTGGCCTAGCCTGGGTTCGTGTTCATGGCCCCGGCAGCCTACGGGCTGAAGGAGCAGAGCGCTTTCCCAGCCAGACTGGCCACCTGCAATCCAGAGTGGGAGCTGGATATTCAGGCCAGGGCGGGGTGATTCCCAGGTGGTGCCTGGGTCTGTAGGAACCCAGGGTGGGAACTTACCTAGGGAATCTCCCTCAGAATTTCCGGTCAGTTCTAAATACCTCCAAAATAATACTTCCCAAGGAGAGGACAGGGAAGGAGAGAGTTGTCTAGGGAACAGGTCAAAGACACTGCTGGTGGGTGATTTGAGGAGGCCAGCTTTAAATTGAGATAGCCACTTTACCCTCAGTGCCCAATGTCTGGCACATAGTAGGTGCTCAGTGAATATATATTGAAAAAAAAAGAACGAATGAATTCTTTAACTGTATTTCTTTGTATGTGAGTTCATGGAATCAGCATCAGGTCCCACAGCTCAGCAATCCCTCCCAAAGGTGAGGGACTAGGGAGTGCTAGGAGGCTGGGGGCTGTTTCTGTTTTATAAAGGTGGTTGGATAAGGACTCACTGGCAAAATGACATTTGAGCCAAGATTGAGGGAAGTAAGGGAATGAGACATGAAGCTATTTGGGGGACAGTGTTCCAGGCAGTGGAAACAGCCAGTGCAAAGGCCCTGAGACAGGATCATGCCTAGCATGTTTGAGGAATAGCAAGGAGGCTGCTGTGGCTGGGACGAAGTGAGTGAGAGCCAGAGCAGTGGGTGATGTGGTCAGAGTTGCCTGAGGCTAACTCCCATGGGGCCTCATGGAACTTCCTGACTTATATTCTAAGATGAGAGACCAGGCAGAAGTAGGGCACCAGTGAGGCGGCCATGGTCTTGTCCAGGTGAAGTGCTGCTGGCTGGACTGGGAGTATGGAGATGGGGAGAAGTGGGCAGATTCTGGACCTATGTTGGAAGCAAGAGACAACAGAATTTAGTAACAAATTGGACATAGGATTTGAAGGTCAAGGATGATCCAAAGTGTTGGCCTGAGCAACTGGAAGGATGGAGCTGCCTGCTGCCATTCCCTGAGTCCAAGAAAGACTGTAGGGTTTGATGTCAAGCATGGATTCTGGGGCCAGATCCTGGAATCCAATTGCAGGTGGTACTGCATCAGGATACCCTTTCTTTTCTGCTCCGGGGTCGTCTTAGCTTCTCTATATTTTGATTCTCCCTCTTCTCTCTGCAAATAGGTTTTCTCTGATATTTATTTAATCATCACTCAAGCATGTTTATTGATTTTTTTAATTTAAAATTTAAATTTTTAAATTTTATTTTAAAAATTTTATTTAAGCTTCATTTAAAAAATTTTGGTTATTCTATTACTGTTGTCCCAATTTTTCCCCCTTTGCCTTCCTCTGCCCAGCCCCCCCCCGCCCCCGCTCCCACAGTCAATCCCCACACTGTTGTTTGTGTCCATGGGTCATTCATACATGTCCTAATTCCTTCCCCTTTTCTTTCCACCACCATCCCCCTTCCCACTCCCATCTGGACACTGTCAGTCTGTTCCATATTTCCATGCCTCTGGTTCTATTTTGCTCATTGGTTTATTTTGTTCACTTGACTCCTCTTACAGGTGAAATCATATGGTATTTGTCTTTCATCAACTGGCTTATTTCACTTAGCATAATATTCTCCAGTTCCATCCATGCTGTTCCAAAGGTAGGAGTGCCTTCTTTCTTTCTGCTGTGTAATACTCCATTGTGTAAATGTACCACATATTTTTAATCCACTAATTTACTGATGGGCACTTAGGCTGTTGACACCATTTGGCTATTGTAAATTGTGCTGCTATGAACATAGGGGTGCATAAGTTCTTTTGAATTGGTGATTCAGGATTCTTAAGGTAGATTCCCAGCAGTGGAATTGTGGGTCAAAAAGCAGTTCCATTTTTAGTTTTTTGAGGAAATTCCATACTGTTTTTTACAGTGGCTGCACCAGGCTGCATTCCCAACAGTGCATTAGGGTTCCCTTTTCTCTGCACTTGTTGTTTGTTGATTTGTTGATGATAGCCATTCTGACAGGTGTGAGGTGATATCTCAGTGTGGTTTTAATTTGCATCTCTCTGATGGCTAGTGATGTTGAGCATCTTTTCATATGTCTATGCGCCATCTGTATGTCCTCCTTGGAGAAGTGTCTATTCCGGTCTTTGCCCATTTTTTAATTGGATTATTTATCTTCCTGATGTGGAGTCAGGTGAGCTCTTTATATATATTTTGGAGCTAAAACCCTTGTCTGATGTTTTATTGGCAAATATGTTCTCCCATGTTTATTGATTTTAGAGAAAGAGGAAGGGCGAGAGAGAAAGATGGAGAAACATCAATGTGAGAGAAAAACATCAATCAGTTACCTCCCTTACGTGCCCTAACTGGGGATCGAACCTGTAACTTTTTGGTATACCGGACAACATTCCAACCAACAGAGCAACCAGTCCAGGGCTGACTATTTTTTCAACATGCCTCAGCAAGAAAATAGCTAACCCTTCCCTGATTCCACCACTATTTGACCAGCTACTGCCTCTGTCTCTTTTTATGCTTTAGAGAAGTAATTTCAAATTGTGTACCAAGGAAGCCTGGGGCTCTGCAGCACACTCACACGCGGGCACCATGGAACACTTCACATCTTCAAGGCACAGACCATGCCAGTTGACGTCTCTCTGATGTCTTGTGAGCTGGAAGCTCAAGGTAGTTGCAGCATTAGGTTGCACGATATTCCTTTCCATGAGGTCCTATCTTTGCCAGCTGGGTTTTCCGTGGCTGCTGTAATAATAAAAAATAAAACAAAACAAAACAATTACTTGAAAGCAATTACTTGAAAAATAAATGTGGCACAGGAAATAAGGTATTGTCCAATCTGCTTCCGAGATTTGAGAACTGGTGCGGTCCCAGCAGACACATCCCATTAGATAGCAATTGTGGTCATTTAAGAATGAGTTAGAATGTTTTTTTCAATTTACCGTTTCAACATCTGCTAGGGTGTCAGGCCATAAAGATTTAAGTCGTTTGGACCTAACAACTTAATAAACAGAACTGTTAGGCATTTCTTTTGGCCCAAGGCCACCCTGAAAAAAGGACCAAGACACGAGGTTCACCACGAATTGAGGATGTTTGGGAAACGCTGTGTGAGAAAGAGAGAGACTCTCATTGGTTCCTGGCCAGTCAATGGGTTACTTAGCTTTGGATCAGGTGACCAAGGCTGGCACAATCAGGGACCTGCTCTAGAGCGCAGCCAGAGAAGGGTGTGGACCAGCAGGTGAGCAAATGAAGCTAATGCATGTTTTTGGTTTTCATTGGGTGTGGCTGCTTTCCTTCATCGTAACCCTCGCAGTGACTCGAATGTGAACCGTGCAGACCTCACACCGGAGCCCTGTTGGGGAGGGGAATTCTAGAACTCGGCCACCTTTGAGACCCTTTACGGTCCTCTCAGGCCCATGCTGGGGTTGGCCCGGTCTCCGCACGGCCCGGCCGACGCTGGGGCAGCTGCTCGGCCTTCGTATCTGCACCCCGAATCTGGGACTTCCCAGGTTATGGCATTCATTAGGGCAGGCAGCGCCCACCCCAAAGACGCAGAAGTTACCGGAAACTCGCTTTCTCGGAATTCCTTGCAGCCAAGTTGACCTATAGATGCAATCACTGAGGGTTTTTAACCTTGCAGTCCGTGGTGCAGCAGGCCCACGGAGAAATCTGGGGGGTGCTGGTGTTGCAGAATCGGCCACACTGGCTAGGTTCCGGGGACAGGAGCCGCACTGAGGTCAGCGGGGGCCCCGGGCCTGGCCGGATGGGTGGGCTGCACCAGCCTCTGGCGGCGGGCTCTGCGGGAGGAGCCGGGTCCCCAGCAGCCTGGTTGCAGCAGGTTTCTGGCGGAGGTGCCCTGTGTGTGCCTGTTTTCCGCCTCGTTCTCCATGGCAATGGTGGCTCTCTGTCATAGATTCCTATTCTGCTGAATTTAGTCAAAATCTGACTCTGTGCCTGGAATTGCTACTAAAAACTGAGTAGATCCCGGAACTAACTCACCTTCCTCATGTATGGGTTGAAAAACTGCGATGAAATATATCATATTAATACATAAAAGTGTATGTGTCTGGTTTCAAAAGCATGAATAAAACAAATACCCATGTCTACACCAACCAGGCCATGAAATACAAACCTATCACGCCTCAGAAGGAGAAAGTTATTCTGTATTCTGCTTTGTGTGGGACAGTTTTGGTTTGTAGCTGTTTTCTGCTGTAGTTATTACCAGCACATTCCTTTTCATGCCCCAAAATGTGCCAGTGAGGCAGTAAAATGTATGGACACCTTACTCAGAAGCCCCCGTATGCACCTGCTCCTCACTGGAGACCCTCCTTTCCCTCAAGTAACCACTATATGGAAGTTTGCCTTAATCACCTCCCCCGCTTATCTTTAGAGTTTAAACACCAAAAACAATGCACTGTTTAGTTTTACCTGTTTTTGAACTTTATATAAATGCATTCATACTATTCATATTTTTTGTGACTTGCTTCTTTCACTGAATTTCAGGATTTATGCTTGTGGCAAATAATTGTAGTGTGTTCATTTTTTCCTGCTGTATAATATTCCCTGGTGTGAGCATACCACAGTTATGCATTCTCCTGTGGGCGAACATTTGACTTGTTTCTAAGTTTTGTCATTATAGACAATGAAACAAGGAATATTCTTGTACATGTCTCTGCTGAACATGGGCAAGTGTAGGGCTCATACAAAGGAAAATTGCTGGCTCCTTGTTCTGCATACAACCATTTTATAATTTGGTTTTGCCATACAGTTTTCCAGAAAGGAGGTACCGGTTGTGTTAGTTTCTTAGGGCTGCTGTAACAAATTACCACAAACTTGGTGGCTTAAAATAGAGATTTATTCTGGAAGCCAGAAGTCTGAAATCAGCATCACCAGGTTGAATTCAAGGCTTGAGAGGGGATGTACTCCCTCCGGAAGCTGCAAGGGAGGATCGTTCCTTGCCTCTTCCAGGTTCTGGTGGCTCCAGATGTTCTGTGGCTTGGGGCTGCATCACTCCATTCCCTACTTTAAGGAGCTCCTGGTGGGATGGGTGAGGCGGACAGGTGAGTCAAGTGCTGTGATAGAGTCACCTCGGGTGTTTCTAGAGCATTTGACCCTGCCTGGGAAGGTCAAGGGAGGCTTCAATTGAGGTCTAAAGAATTAGACAAGTTAGTAGATGGGAGGAGTCAAGGAAGTGGGAGAGGGTGTCTCAGGAAGAGAGCAACAGAGGTAAAGACCTGGAGGTGAGAGGCAGCGTGACACATTTGAAGAACATCAGCATTGTGTGGTTGGAATGAGGGATGTAAGTGGTTTCAGGAGTAGGAGGCTTTGTATGCTAAGCCCCAGAATTTGAAAATGAGAATTAAAAAATACATACATATATTTCAAAAAGATTCAAGCTTTGTGCTTATTGTGAAATACTCAGATATACATTGGAAATCAAGACTTCCCAAAGTCCCAACTGTCCTCGGAGATGATATCTAATAATATTTGGGGAGGTACATATATTTTTTTCCTTTAAAAGATTGAGATATAACTAAATATAGGAAAGTGCCCGATTATTTAGTACAGATTGATTAATCTTTATCCATGTTTCTATCTCTGTCATCACCGCCAAGATCAAGATACAGAATCAGCAAGTTTGGGGTCTTTTAGAATTTTTCTATTCATAGATTAATAATCATGCACATAATTGCATATACTAATATATATGGATATCTATACATAGATATGTGCAATGTAAGTTTATGTACATGCAATTATTTTATTTTTCAAAAATGGCATCATTCTTGACTTAATATTCTGTGATATTCTTTTTTCACCTAACACAGTTTTCTCTCTCAGTACATAAAGATCAAGAGATAAAAAGCATGGTTCATTCATGCATTTATTCATTTACTAATTCAACAAATACTTTTTTGAGCTTCTACAATATGCTCAGCTTTGTGTCACTGAAGGGATTCAGAGAGGAGTGACGTAAGGAGAACCTATAGAACCAGCTTTCCTTTTGTAGATCGATCATTCTGGAAGAAGTGTGCTGTCCCTCACTCCATTTGGTGGAAGAGGAGGGGTCAAATCGTCCCCCGGGGTGGGTGGTGGCTGCATTTTCCTTTTCAAATTTTAAGCGTTTGTTTCCTTTACCACTTATTTCCGTTCTGGAGAGACAACTGCTGTCTCTAACTTCTCACACATCCTTCCAGAGACTGTGACAGTATATGTTAGCAAACACATGTCCATGTTATTTCTATTTAGTCCTTTTACAATTTATCTTTTCTTGCCCAACAGCATGTCGTAGAGACCACTTATATCAGTGCATAAAAAGCATCCTCCTTCTTTTTTAGTGGCTGTAGTTTTCTCTTGAATGGAAGGGCAGCTTCTGTTTTTAAACCTTGCTCAGAAGCCTGGTGTCCTTCATTCCCTGCAGGACTCTCCTCCCCTGGCTGGTGGACATCTAGGTGGGCTGGGTGGCAGGCAGAGCTCTGAGATCTGGAAATGTTCCTTGGCCCGACTGCCAGTCGTGCAGGCTGGAGCAGGAGGCCTCTGGGAGACATCCTATGGCTCCAGGCTGTTTCCACTCTTTTTGTGATTTCAGGAAGCTGCCCTGCCTTGTTTATAGTTCTTTCCTTCTTGTTTCTGTGGCCAAATAGGTCACCAATGGGCCTGAGGGTCTTCTTGTCCACATCTGCCCTTGATCTCTCTCCCACGTGGGCATCCAGCTGTTCCATGGCTGTCTCAGGCTTGTGCCCACAGTTTCTGGCAGAAGGGTGAAGGGTGACCCTTCACCCTTGGTCATGGGCTGAAAATACTCATTTAATGAGTACCTACTATGTACCAGGCTCTCAGGTAGCTTTTTAAAAGTTAATTTTTTAAAAAAGATTTTACTTGTTTATTTTTAGAGAAAGGGAAAGGGAGGGAGAAAAAGGGAGAAAAACATCGATGTGAAAGAGAAACATTGATCGGTTTCCTCTCATTCACTACCTGACGGGGACCAAACCTGCAACCCAGGCATGTGCCCTGACTGGGAATTGAACTGGAAACCTTTTGCTTAGAGGGAAGACGCCCAACCGACTGAGCCACATTGGACTGAGCCACACTGGACTGAGCCCCACTGGTCAGGGTTACAAGCTAATTCTTATGACCAGATAGGTATTGTTCCCATCTTATGGATGAGGAGACAGGCTGGGATAGGGAAGTCAGAGCTGGGCAATGGTGAATCCTGAATTTAGACCCACTTACATCAGACATCTTTTTAAAAAGATTTTATTTACTTAGTTTTAGAGAGGGGGGAAGGGAGGGAGAAAGAGAGGGAGAGAAACATTGATGTGAGAGAGAAAATTGATCAGGACTGGTTGCCTCTTGCATACCCCTGACCAGGGACCTGGCCTGCAACCCAGGCGTGTGCCCTGACAGGGAATCAAACCTGTGACCTTTCAGTTCGCAGGTTGGCAATCAATCCACTGAACCACACCCGACATGGCTTACATCAGCCATCTAGGTTACACTTGTACTCCTGTACTCCTGGGCCCCCTGAGTCTTTAAGCAGTAAGCACTCAATAAATATGTGCTGACTGCCATGACTGGTGTAGCTCAGTGGGTTGGGCATCGCCCTGCAAACCAAAAGGTCGCTGGTTTGCTTGACTTGAGACAGCAGTCTCCCGGACAAAATGTGGGAGCCGTGGAGACAGAAGAAAACGGATTGGGGATACATTTTGAAAGCGGAACTTAAACATGTGCAGATGATTTACAGTTGGGTGATGGGAGAAAGAGAAGAATCAAGGCTAACTCCTTGGTTTCTGACTGAAGCAACTGGGTGGACGGTGAAGGAACTGGTCGTTGAAACAGAGAAGATGGGGGAGGAGTAGATTCTGGTGAGGGCGGTTAGGGAGCCAGGAGGACAGGAAGTTACTATGCCCATTAGGCATCCCGGGCGGACATATCAGCAGGTGGATAATGAGACTGGGACTCAGGGACAAAGGCAGGCAGGAGACTGATGAGTCATATGGATGATATTTAAAGCCATGAGACTGGATGGAATTGTGTGGGGAGCAAGTGAAGACAAACAAACCCCTTCCTTCCTCAGCAGATGGGGGTGACAAGGATGCAGGTCACCTAGGGCAGGGGACTGGCTTCCAGAATGCTGACCAGGACATCGAGCAGCTTAGCCTCAAACCCAGAGTGGTCCCGAGGGGCTGTAGCTAGGACAATGAAATGTTCTGGAAGCTGGATCTTAGGCGCTGTCTGCAGGGCTTTTGACTTTCCGCTCCACTGTTCTCATTCCGAAGGTCCCCGGATGGCATTACCTGGATTTGCTGTTCACCTAACTCCTTCCAAGAACTTCAAAAGCTTGGCTGACGTCCCCAGGGAGCTGCCCGCCTCCCCTTAGGGCCTTTGCCAGAATGCAGGCCGGGAAACTGGGACAGCAAGTACCTCATTCAAGGTCACAAGGCGCAGGGGCAGCTGCCTTGGAACCAAGGAGGCAAACCTCTCATCCACCCACATCCACGGTGGTTGGGTGTCTCATGAGGCTTTTGTTTTGCCGAGCAGAATACGAAAACAGGAAAGAACTTCCAGACTAATAAATATATTTAGCAGGGGAGGAATGAGAGAGACACCCTGAATTATACAGCCTGAGGAGAGAGATGTTTAATGTAGAAGTTTCAGAACATTTGGCTTATAATATGTGGAATAATACCATCCCTGGTCTCCACTTGGAAACTTCAGCAAAATCTGCTGCACGTCAAGGTTTTGGAGGTTGGATCTGTGGTTTGGGGTGGGACAATGGTGCTGAAACCGGCGTCTGGTAGGTCCCAGGGTCTGACCCACATGTGGGTGACATTGGGAGTAGTTTTCTGCTCCAGACTGGAGCTCCTGGAGGCCAGGGAACACAGTGACTCAGTTCTGTGTCCCCAGTGATCAGCTTCTCCACATCTCTTAGACTGTGACCTCAAAAATAGCATTCGTGACCAAATGCAGTGAAGCTTCATAGGTTGTGCTGCTGTCGATATCAGAGATGGACATGCTTCTGGTGCACGGGTAATTTGAGAGTGGGAAGTACTTAGATAAAAGCAAAAACAAATGAATTAACTGACGGCGTGACTGCATAAAGAATGCTCAGGCTTCTCTCTGCATCCCCATATGTGGTTCCGGAGGTACTCACACAGTAATGCAATCTTTGCAACATCTGCACGTGGCAGCTGTGGGGGACAGACCCTAAAATGCCCCTCAGTGATCCCTGCCTGCTGGCATTCACACTCCTGTGTAATCCTCTCCCCTTGTGGGTGAGTGGGACCTGTAATTTGCTCTTAGCTAATAGAATACAGCAGAGGTGGTAGGATTTCACGTCTGTAATTTCCTCACATAAGATTGTAACTACTGTCTTGCTTGAAGACTCTCCTTATTAACACTCTCCTTTGTTGGCTTTGATGAAGTGGGTTGCCATAGGGAGAGGCCCACATGGCAAGAAACTGAGGCTGACCTCCAGCCAACAGCCAGCCCACAAAGTATTGAGTCCTGAACCTTCCCCAGTTGAATCTCGGATAAGACCCATTCCCCCCGCAGCTGATTTCCTGCTTGCAGCTTTGTAAGAGACTCTGAGGCAGAGAATTCAGCTTAGCCCTGTCTGAATTCTTGGCCACAGAAACTGTGAGATAGTAAATCTGTTTTATTTTAAACTTCTAAATTTATGGTAATTTGTTACACAGCAACCTATAATAGCAACAGAGGTTCACTTTGAAATATTAAATGATTCATATTCCCCTTAAATTTGAGTATATATAGATCCAGATGTAAAATGAATGAAGTGTGATATGTTTCTTTATTTCGACTATCTACGTTGAACTCTAGGATAGTTAGTAGTTGTATTTTTAAATATTTATTAGAATTTAATTAAATTTAAAATTTAAGTAATTTATTTGTAAATGTTATTTTAATGTTATATTTGTATTTTGCCTTTTGATTTTTGAAAATAATTTTAATTTAATAGATAATTTAATTTTAACAGAGAAATATGTTAGGAGAAAAATACCTTTTAAAAACATAATGTGTTCCAATTTGCTAGTTTTTACATTTACTGAATTTACATTTCTGATGATAGTATACTCAAACTTTTATAGTTTAATATAATTTCGCTTTATTCTTTTTAGGTCATTGCTGTCAATAGCACAAGATGTAAAAATCTTGATTATAACAGCATGATGAATAGTGTTGCTACAATGAGGCATCTGGGCTTCATCTTTTAGAATGGTGTTTCTCAAATTTCAGTCATTTGAGGGCCCCTGGGACAGAGGTAACGCTAAATGTTCACTAACCTTCCTCTTCTTGGGCATGTGGCTGCGTCTCCAGCCTCCTTTGCAGC
The DNA here is from genome assembly GCF_022682495.2 of Desmodus rotundus. Taxonomy (NCBI): domain Eukaryota; kingdom Metazoa; phylum Chordata; class Mammalia; order Chiroptera; family Phyllostomidae; genus Desmodus; species Desmodus rotundus. The sequence continues at coordinate 4,740,574 of NC_071393.1, forward strand.
TATGTTCTAGTGCGGTGGCGCACAAATAACCGATACAAATCTATACACAAAATTTCCCTCCTTTGTAAAATGTTATTTACTCGTTAAAGACACTAGGTCATTGGTTCTTTAGTTTCTTACTAGATTTTGCTAATTACATCCCATGTGTCATTTCATGTTAGTCCCCATTTTTCTTGTAATGTTAAAATTGATTTAGTGGGTTCAGCTAATAATTTTAGACAAGGTTGAGATACCCGGGGAGGCTTGAGCTGGACCTCTTTCAAGGACAAGTGAGATTTAATTTTTTTAATCCTCACCCAAGGACGTTGTTTTCATTGCTTTTAGAGAGAGAAGAAGGGAGCGAGAGAAACATCAGTGGGAGAAGAGCACTGACTGGTTAACTCCCACACACGCACAAGGATCAGTGCCTGGACCGGGATCCTACTCCTCTTGACTGAGGGTCGCACCATGCGCCCACTCCTGGACAGGGCATTGAACCACAACCTAGGTACGTGCCCTGCGTGGGAGTCGAAAACACACAACCTTTCAGTTCTGGGATGGAGCACCAACCAACTGAGCCACACTGGCCAGGGCAACAAGTGAGACTTAGGCCAAGAAGAGGAAATCTTCCAAGTGAGAAGGGAGGAGTGGTTAGTGTGAGTCAGAGAGAGTTCTGAAAATACAGAACAAAAACTGGTTAGTCATCCTCATATCAGCTTTGTTGTTATCCTCTGGTCTAGAGGCCAGGGCAGGAACCAGATTTTCTCTCAGGTTCTAATTCTAATAGGTCGGTAATGGGTGCATGAAGAACTTTGCTGGGGTACATTGTGAAATCACATTCCTGCTCAATGGGGAAGATTGCTGTGATCTACTTGTGATATCTGTCATGGGTCTGGAATGCTGAGTGCTGGTATGACGGCTGTGAATCTGCTAGAGGTCAGTGACTGCCCCCATCTCAGGGTCTCTGACGTTAGACCTTGACATTAGAAGGAAATAAGGGCTGAATGGGACACCTGACTTAGACTGTGGCAGACCTTGTTTGTTGCTTACCAACCTTCAATTGCTTTTTTGTCTTTGCTAATGGAACCTTAGGTATTGGATGACAGAGATTGATGTAGACATGAACAATGACCCAGTTCTGGCCAATGAGAAATAAGAGGAAGTGTGTTCCTGGGGCTTCTGAAGAATTTTTTCTTCCTGAATTAAAAGAAATGTGTGAAGAGATGCTTCCAATCCCAACTTCCTTTGCAGGTGGTTGTATGAGTACATGATGCCTGGAGCAGTGGCAGCTGTTTTGTGATTATGAGGAGACATGGCCAACATGTTAAGGAGGGTAGAGCAATTTGGAAAGAACTTGGGTCTTTGATGAGGTTGCTGAGATATGAACAAACTCTGAACTACCTATTGCCAAAGCTGTTGTTATGTAAAAACTAAGCCTTATTATTCAATCCATGTTTAGTCAAGCATTCTTTTACTTGCAGCCAAAGATAGCCCAAAGAATACACTGACCATCCTCCATGCTTCATGAGTGTAGTCCTTGCTAGCATTTTCAAACCCTGGCAGAATCATGAAATCACTTTAGTGGGTCATGACCAACATTTTAAAAAAATGTAATAGCATAAAATGAGAATGCATAACACATAGAAAGATGAAATTTTCTCATAGAAAAAAAAAAGGGTCCCTTGCAAAACCCTTGTTTTAATTATGTGTGTCCCAGGTTAGGATCTGTGAGGAAGCAGACCTGAGACAGCATCTAGTGTTTAGGAGATTTACTAGGGAGTGTCCTTGAGTTCAACTCCTGTGGAAGGGAAGTGAAGGACGCAGGAGTGGGCAGGGGTGGAGGTCAAGTCCATATGGAGGCTCAGCAATGACCTTGTCGAACCCCACAGGGAACTCAGGATTGTCCTGAGTTGGGCCAACATAGCTAGGCTTTTACCCTCCCCTCAGTCATGAGCCACCCCAGGAAAGAGGTGTGACCTTGGGCAAGGTGACTCCCTGTAGGTGAGGCTGGGACTCAGCCCAAGGCACTGACAGCACTCACAGAAGCGAGGGCAACAAAGCCTTCCTTGGAAGAGAGAGAGAGGGAGAGAGAGAGAGAGAATGTAAAACAATGAACCAAATTGTGATGCAGTCCTTATTGTGGGTCCTGGATAAAGCAGTTTGCAAGCCTCTAGCTAGGCTGTGTTGCACTTCCATCTGAGTTTTCCTTCTAATTGCTTTTTGGGGTGTAGTCACTTTCTCTGAGGCTCTGTTTGAGAGAGGCAGCCATGTCTCGGTGAGATAGCCCCCTGACACATTTGAACAGTAATGCCAAGCTGAGTTGTTGGTGCCTCCCATGCATTAAGAAAAGGCAGCTGCTGCCAATATCCCAAATGAAAATGACTAAGGAGGATTGAAGCCAAGTGATTTCATCGTTATCCCTGATGAAACGCTCACACAGGAGCCCCCTGGTCCTCCAGGGTGCCCCTTTAGCCTGTCTTGGCGGGCTCCTTCTTTACCCGCGTGTATTTCTATCTCCTTCCCCCAGCAGATTGTCTTTAGCAATTGTACTTTAAGTCGTGTAATTATAAGTGGGTTAGAGGCTCGGAGCAAGCTCTGCTCTTGGGAAGAATCTGGAGGAATCTCTCAGGCTGTTAGCTTGCAAAACCCTCCATTAGTGGCTCCTTGATTGTTGCCTGAAACAGCAGGGAAAGGAGGGGAAAAACCACAGAGGCTGTGTCTCTGCCCCGTGATTGGGAAGGAAGGCCCCAGCCTTCCGCAGAGCTGGAATGACAGTCAGGCTTCCCGTGTGTTGGGATCTCCTGGGGAGCTGGCTGGAAATGCAGATCCCTGGGCCTTGCCAGAGATCCAGTGCGGTGGGCTTAGGAATCAGAATTTTAAAAACTTTTCACTTGGAAATAATTCCATTCTTGCTGAAATATTGCAGGACTAGTGCAAAGGATTCGTGTATACCCTTTACCCTCGTTCCTGCCATATTTGTCTATCATTTCTCTCTTTCCATATATAAATATGCATATTGTTTTTCTCTGAACCATTTGAGAAGTTGCAAACATGATGTCTCTTTACCTGTGATTATCTTCTAAGAACAAGGAAATACTCTTACATAACTACAGCATAATTATCAAATACAATACTTTTACCTAAGCCACAGTACATAGCAAATTTCCCTAATTGTTCCTTTTTTAAACAATCCAGAATATACAGTGCTTTTCACGGTCATTTCTTTTCCTTTTTCTTTCTTTCTTTTTTTTATTTTTATTTTTTGTCCCTTCTAATTTAGTCTGAAACAGTTCCTCAGGGGGTTTTTTGGTTTTGTTTTTTGTTTGTGGTTTTTTTTTTTTTTTGGTTGTTTATGACCTTGGCATTTTGAAGCATGTAGACCAGTTGTTCTGAGTAATGTCCCTCCATTTGCATTTGTTTGGGAACCTGTAGTTTAACGATTCCCTTGAGCCCTTGGAGAGGACTGGGCAGCCCTAAGATGCAGATACTCAAAACCCCTACCTCTCAATAGTGCTGATGCCCAAAGAACTTTCTAAAAAACAGCTTTGTGGGGCACCAGGTTTAGCTCCTTGTGGGGTTTAGAGTTTGGGACTTTTTTTTTTTAAGATACAATTTGCTTGGAACTCAAATCCTAGTGATTTCTTTAATTGCCTGGGTCACTAAGCTGATGGATTCTGAAGGGATCCCGCTGGGCCTTTAATTTTTCCAACTTTGATCCTCTGGAAAGCGGGAGGGTTCTGGCAAAGTCCACCAGACGCTGCTGGTTTGGGGTGGGAGGTGGCCCTAGTTGGGGGGTACAGGCAGGCAGCTGGGGACTCAGATGTATTTCCTTACCCAGGCCTCACAACCGTTCCCCAGGGAGCACCATAGCTCCATTTTGCAGCTGTAGCCACTGAGGCTCAGAAAGGTGCCGTCATCACTTATCCCTCTCTTGCTTCGTTAGGAAGTGGCTGAGCTGGCATTCGAACCTACGTCTGCCTGACCATTAGGCACCCCTCTCACCAGGCAACTCTGGTCCAAATGGGAAGCAACTCTGTGGTCCAAATGGGAATTCAAGAAGTAGGAGGGCAGGGGTGGGTCAGCCCAACCCTGGTCTTGGGACCAGATGCTGTTGGTGGTACTTTGTCTGCCTGGGTGGCAGGATGCTAGGTGCTTTGCTCTGACACAATGCCCAGGACCACAGACTCCAGTCCCTGCTCAGCCACCTTGGCAAGTTGCCTAGCCTATCTGGGCCTCGACTTTCTGCAAGACGGGGATGACCACATTACATGTCTCAGAGGATCGTCGTGAGGGTTGAGTTAACATGGTAAAAGGCTCTGAAGAGCATCTGGTAAACAGTATGTGTTACGTTAATGTTCATTCTCATCATCAACTCGTTACCTATTGCAAACTCCTGGCTGTGTGGGGCTGAGAAATGGAGCACCTTTGGTGAATTCAGTCGTCTCCCTGCTGCCTGGGTCTGAGCTGGCCTCTGCTGACTCATTTTTACTTCTTTGTCCTCATCTGCCAAATGGAGACCTTTCCCCCACTATCTGGCTTTCAGACACCCGCAGAAGAATGTTAACCTTATCTAGCCTTGAGATTCCGAGTCCTTATGTTTCAGGATGGAGTCAAAAGTTCATGTTAAACACCAGTGTCTCCTGGAGGGCCAGCCTGGGTCTGGCTCGCTGCTATAAGCTGCCCTAACCCCCCAAGTTCTCATTTATTCACACACATACTCAGTGCCTTTATTTCGTACCTACTGTGTGTTAGTCACTGGGCAGGGTGCAGGGACTATAATGTAGCAAGGAAAATAGAAGTCAAGGTCCCGCCCTCATGAGACTCATGTGCTGGGTGGGGACAGGGAGGTAATAGACAGCAGAGCTGTAAACAACAAACAAGTGAATATATAATAGCAAAGTAAAAACATGGCAGCGAAAACAAAGCAAAGCAGAGAAAGGGGTAAGAAAGTGACCGGTAGGGACGAGACAGGTGGTGGTTGTGTATTTTAGGCTCATGGAGGTGTCTCTTCCTGGGACACTCCTAGGTGTTCTGACATACCTGGGTCAGCCAGGTAAAAGTCCGTGCAAATTCGCTGCCGACACTGCCGTCATTTCTAAGGTGTCTCCTCTCAGTGCTCTCTCCCCACTCCCGTCCAACCATCCCACTGCAGCCAACACGGCCTTTCCAGGCACGACCACGCCTCCCAGTTGCTTCTCACTAGGATGAGGACTAAAGTCCTTACTGCAGCCTGTCAAACCTGCCGCCTCGGGCCTCAGCACCAGCCAGCCATGTGCCCTCCCCAGGTGGGCCCAGCCAGCGGGGTGCTCCGCAGCTCCCTGCTGGGAATTCCATTCCTGCTGTTCGCCTTGTTCACACCCATTCTTCATCTCAGCTCAAACGTCCCTTATTCCAGGCAGCCTTCCAGAACTAGGTCTGACTCCAGTCACAAACTGCTACTGCCTTTGGGACTTGCGATAAATCTGGCACGTGGTGAATGCCATTTAAGTGTTTTTCTTCTGACGGTACTGAAGAAAATGATTCTTCTTTCCACCCTGACCTACAGATTTAGAACTCTTGGAGCCAGCCTCTGCCAGTTGCATGTTTGACAAGCCCCCAGTGCCTGCTACAGCTGGGACCTGCCCCCCAGCCCCCGCAGCAGAACTCCAGGGTGCTTTGGGTCCTGTTGGGTCCTTGCTAGTGGGTTGGCATCCAAGCCAATTTGCTACTTTTGAAATCAGAAAAGTAAACTGCCCTCTTCCAAGAAAAACTTGCTCAGCTCCAGAGAGGGGATTTCCTGCCCAGGTTCGGAGCCCCAGCATTGAAGTTCTCCCGCGAAGGCCCAGAGTTTAGTCCTGTCGAAGGTATCCCCATTGGCAGTGCCCACCGACCCCACCCCTATTTACCATCATTGGACCCTGCCCTGTTTCAGGGGAGGCTAGGCTCGCCTCACCCAGGCTTCTGAAGACGGGTTGGAGAAGCAAATGAATTGTGCAAGCGAGTTCAAGGGCCGCCTTTGGCCTCTTAGGGGCACAAATTGTTCTGAGCATTTTGGCTCACTTCCCAGAAGCAAAGGGCGACACTGATTTACCTCTGACTGCTTTCTGGGCGTTAAAGCAGGTCCTGATGTTCTTTCTGGGCAGCTCCCCGTCATTTACCCAATCAGTGAACCTGACTGAACCTGGGCACGTCCCACTTGGCACAGAAAACAGACTTCCCTTTCTTCCCTCTTATATGCTGCTAGGATGTTTTACTAATCATTATACTAATTGCTAGCATTTAGTGCCAATTTACTACGCTTTGTCGACCCATCAACTTAATTCTCACAAGAACCTTAGAGGCAGAACTAGTGTTACCCCCAATTCACAGAAGAGGAAATTGAGGCCTGGAGAGCTGTGGCTAAAACTGTTGTAGGTCCCCCAGTGTCCGTTCTAAAGCTTCCCTCTTCTAAAGTAAAAGAAACCCAATTTTTAGCAGCAAATGTTAATAAACTAAAAAGCATAGAATTGTACAATTTAAATGGGTGAATTGTGTGATATGGAGACTGTATGGCAGTAAAGCTGTTTGGGAAAAAGTCAGTAGTGTGGAGATTGAGAAACTCTGGACTAATAGGTAATTATTGATAGTTTGACAGAAGAAAATTGGGGGCCAGTTTAGGGGACCAGGGCAGGCTAAGAGTTTGAACTCCATTACCACTGATATGTGACAAGATCAGTAGACTCATCCCTGGATAAATAAAGGTCCATATTTCAAGATTCTTTGAACAACTGCTGTGTGCTGGGCATTTTTATGCACATCATCCCATGTAATCCTCATGATGGATCCGTTGTTAGGCCTGCCTCCTATCGTGGAGATGAGTAACCTGAGGCTCAGAGAGATTCACAGACTTGATTGAGGTAGCACAGCTGGTAAATTGTAGGGCTGGGGTCTGGATGCACTTGGATTTGTCCTTGTCCCCATGGGCTTTCTAAGTGCTGTATACTGACTCTCAGTGAGCTGTCTGCCCTGGCTGTCTCCTTTCACAGCCCTGCTGGGGGTGTCCCAGGAGGCCCACCCCCAGAGTGCTGAGGCTCATTCCAGTTGGCAACTGGATGGGGGGCTGGTTGCTTAGCAACATGAATGCAGATTCTGCTCTGTTCCAAGGGAACCTTCTCTTCTGAATCCTGGCTGTGGGAACTTCAAGGAGAACAGTGTCAGGAGGGCCTGAGGGAGCCAGAGCCTAGAATGAGTGGGGAGAGCGGAACAGTTATGCCCCTTGGGGGTGGTTTCTGGAGATTGAAACCCTCATTAAAGGAAGACTTAGTTTTAGGGGACAGTGAATGAGAGTGGGGAGACCTGGGTCAATCCTGTTGACATTATTTTTTTTGAAAGATGTTATTTATTCATTTTTAGAGAGAGGGGAAGAGGAGAAAGAGAGGGAGAGAAACATGTGTGAGATCGATCTGTTACCACTCACACGCCCCCAACTGGGGACCTGTAACCCAGGCATGTGCCGTGACTGGGAGTCAAACCTGCAACCTTCCAGTCTGCAGGCTGGCGCTCAATCTACTGAGCCCTACCAGCCAGGGCTGACGTTATTATTATAACCACAGCCATGTTTCCTGAGCACTATCTGTGTGCTGGGCACTGTGCTCAGTGCTTTATGTTCTATAACCCACCCCGAAACCTATGCAATTAGTTACTGTTCCCCCTTTGCAAACAAGGAGCCGAGGTTCAGAGGCTAATTGGCTTGTCATGCTGCGGAAAGTGGGGAAGCTGGGACTTGATCCCAGGCCTCTCTGACACCCCCAGCTTGGCCCTCTTTGCAGCCCTGGCTGGGCACTTGGTGGAGAAAATTTACCAGGTGGCTTCAAGGCCCTGTGTGGCCTACCCCACTCTTCCTGTCACTTTGCTTGCCCGAGACGTACTGTCCTTGTTTCATTTCTTCAAACACTTCAACCTCATTCTAGCCACAGGACCTTTGTACTTGCTGTTCCCTCTACCTGGGAAACCTTTCTGTCCACTCTCTTTACTTGGTTTACTCCTATTCATCTTTCTGGTCTGCAGTGGAATGTCAATCATTCGTCCACTGATCTATAGTTATCGAGTGTCTCCCAATGTCAGGTAAACATTAGTGAATAAAATATAGATGATCCTAGCGTCCTTCTAGCTTGCAAACTAGTGAAAGAGACAAGCCAATAAAGACAATTGCAGACTCCCATTTCCACTGGGAAACATTCCCTGACTCCTCTGCCCTTTGGCAAGAAGAGATCAGAAACCCCCCTTAGATGCATTCATGGTCTTTCATAGTGTTTGGTCAGAGGGGCCTTTTGGGATAAACATTCCATATTCTGCTTCTTAGTTGGGCAAACTGAGGTCTCAAGAATACGATCTCATAGCACCTGAATCTAGCACAGGGTTCTAGAAAGCACTTGGTTACTCTGCTCCAGTATTCCAGAAGGTACGTTCTCACCAGTCTGAGCCAGTACCCTGGCTTTTCTGGGACCTTCTGTGTTCTCATATCAAGGAAGGACTTTGACCAGAGAGCCCTGGAGGACAACATTATGCAGGGCTGGGACCAGGGAACAGAAGCTGGTGTTGTGTGCCCAGCAGAGTGATAAGAATTTTACAGACTCCCACATCTCCACTGGCATGTAGTGAAGGAGATCTTATTGCGTCTGACATCATTTTGTTCCCTTTTTTATCAGTTTTGTGACCTTGGACAAGTCTGCTCATGCTTCTGAGCTTCCATTTCTGTTTCACATTGGAAAGGGGAAGGAGCTTACCCAAACAGATGCCAGTGAGAAGGAAAGCCAAATTTGTCCATCCACAAATTCCCTGAGTCCTTAATATATGAAAATTATTACTATTTTTGGGCAGGTTGTAGGCAGAGCTTATTAAGACTCTACTTCTGCTCTCAAGGAGATGACAGTCTCGAGAAGGAATAGCATATTTTTTCCTGGATAGTCTGAATCATTTGGTAATGGCTGCCTGCTGGATTGCCTTATCTTGGATCCGTGGGAGTAAGTGCCAGCATTGATTAGTAATGTCTGCCATGGGATCAGACCTGGCGAACTAAGTATTTGCCAGGTCTTGAGAGGGAGAGAGCAGAAGTGTGTTTGGAGAGGCCTTTGAGGCGGCCAGACAGAGACCAATAAAAGCAAAGTGGGGGTTCTACCTGGAGCTCTGCAGGAGGGAGGAAGGAGGGAGGGGAAGTAACCCCCTGCTCTCAGGGAAAGCTTTGGAGGTGTGCGCTGAGGTGGGGAGTGCACCAGGGCTGGGCAGATGGGTGATGTAGCAGGTCTCCACACTGGAGGCCTCTGGGGAGACAGCAGGTTAGGAGTGCACTGGCTCTGGAGGAAGAGTGACTCAATCCAAGTCCTGACTCAAGTCACTTATTGAATGTGTGACCTGGGACATATCATTTAGAGGCTAAATTTTAGCTTCTCTGACTCTCAGGTTTCTCTTCTGTAAAGTGGGGGAAGGTTACTGGAGTGATTGCTGAGTGAGGCGTGGCCACAATGACCCGGGGAGGTGGCGCTGTCGTGCCACTCCTTGCAGGACGCAGGGGTAACCTTCACTCAGTGGTCTGTGTAAGGGGCACCCCCTGGTGCTCCCACGCGAGTGGTGTCTCCTGGAGCTGCAGGCGGGCAGCCAGGATAAGGATATGGAGGCCCAGAGAGATTAAGTTGTTGCCTACGTCTCACAGCAGAGGCGGGATTTGAGCGGGGTACTGCCTGACTCCACATGCCCTCCTGCCAAATGTAGAGAAAGGTTTATCCGCAACTAAATTTTGGGAGCTTGCTGAAGCTGTGTAACTTCCCCACGAGGATTTCCCTTCAGGGATAGGTAGCAAAGGAAGTCATACCCATGCAATCCCAAACAAAAGGCCCGGTGCACAGTGAACAGAATTCAGAACACTGAGGAAGGGGGTGGCTGGGAGATTGAACTCCACTCTAAAGCTGAGTGTGAGAAGGCCACCCTAAAACAGAGAGGGTCACAGCAGCATTTGCAACGAAGGAAAAGCAGGAGAGTCCTTTGACCCAGGATAAAGAGGTAAAGGGGGCTGAGAAAACAGATTTGGGAGCAAGAGGGCTGATTAGCTCTTGCAAGGACTGCTGGGGTCTCCACCTCCAGGTGTATCAGTCAGTTAGGGTCCTACCGGAGACATGAGGGGACTGATGAGCAACAATGCAGGGACTTGTAACAGAGCTGCGGGTAGGAGCAAGGGTGCCAGCCAGGGATGCTGATGCTCTGGGACCAGCAGAAGCAGGGACCCCGGTCCTGAAGGAGTGAGGGGAGAGGCTGTTCTGGAATCTGGCAAGAGCTATAGCCTTGAGACAGAAGCTGGGCTGTAGGTGAGGAACGTGGCTCCCATTGGCCAGGCTACCAGCATCCAGACAGCACAGAGGCAACCCCCAAACCTCGGCCTGAGAGTGGGCCAGCTCTTCCCGCGAGAAGGCAGGACAACTGGACAAACGTTTGTCACATGGCCCTGAGTAGGATGATTTCAGAACATTCTGGCCACTCTCAAATTCTTTGATGACCATTGACTCGATCAGCTTTTATTTTCTGGGATATTAAATTATGTGGAACACAGTGGAAGCTTCAAATGATGCAAATTCAGGCCAGGGTAGGTAGGAGCCGATGGTGGCGGGGGCAGGGTGGGGGGAAGAGGGTGGCGGCTGTGTTCAAGCCGGAGATATTCCCAGAAGGTGGAAAAACACACCATTCCCAAACTCCCTGCTGTTATTAATCATCAAACGTCTCAGGAGCAGGTGTGCATGAGTGAATTTTGGGGTCATGGCAGGTAATCCAGTCTGGCCAGGCTGAAGCAGGTGACCCGATTTTCTGCCTGATCCTGAGCCACTGGATAAGGGGATTAGTCTAAATCCCTCGGAGGAGAGGACGATTTCTGAGAAAGCCCAGGACCCCAGAAATGGAAGTTGGACTTGGTGACCTCAGGCGTGCTCACTGGGATCACGCAGGAAAGCTGCCATTGTGGTTGAAACCCCCTGGAGTGTGTGTGGGTGGGGAAAGAGGGGGCTCAAAGGGGCCTGAAAGGAATGGAAATAGAAACTCCATTGGGGAGGGGGGGGTGTTGAACTGGGGAGTTCACGCCCTTCTCATGGGGGCAGTTAGGACGTGGTGCTAGCTGGTTGTCATCAAACAGAACCAGCTGGGCTGGATTTGGGCCTGACTGCCTCTTACTGTTATGACATGGGGCACATCACTTCCCCTCCCCAAATCTCAGCTTCCTCACCTCTAGAGTTGGACAATAAGAGAGCTCACCTCATAGAGACGGAACTAATCTGAAGGAACTAGTGTTTGCACATGCCCACAAGAATGCCTGAATTGTAGTGAAAAGCACTACGTATGAATATTTGCTAAATCAATAGGTAAATAAGAATGTAGGTCTTTGTGGCCAGATCTTCCAGTCTTTCGAGGGAAGTAAATCTGGAAACCCAAGTTTTAATAATCATATTAATGGCAAATTCTCAGGCAGTTTAGAAACACCTTAAATGTGGACACAACGTTTTGATTCATTCACACTGGACGGCTACTGTTGTGTTGGCTGTTGTCATTTTTTTTATTTGACAATCTAAGGGAAAAGAGGTCAGTGGTCCTGACTAAATAGTCAGGTATTGTGTGTTTTGAAAATTCTGTGGCACACCAGTTGAAAATCGCTGCCCTAGGCACAATCCACCATTAACTCCATTTCCAGCCCCTCGGTGGAAAATGGGGGAGGTGGGGACGCTGAAAATGCCAAGCTTCTAATCATGGCTTGGTCTTCCTGGTGACTATCCCCAGTTACTTACTTATTCAGAAAGACGGAAGCATTTGGCCCTGCTCCTGGTGCCAAATTGAAATTAATGCTGGCTCCACTCCCAGGCTGGTTCCCCTCTCCTCTGGAGGGCAGAGTGTCTGCAGCATGGAATCCAGGAAGGTCACTGGCTTGTCACATGGGAAGGTGGGGAGGGGCCGTGACAGTGAAAACCCCGGAAGAAAACTGCATCCAGCGCAGATGGGCCAAGGGACTTTAAAGAAGGGACTTCTCCCAGAGGGTGGGCAGGGTTACGGGGTCAGAAGAAGGAAGGTCGAGGTACCAAGAGACTGGCAACAGAGGGAAGTCATTACCACAGGAAAGGTAGGGAGGGGCAGGGGAAGGCACTAGTGTAACAGAAGACCAATGAGGGCAGGAGCCAGGGAGAGGGCCTTCTGGACAGGAGCAGGGGCTGTCGAGGTGCAAGGGAAACAGCTACCATCAGAGACGCCGTGCTGAAGCAAAGAACTCAAATCCCCCGCTACTAGGCCCTGGTGCTTCAGCTTGGGGGCTCTGTGACGGGACATTGAGCCAGCACCTCCATCCCAAAATTCTCCAGCAGATCTACACCCCCATTACATTGGTCACCCCAAGATCTCGGATGGGCTCACTTTCTGTGCTCACTTTCTAGAAGATTCAGTGTTCTCCACTCAGTTCTGGAACACGAATCAGGATTTTCCTAGCAAGGCAGGCAGGAGGTAGGGCTTTCTGTGTGGCCAATTTTTGGGCAGGGTATATATACACTGGGGGAAAAAATCTCTGCTCCAGCCCTGACTCCACACAATCTCTTGGCTCCAGTGCCCAACACCTATTAATCAGTCTTTTGTTTCCCAGGGAATTTTGTGTCCAAATTCCATTTCCTGAGAAAGAGATTCTGATTGGTCTAAGATGGATGAGGTACTCCCTTCTTGTCCAATCACCCATAGCAGGTGGGAGGACTTGGTGATGCCGCAGGCCGCCAATGTGGAGATTGGGCCACCTAGCAGGGCTGAAGGAGGTGGAGCAGGGCTGGCACATGGGTGGCCTCCTTTGCTGAGTTACCTAAGTACAAACTAAGCCAGTACCAAGGGCCCCATCAAAGTAGGGGCACCCCAAATTTTTTACCCCCAAATAATTTGTTATTTCATTTAGAAGGCATCATGGAAGAAGTCAGAAACCTGTCATACTGCCTGACCTTTATCTATGGATCGATACTGTTCTGATCTTGAACATAGGTGGGGTGAAACATTTTACAATCTTTTCAGGCTGCAAAGTTCTTAATTTCTGAAGAAATTAAAGCTCTGAGAGGTCAGTTGAGTTATAAAGAGCACACAGCAAATCAGCGGCAGAGCCAAGGCTAGAACCTGGAAATCTTAATACCATGTCCCGTGCCCTCTTCATTGTACCACTGTGCTCTCCATGCCTGTGTCCAATTTTTTGAGAAGAATTTTCACAGTCCCTGCGTAGGGGCTATTGTGCCACCTGATCATGGCCATCTGGTCCACGTGATGGGGCCGGCAGTGGACGTGAAATCCAGACTGGGTGAATTGCATTCTCTTTCTTGGGAAGTTGAAATTAGGACACTGATTTTTAAAAACTGGGCTCCAAAACTCATAAGAAGCAAGTTGATTGGGAGAAGGGAGAGCCAGAAAATAGTCTTTAAAAATAAGAGGCCAGGTTGAGAGAGCAGGTGGCTCCAGAGAGAGAGCTGGAGAGAGGAGCTGCCTTGGTTTCTGACAGCTTTCTAGTTCTTGGTTCTTGTTCCTCAGGGGGATCTGCCTCTAGCTTACATGCAATAACTCTAGTCTTCATATAATTTAGCATGCCTTTGGCTGCAAGTAATAGAAATTGCAATCCAGAGTATCTTAAACAATAAGAAAACTTATTCATTCCTTTAACAAGTGTAGAGCCAAGGTGGGTTTCAGGCATGTATGATCAGAGTTCCAGCTACATTGTTCTGCAATTCTCTCTAGACTCTTCATGCCATAATATGTAGGCTTTGATCTCACACTGGCTTTCCTCATGGTTACAAGAGGGCTGCCAGCAACAACAGGGGCAACATACTTCCTTGTTCCCATCCATGGAGCCAGAAAAAGCATCTTCCCTTCAATCCTGGAGTGTAAGTCCTTCCTTTCTGTCTGATTAGGCCACTGTCAGTTACATGCCCATTCCTGGACCAGTTGCAGTCTCTAGGAGAATGCTGTGCACAGATTGGCTTAAACTTAGGTCTGGGTCCAATCATTGGCAAGGGATGGCTGTGATTGGCTAGGAGTAACTGAGATCTATCAATTCTCAGTCATAAGGAGATGTGTGTGAAACTTCTCTTGGTCATGTAGGTTGAATGGGGAGGGAGGGTTACCTGAATAAATTGGGATCTTCCAGGAAGGAGGAGGGGAGAAAAGATGCTGAGAGGGGAAAAAAATCACTTTGAATTATTTTGAGTGAGTTTCTGATCTCTGGAGTCACAGGGTCCTTGGACAATCAACTTCCTGGTCTGTGGCCAAATGCCTTTGCCCAGCCGCTCTGCAGCTTGATTCTAATTTTCTCCTCCATTCTGTAGACTCTGCTATCGCCAACATTTCTTACCGCTAGCTCATCGTTTTGGCAAGCTGACATCTCATTCTGCTCCAAGCCCCACTGATGGAGCTAAAGATCCCTTTAGCAGAATTGATCCTGGCATGTTCTAAATTTAAAAGCCTTGCACTTCTCTGCATGTGGGATGCTGAGATATATGCCCATAAAGGCAGAAAGAGTAAATTCTTCTGAGGAAATCCTATTTTTAACAAGTCCTGAACCTAATTGAACTTAATCATCTTTCACTTGTTGACACTTGAAATATATGAGTCACTGGGCTATGTATGGAGCTGAGGGCTAGAGTGGCCCTTTAAATATCAGAGAGATGGTGCATATCAATCAGCTTCCAGAAGAACTACTGAGGTTTGGAGCTGTGGTTGCAGTGATGTTTGTGGGAAAGCAAGGAGCTCTAGAGACAGAGAGCCATGGGTTCAAATATTCACTCCCTCACTCACTGCAAACGTCACTGTTTCTCTCAGCCTCAGTTTCCTCATCTGTAAAATGAGGATGGTCACACTTGTCCTAAAACACTTGTGGACCTTGAGAAGAAGAGACTCCTTGTGATTAACTGGGTTCAGACTCATAACCAGAGTCTACCAGCCATTGCTAACAGAGGCCTCCCACCCATCCTACATTTGGGGGAAAAGCCACAGACTGAGCTATCAGCCTCCTGCACTGTGTTCCTGCCAACTCATAAGGGAACTCCTGGTGCCATCTTTCAACCAATGGACTGAGATCCGCTCTGGACAATCAGAACTGCTCTGAGCAATCAGGACAGTGCTATTTGGACCAATCAGACTGTGCAGATTTGGATTCCTCATTTGCATAAAACAGACCAATCAGGAAACAGGGTGGGAACTGTTTCTATAAAAAGCAGGCTCCCCCTTGTCTGGAGAGAGCACACTTCTGGTTTCCTCCTGAGGTTGTTTCTCTGGGTTTCCAAGCCCGAATAAAGATCCTCCATTTCTGCAACTCAGACTGGGAACTTTTGCTGACAATTTTGTGTGAGTCATCAAGGCCTGAAATGAGGCTACTCATAATCTTTGTTTATTCTATTGGCATTAATTGGTATATATTTCCTTGCAGAAATGTTAACGTTTGATTTTGACAAGTTGCCCAAACCCCATAGATAATAAATATACTTTCACACTAACATCCTTCATGGTTATGATACGGCTGCCAGCAACATTGGAGGCAACAGGCTTCCTCCCGTACCATATTACCTTCCTAAAACCAAAACATTTCGTAGGTCTAAGACACATTTGTCTCAAGAGTTTAGGGATAAGAGAATGCAGGTCTTCGTATGAGTAAGCTGCAGTTCACTCAAGGGGCTAGGAGGCAGGGTGGAAATCACATGAAATCAAAATTACCCTAGGGAACCATTTCCCTTCAGCAGTGTGGCTGCTGCTTGAGTTTAGCCCCAGAGGAAGTGGTTGGCTTGTATAATATTCCAGGGCCATTTGTATAAAAAATGTTTATCGCTAAACTACCAAACTCAGGCCAGGAGTCAGAGGTGACTTGGTTCAGACTGGGGTTCCCCATTTCATGCTCACAGAGAGCAGAGCGGGGCGGTGGGGGTGCTCCTGAGGAAAACTGATGGGCAGATTCCCCTGTATTGAAGATCTCTTAAATTATTTCTCTCCCCCCCTCTTTTGCAGAGCAGAAATAATTGGGTTTCTTTGAGATAGGGCACATAAAGTACCACCTGGCAGGTATGCGTCAGTGAGAGAGAATAAGGGGGGGGTGGGGTCGGGAGGTAGTGAGTGGAGATGTCAGTGAATGGCCACTGAAAGGCAGTGTGAGCCACAGGGTCAGGGAATCTGAGCGTCCATTGAGTCAAGAAGTTAGTGTCATGAGGGTCGAGCTAGTTTGGGGTGGCTGAGAAGTGTGTCGTCACCGCCCCCTCCCACCAAAAAAACCCCCAAACACCTTCCCATTCACCAGCTGTTTTATGATCCCCACCTAAGAGCCTTGTGCCCTCCCAGCACGTTCCAGGGGAGAACGCCCCATCTGTCCGGGTCACAAAGGTGCCTGTTCCAGGCGTCCCAGAATACCGAGGTTTGCGGGGCCGGGCGGGGGGGGGGGGGGGGGGGGCGGGGTTGGCGCAACGCGGCCACGCTGCAGGAAGGCCTCCAGGTGCGGTGCGATACGCTGCCACGCTGCCACAGCGCTTCTGCAGGCGCCAGGGTAAATTTCCCCGCCTGTGCAGTTGCACCTGCTGCTCCACAGCGTCCCCTACTGGGAAAAAGCAAAGAGGTGGCTGTCCACAGCCTATCCGGACTTTGGGTTCCCTAAGCTTGGAAAATACATGACCCCCTCACTTAAACATAAATTACAATGTGTCAAATAACGCCAAGAAAGTCCAGCAAACTTCCACTTCACCCCGTAATCCCCCAATTTTGTTTGTAATTTGTGGGTGTTACCGCATCCCTGTGAGACTAGTGCCCCAAATTTATGTTTAGCATTCCACCAGGTTCTGCAGCCTTGGCAATGTTTTTACAGGCGCCTCCTCTCCCAGAGCTGGCATTTATAATCCACGCAGTGGCTTCTCCCAGGGCCCCCGCAGAGCCCGTCACGAGTCGGGCTTTTCTTTTAAAGGCAGACTGTTCAAATTTAGCAGCAGAGGAGGAACCGGCCTCTTCGACCCCAGCTAGTTAAATATCAGACCAGTGAAGGTGCTATCCACCTGGGAGCAGATTTCATTCATGCCAACAGTGGTTGCTAAGAGCTGCTCATGTGCCCAACGCTTCAGATACTGTAGTGGATAGACTGAGGCCCGGGGAATGAGAGGCACTTGCCTGATTCTCCTTGACGCGGACTTCTGGGTTTCTCAGCATTTTCTGTCACACACAACTGCTCCCCAGAAGTGGGCAGCTTTAAGATTCTTCCTAGGACTTGCAAACTCCGATTCCTGCTCGCTCCAGGCAGTTACAGGAAATGTGGAATTGGCGGAAGGAGGAGTAAGTAGGGAGGAGTGGAGCCTGCAGCCAGGAGAGTGAGTGCATGACCCACATTCACATTTGAAAACACTGCCTGCTTAGTGCTGAGAGAACTGAAGGCAGGATGAATTTGCCCTGTAGGCCTTGGGTATGAGACCCCTGAATAAGACGGGGTGTGCCTGGGTCCAGGACATTTTGGGGCCTTCTGAAGGCCTAGCTGTGAAAATGGGGGTGGATTTCTTTGCAGGGAACAGAGTGGGCCCAGAGAACTGAAGAGGCTTGCCTAAGGTTATAAGTGGCTGAAGAGGAATTTTTGCTGAGATCTGATGATTGACACACCAGTGCTTTAACCCCAGCACTGCAGGACCCCTTGGTGGGCAGCAAAGCTGGAAGTTCCTGCCCTAGGCATCTAGCCTCTGAGGTCTGGGAGTAGAGGTGCAGGGGGTCTCACGGCCCCGGAGGGTTTGTAGAGTTAACATTGTGGCCCCCTCCTCTGGATACCCCCAGGCCAAATGAGTTTCAAGTTATGACACAATCAAAATGCCTTTCAGTACCAATGGCTCCTGCTTTAGAAGACAGGGTCCCACACAACTGAAACGGGATGAATCTCACTTTAACCCCACTGGGGGACACACTGCCCTGGTACCATTTGCTCACTCTTCTTTGGGAACACAGGGAGCAGGAGGGTAACGGACATGTCAGAACCATCTGCCCGGCTCCTAATAATAAATCGTGAGAGGAACAGGTTTCAGGCAAACGTTGCTAAAAAAAAAAAAAAAAGAAGCCTCTTTCCACACCCGGGCAGCCATCTGCCATGTCCTCCTCATGTGCCAAGCTGTGGGAGGAGGAAGGGACCGCGGGGGGTGGGGAGGGAAGACTGCACCCCTGGGTTCCTGCACCACCAGCAGGGGTGGCTCACAAGTTCTCTCCCTTTTGCCACTGTGGACAGGACGCTGCAGAGAGAGGAAGGAGTGGTCGCTGGGTCTGACCCCGGTGTCTGAGCAGAGGGAAAGCCCAATTCCTTCAAGATGCCGATGGTAGGTAATAAGAGCTCCTGTGCCGAGAGAGCTTACTGTGGGTCAGGCGCTGCGCCATCCTGTGTGCACACGTCAGCCTGTTTAATCCTGACAACCAATGCGTGGGTGCCGTTTTGTAGGTGAGAGACTAGAGGCTCAGGGAGGTTAGTGACTCACCCAGGGTCACGCAGCACGTCTGCCTCTTCAGTATGCAGTAATGAGGCCTAGCCGCCTTTCCATCCTGGCATCTTCAGGGGGGAGGTAACAGATGAGCATCTGACAGCACCCAAGGGTAGTTTTCCACCTTCAGCCTTGCCCCAGGCACCCCCCGCCCCCTGTCCTCTTGCCCTTGAGCTGAAATAGGGGACACTCTAGTCACCTAACCTGTTGCTCATGCCCCCGTCTCACCCAGTCAAAGAAGCACTGGAGAAGAGACTCCGAAGGTTTCCAGGAACCTTCAGAGAAGGCAAAAGAGCAGCTAGCCGAGGCGGAGCTTCGGAAGCTGAGGCAGCAGTTCTGGAAGATGGTGGAAAGTCGGAAGTCCTCTAACTTCCGCTCCCAGCAGATGATCGCAAACCAGCAGTAAGTGATGACCGGAGTTTTGTACTAAATGGACTTGGAGAAAAGTTTGGTTTTGGTTTCCTGGGGCTTGCTTTCTCATGTGGCCTTGGGCCAGGGACCTACTCTTGAACTCAATCTGGGGACAACTTGGGATGACTTCAGTGGGGAGGGGACATTTATTCTCAGGATCCAGGGCGTCTCAGGGACATCAAGGAGAACAGGGCATCCATGTCTCAGGCAAGGACCCTATTGAAAAAAAACATTTCTGGGTCTTGTTTCTTTCCACACATGGGTTTTCTCTCTCTGAATCTCAGCTGTGGCTGGTTGGAGGTGGCTGCCTCCAACTCTCGAGCTACCAAGGGCCACACAGAGAGACTGTTGTGAATCAATTCTACTCCCAATTTCCCGAGAGAGAGAAAGAAGCTGATTGGGTCAGCTTGGGTCAGGTGTCTACTCCTGGAACAATCAGCTGTGGCCAGAGGTGGGGCTGGGGCATAGGCCACAGCATGGCTGTGGGTATCATTCCCATGGTTCTGGCACTGGAGGTGGGAGTGCCGAGAGAAGGAGAAATCACCGGGCTGTGGACACCCCAAAGGATGTTTCCTGCTTGTGCATCCTGATGGGATCTGCAAGACAGAATATTTGAAATTGGGTTGCTTTAGAATTACGGTGTGTATAGTTTCTTTGGGCAGTAGGAAGGTGCTCCCCAGGGTTAAATAAACCAAAACCAGATTTTCTTAGATTCCCTCCAAGGGAATGTAATTCCTTCGCTCCGTCCATGATGTTCGTGCAGGCAGAAACCATTGTTAGAGAGAAAGTCTTACCGCCAGGTGATGCATGATGTTCAGAGGACAGGAAAAAGGGGCTCTTCAGATTTTCCATGGATTTGACTCACTCACAGCCACTGCTAGTCCATATGGGATCTTCACGTCAGTCAGGAAAAGGTGGGGTACTTCTGGTCAAGATGACGGTAAACACAGCTCACCTGCTTGCACAACCGCATCAAAATTACAACTAAACTGCAGAACAACCATCATTCAGAACCATCAGAAATGGAGCCGAATGGAAGTCCTACAACGACGGAAGTAAAGAACCAACTACATCGTGACTGGTAGGAGTGGCAGAGATGTGGTCCCCACACCCACATGTGGTGGATAAACATCGGGAGGGATATCTCAGGATCGAAGGGTCCCAGCCCCACAACAGGCCCCCCAGCCCAGGGTTCCAGTGCCAGGAAGGGAAGTTGCCATACCTTCTGGCTGTAAAAACCAGTGGGGATTGAGGCTTTGGAAGACAGAAACTGCTGGGGTCCCTGGAAGTTCCTCTTAAAGGGCCTGTGCACAGACTTACTCAGACTCACTCGCTCTGAGCTCCAGCACAGGGGCATCAGGTTGAAAGGCACCACAGACACAGGGGGAGGAACCTAGTCATCCAGCACCAGGGCAAGAGCTGGGGGCAGCTTTCTCCCAGATAGGAATGCTGGCAGAGGCCACTGTTCCTTTTCCGAGCCCTCCCCCCAACAGAGCCATGGATCTGGCAGTCTGGCTCCACCAACCTGGCTCACATTGTTTGCCCCACCCTGCTGATTCCCTGAGGCCCTGCTCCACCCAACTTCTCGGTGAGCCTAAGCTGTTTCCAGAGGCTTTTCCATCCAAATGGCTGGTCTTGGCCCATGCCTCACCTTTTTCTAAATTCTCTCAAACAAGCAGCATCTGGCTTCAGCAAGCCCCATACTTCTTGCTAAGTTGCCCCAGGCCTGGCACTAGTAGCTGGCCTTGGTAAACAGCTGGACCTTGCCTGGGCCCCTCCAAGCCCAGCACAAGTAGCAGCCATCTCCAGATTGTTTTGTAGCTTATGCTGTGTGACCCTGGACAGAACACAGGTGCTGGCTGACCTTGGACATGCCAAGAGCAATCAAGGCTCGACTACAAGGGAGGGTGCACACAGCCCACACAATGGCACACCTCGAGTACCCAGCTTGGGTGATGGGGAAGGCTGTGCCACTGGTCCCTACAGGACACCCACTACATTAGGCCACTCTACGAAGTTTGGGAGACTTAGAAGCTCTACCTAATATATAGAAGCAAACACAGGGAGGCTGCCAAAATGAGGAGACAAAGAAACATGGCCCAAATGAAAGAAAAGAACAAAACTCCAGAAAAAGAACTAAACAAAATGGAGACAAGCAAGATAGGCAGAGCTCAAAACACTGGTTATAAGGATGCTCAGTGAATTAGGGGAAGAGCAGATGAACTCAGAGAAAACTTCAACAGCATAAAAAAGGACATGGAAACCATAACAAAGAACCAGTTAGAAATGAAAGATACACTAACTGAAATTAAGAACAATTTACAGGGAATCAACAGTAGAGTGGATGAAGCCAAGAATCAAATAAATGATTTGGAATATAAGGAAGCAAAAAACAACCAATCAGAACAGCAAGAAGGAAAAAGAATCCAAAACAATGAGGATAGTGTAAGGAGCCTCCATGACAATTTTAAGCTGTCCAAAATTTGCATCACGGGGGTGCTGGAAAGAGGGGAGACAGAGGAAGAAACTGGAAACGTATTTGAAGAAATAATTAAAGAAAACTTCCCTAACTCGGTAAAGGAAATAGACATATAAGTCCAGGGAGCACAGAGAGTCCCAAACAAGATGAACTCAAAAAGACCCATTCCAAGACACATCATAATTAAAATGCCAAAATGTTATAGACAGAGAGGATCTTAAAAGCAACAAGAGAAAAGCAGTTAGTCACCTACAAGGGAGCCCCGTAAGACGGTCAGCTGATTTCTCAAAAGAAACTTTGCAGGCTAGAAGGGAGTGGCAAGATATATCCAAAGTGATGAAAGCAAGGACTTACAACCAAAATTACTCTATGCAGCAAAGCTATCATTTAGAATCGAAGGACTGATAAAGAGCTTCCCAGACAAGAAAAAACTAAAGGTGTTCATCATCACCAAACCAGCATAATATGAAATGTTAAAGGGTCTTATTTAAGAAGAAGAAGGAGAAGAAAATCAACGAACAATAAAATGTCAACAAATACATATCTATCAACAAGTGAATCTAAACAACAACAAAAAACCCAAGCAGAACACAAACTGAACCATAGATACAGAGAACATTTTGATGGTTGCCAGATGGAAGGGGTGTGGAGAGGTTGGGCAAAAAAGGTGAAGGGATTAAGAAGTACAAATGGGTAGTTGCAGAATAGTCATGGGGATGAAAAGTACAGCATAGGAGACAGAGTAGCCAAAGAACATATGAGGTCTGTCCAGAAGGTATCCACCCATGCACTATGAAAAATAGAGACATTTGTTGAAGAAGATACAAGAGACATTTGTACATAGGACAGTGATGCCTCAGTCCCCTTCAAAGTAGGCACCTTGAGACCTCACACAGTTCTCCTGGTCGCCATCAGCTGCCCCATCATATTTTCCTGAATCTCACTGACGGTCTGAAATCTCTTCCCTTTGAAGGTAATTTTAGTTTTGGGAAAAGCCAGAAGTTGCAGAGCACCAAATCTGAGCTATAAGGGGGCTGAGTCACCTGGGTGATTTGATGTTTCGCCTAAAATCTCTGCACCAGCCATGATGCATGAGCAGGTGCATTGTTGTGATGAAGCTGCCAATCACCCATTGCCCATAACTGCAGCCTTCTGAATCATCCCAATAGCTTCTATGAAGGAATGTTCAAGTTTAACACAAAATTTGGTGCAGATTCGTTGCTCTACTCTCTAAGTCATTTTGAATGCAGTGGCCACACCATACACATGCTTACTCAACGGCGCCTACCACCCCCAGTGACTAGTACAGTGAAGTTGTCACTGTTCATGCATGCACATTCCAGGCCACTCTCCTTGGCTGCCACATTACAGGGATGTCATGCAAACCATTCTCATTATATTAACAATGGCAGGACTTTTTCCAGACAGACCTTGTATATGCATGACCCGTGGACATGAACCACGGACTGTGGACAAGTGAGGCTGAGGGGGGGGTGCTGGGTAGAGGAGGTCAAAGGGGGAAAAATTGGGACAACTGTAACAGCACAACCAATAAAACATAATTTAAAAAAGGAAAGTAAAAGGTACCCTTTCTCAAGACATTTTATTGCCATCTGTTGGAAACATTGTCATTATGTGGGGATTTTGTTAGAGAAAGATAAAGTGTCTCCCAGAAAAGTGTTGTAAGTCAACAAATCAGCGAGGTTTCTTTCAGACAGACAGCGCTCCTCTGGGCTGTGCCGTCCACCACCTGCACTTCAGAGCCTGGCGATCCCGATTCATCCCCGGTGGGCACTGGGAAATGCCTCTTTCCTGGCATGTCTCTGACAGTTTTCCTTGAGTCACTCGTTTGCACCCCACTCTACCCTGCCCCCGTCTGTTTGGTCTGGTGTCGCTGTATAGAGCTGAGAGGGAGAGGAGTGCAAGAGCTGCGATTCTCAGTTCTTCAGGGCAAAACCCCTGTAAATAGAGCCAGAACTGGGGTGTGGTGAGTGAGGTGCCTAGGGTGCAATATCGAAGGAAGTGCTTTTCCCCGGTGCTGACCCTGCTCTGTCCACCCCGAGAGTGAAGACCTCCTTAAGCTTCTGTGTGCCTCACACCCCCTCACCGCAGTCCCCGCCCTGCCTGTGGGACAGACAGACCTTCCCTTTGCTTTGACCCCTCCCTCTGAAAGCCTGAGTCGGGGAGCCTTTTGTGCTCCCTCTCTGTCTTTTCTCTTACACTTTACAAAGACCCCCAGCCAAGAGGGGCTTAAATGGGAGAGAAAACTCCCAGCTGCCGGGTTTGGAAGACCAGACACTCTAGAACTAGGGGTGCACTCTGGTGGTCCCTAGCCACATGTGGCTATTTACATTTGCAATTAATTAAATAAAGTTTACAAATCAGCCCTGGCTAGTGTGACTCAGTGGATGGAGCGCAGGCCTGCGAACCAAAGGGTTACTGGTTCGGCCCGATTCCCAGTCAGGGCACATGCCTGGGTTGTGGGCCAGGTCCTGTGGTAGGGGCGCACAAGAGGGAACCACACACTGATGGTTCTCTCCCTCTGTTTCTCCCTCCCTTCCCCTCTCTCTAAAAATAAATAAATAAAATCTTAAAAACAATAAAAGACAAAAATCAGTTCTTCAGCTGCACTAGGTACATTTCAAGTGCCCAGAGCCACACGTGCCTGGTGGTTGCTATCAGATGGAGCAGCTGGAGCCCCCTTCCCTCACTGCAAACAGTTCTGTTGGATGGCGCTGTTTTAGTACAGTGGTCGGCAAAGGACGGCCCCTTGGGGAAGTCTGGCCGGCTGCCTGTTTTTGTAAATAAAGTGTGACTGCAGCACAGCTACACTTACTTGTTTATGCGCTGCCTACGGTTACTTTGTTGAGTGGTTGCAACAGTGATGCCTGGTGGGAAAAACCTAAAATATTTATTCTTTGGCCCATTATAGAAAAAGCTCTGCAGATGCTTACCCTAGAACATTCTTTGCTGTTCTAGCATGGTGCTCCCAAAACTTTAATGGGCATAGGAGTCACTTGAGGATCTAGTTACAGAGCAGATTCTGAATCAGTAGGTCCTGGGTTGGGACCCATGCTTCTGCATTTCTCCAAGCCTCCAGAGGGTGTTGAGGCAGCTGGTCTGCCAACTGCACTGAGCAGTGGGTATAGGAGGAGGGTGCCCAGAATTTTCCAGAAACTTGGTCTCTGGGCCATTTTCTCTCGTTGAGTTGTGTAGTCTCCTGAACCTTTTCTCTTTTCTATATCCTCATTTACCCCAACCCCCCACCTTCTCTCTTCTCCAGAGGAGACAGAGGGAGAGAAAGGAGGAGAGGCATGTCCGCCAATTTAACAAATCATTAGCACCCCGAGTAGAGAAACTGGTGGAGGTTAGAGGTTACTGTGCATCTCTGTGTTGATGCAAAATTGAAAAATTCTGTCTGATGGGTTTGCCTCTCATTATCGGAGATAATTGGCTGTAAAGTCTGGAAAGAAAGCCTGCAAAATCAGACAGATGCCAGTGAGCTGGGGGCAAAAGAATATGTGGGGCCCTCACCATGTCTGGGTAATGGGTTTTGACAGGCACAGCTGCAAACTGTTCCTTAGGGGAAAAATGCCCCTCAGAGAAAGGCAGGCGGGGAAAGTTGCATTGGATCGCAGGCCATCTGGGTTCTAGACCTGGACCAAAGCCTTGGGCGAGTCCCTTCCCCTGCTTGGGTGGGGTGTACCTCTCCAGTCTCCCTTCACAGCGGAGTCTGGTGTGTCTGATCAAGGTGAGTTCAAGCATTCGAGTTTAATCACACACTGTTTCCCCAACAGGAAGGAAATCAAGACCCTGCAAGAGGAGCAGGATGAGGTCACCCTGCTTTTGAGTCTCATCAAGTCCTCCAAGAACTTAGATCGGAATGAGAAAAACTACGTAGAGCTGCGTTTCCTGCTGCAAACCAAAGAGGACTACGAGGCCTTGATTAAATCAATGAAAACACTCTTGGCTGAACTGGATGAGAAGGTATGGTTTTTCTCTTAAAGCGTTAACCAGAGCACAGAGCAAAAGGAAGGGGTGGGGGGAGTACCCATGATGCCTCAGGCCAGATCTGACACCCCCCATACTCACCTTCCTAAAGGACCGTGGTCACTGTCTGCACCACCTTGTGACCCTGATCTCCCAGCTCTATCGATCCATTGCTCACTGCGATCTCCGATGCTTCCCACTGCACTCCAGATAAATACCCAAATTCTTACTGTGTTAGTCAGGAGATGTTTGGTGATGCTGCAGGAACAAACACACCCTCCCCACCCCAAACTCAGTGGTTTAAAATAATAAAGGTTTCTTCCTCATTCATGCTTCCTGTCTGTCAGGGATTGGCTAGGGGCTCTGATATTTTCTCATCCTGGGACCAGGCTGATGGGCTGGCCACCATCTTGGCCATTGTCAGGTGTTGTGGCAGGAAAAAAAAAAGCTCTGGACAGCCTCACACTGGCAATTGAATGCTCTAGTGATATGTGTCACTTCTGCTCATGACTGAGTGGCTCAGAATAGTCCACCAAACCCACAAATAGCCCAGATACCCACACCCAAAGTAGTCGGCTCTACCCATCCTCAAGAGTCCGGGACATGTAGCCCTCCCATGGATTTGGAAGACAGAGAATGAGAGATGTTTGCTGTAGAGCATTAATAACTCTACCCCTTACTAGGGCTCGAGAAGCCCTGCATGACCTAGCTCCTGCCTACCCCCCGGCCACATTCCAAATAATTGCCTCCTTAACTCATCTCACCCTACATGAAAGACTTTTTTTTTTTCAAATATGAGAAGCCTTTTCTCACCTCAGGGCCTTTGCGCATGCTGCCCCTGCCCCCGGTCACCCTGGCTGCTTGTTTTTTAGGTCTCAACTTAAATGCGACTTTCTCAGGGAGGACTTGTCTGCGCCCTCTCTGCACTTGGCAGCGTATCCGCCTTGTGTTAGGTTCCTGGCCAGGAACGAACAGCACGCTCAGCAGGGTACATGGAGAAGAGTTTTATGAAGGGATGATTTTCAGGGGTGTGAGCGCAGAGTAGGGACACTGAAGCACTGCAGGGTTAGCGACGGTAGACGGGAGGGTCAGTCTGGAACCTGGAGACAAGGAGCAAGCTGGGGGGAGTAAGTACCCTGACCTCTCTCTTCTTACCCTCTGCTCCCCAGGGCAAGGCGTCATTGTGGACTGCTTCCCGGCCAGCCTTTGGGGAGCAGGGCCGGGCAGGTGGAGCAGGGTGGAGATGGGTCTTGTGGGGGGCAAACAGGAGATCCCAGTCCACCCCCTCACTCTCTTCATGACACCACATGGCCCCTCCTTCCTTGCACTTCTCACTATGGTAATTAACACCAGTGTCACCTAATGTCTTTCTTACCTGTCACCTCCAGGAGGGCAAGAACCATGTTGCGTTTGTTCCCCTGTGTTTATTCCAGTGCCCAGAACATAGTAGGCCCTCAGTAAACATCTACTGATTGAATGCATCTGGAAATCCCAGTACAACTTCCCTCTGCTTCAAACTCTTCAGTAATTTCTATTGTTCTGGTGATGAAGGCCACGCTCCCCAGGGTGGTTTGCTGGCTCTGTTGCCTCGTTCTCCTCCTGCCTCTTCTGCCTTCTCTCCAGCCCTGTCCTCCCCTATGTTGCATCCACACTGGCTGCCTTCATGACCCACAGTGCTCTCTCACTTCAGGCCTTTGCACATGCAGCTCCCTCTTGCTTGGAGGGCCCTTCCTCGTCCTCTCGGCTTGAATTCCTATTTGTTCTTCTGGTTTCAGCTCAGATTTCCTGGCAGCTACTATAGATGTTTGCCCGGTGTGGACTAAAGCTGCTGGCAGTGTTCGGAAATGACTTTATCCACGGTGTTCATATGAGAAACAATGAAGTGAGCTCTCTGCAAAGGTGACAGGGATGTTTGGGCCCAGAGAACTTGGCCGGAGTTACAAGGATAGAGAGAGACACTGAAATTCTTTCTCGCTGGCTGTGGCAGGGTGTATTTCACTTACCCGAAGTCACAATCCATTTCCTCCATAGTCCGTGGTGTGTCAGGAATGCTTTTACTTACCGATTATTTTTAAAAAGGCTTTAAAGTTTGAAATCATTTTAGATTTACAGAAATGTTACGAAAATAGTTGAGAGTTTTCATATACCCTTCACCCAGTTTCCCCTAATGCGAGCAGTTACCATATTCATTTGAACTGAGAAATTAACACGGGCACAGTACTGTTCCCTGAACGACAGACTTGATTTGGATTTCACTGGTTCTTTCATGAAGGCCCCTCCACTGTCCCGGGGGCCAAGGCAAGCACATTGCCTGTAGGGTAGCACATTTATTCTTTACTTAGCAAGAAGTCCTCTGGACATAGGTGGCCTCAAGGTTGTTTCACCTGCTTTAAAAGATTGTGGTAGCCACGCCTTCCCCTGCACCCCGACCCTGCATCCTTCATCCCACTTCATGGGCATCCTCAGATGAAGGGGTGCTGTTGCCTTTCTGCAAGGCTAGGCCCCTCCTGTGTTAGGTGCCCTCAGGATGCTTCCCCCATGAAGACCTGGCTTCATCAATGACCATCCTTACCGTTCTCTTTGCCACTCTCTCTTTCTTCGTCTCTTTAATCTTAAAAAAAAAAAAAAAATCCCAGAGCCATGCACAACCAAAAAACAAAATAAAATACAACACTTCTGCAATTCCAAATCACTGCCGGCATTTCCCCTTTCTAGAAGAGTCTAGAAGGAATTGTCTGTATTCCATGTCCCTTTCTCGGGTAGGCACTGTGTCCTGTACTGCTCCCAGTGGTCACAGCAACCTTTCCCGCCCCGTTCCCCACTGAAACTGCTGTTTCCGGAACGAACAAAGCCATGGAGTTTGAATCTGTGAATACTCATGTCTCCCTCAGGAAGCCACCTGCCAAACACACAGCCCGTCTGTGGATCCCTTAGGACAGCGGTTCTTAAACATGTCACTCCCAACACCCATTTCTTTGCCTGTCTTCCTAAGATCACTTCCTTCCTTCCTCCCTTGCCCCTTCCTCCTTCCACTGAATTATCGATGATGCCCAGTCAAGTGCACACATTTTAAGCTATACCTCGATGAAGTTTTACACTTTTATACACCTGCATAACCATCACCAAGATGCAGATATAGAACGTTCAGCACCCAGAAGGCTCCCTGGGTGCCCTCCCGTTGCCCACCCTTTGAGGGGCCCATCTTCTGACCCCGAGGATCATAGACTTGCTTTGCCTGCGCATGAAACTGCATGTGAACGGCCCCTTCTAGCGGTGCTCTTTGTGTCTGATTTCTTCCCCTCAGCGCTGTGTCTGCCAGCGCCCCTTTTTGACAGTAAATACTTTGTAACACCTGCTTCACGGTCCTGAAGTAAAATTCATAGACAATGTATCCTTTACCCTTATTCTTTGAAATCATTATGATGCTCTAATGATAATATAAAGGAGAAATAAACAAAAGTGATTTATACTAAAATTATTTATTTACATATTTGTAAAATATGATTTATTTAAATATTTGTAAAGTTATTTATCTAAATAAATGTAAAGGTATGTATTTTGATACGTGAATGTTCTGGCCTGACTTATCTAGAACAGGGCCAGCAAACTGATTCTGCCGAGGGACAGGGAGCAAATAAATTGGCTTCGTGGGCCACGTTGCGACTACTTCACTTGGTCTTTGTAGCAGGAAGACAGCCATAGACCATAGATAAAGAATGGGCATGACCGCGAGCCAATAAAACTTTATTTACACAAACAGTTGGTGGGTTGGATTTGGCCAAGGGGCTGATCTAAGAGATGGAGTCAGGGGCCTGCTGTCCATACGCAGAATCACGAGCGTTGCACCCTGCTGACTGGCTCTCGCTTATCCTATCCTCAGCTCAAAGAACTTGATCCAGGTTGTGCTGGTCACATGACTTCCCAAATGGTGGCCAACTCTTGGGGATGCTCCAAACAAAGAACATGCTCTTGATTTATACAGTGATGACATTCCTGGATAACGTAGCGTCTTTTAGAAAAGAATGAAAAGTATGGTGTGATTTTATGTAGAAGGCAATTTGATTCCAGGTACAGAAAATCATAGAGGGTTTTTTTTTTGTTTTTTTTTTTTAACACCTGCATAACATCCAGAGGGGCACTGGGCAGTTGACAGGGACAGTCCTTGGATGTCTGGTGCTGTCTCACATGTTGCAGGATGTGTGACATTTCATACCCCACCCTTTAAGTGCCAATAGTGTCCCGTCATCGCAGGAGCCCTAAAGTGCCTGCTGGAATGTTCCCGCTGGAAAGCATGGCTTCTGGGTTAGGTGGAATTCATGCCCACAGTGAAATTTACAGACAGAGGTGAGAGCAAAAACTCTAACTTGCCTCATTTTACCCAAGACTGGCCAAGACGAAGGTGAATTGAGCAGGCATCGGAGAGAGAAATTAAAATTCCACTTATGGGAAAAGAAAGTTGCGGCTTTTGTTTTAGCACAATCAAGCCAGTGAGCTGTTGAACTTGGACCCATATAGATGTTAACACAGCTGGGTTTTATCTTTCTTTTTTTTTTTTTCAGATTATTCAGATGGAAAAAAAAATCATAAACCAAAAACAGATCTTCGCAAAAATACAGGAGGCCAATAGCCCCCGGAAACTGCAAAAACAGATCCACGTGTTAGAAACTCGTTTGAATCTTGTACGTAGAGTGTTCTCTGCAGCTCTGCAAACAGCTCTGCCTCCCTTTGCTCAGAGTAAAGGATGATGTCTGGGGTGCCCTTAGCAGAATACACTCATTCAGTAGGCTGACAGGAGGCAGTGAACTAATGGTGTACATCCAGACCGGGCAGCCTGTTAGAGTTTGCCCTCCGCTCACTGTGTTCCACCCGCTCTGTTCCATCCTTTCTTGTTGGCCCACAGGTGCCTTTCTCCTTCTTGCTCTGTGTACCTGAGCACATGCTGTTGTCCCCCCTCTCTACCAACCCCCGCCCTTCTGGGATGCCTCCTCTTAGTTCCCTGCTTCTTTGAAAACTCCTACTTGTTTTCAAGAAACAGCTCAAATATTACCCTCCACCAGGCAGAATTAGTTAGACCTTCCTCCCCCATGCCAATCTGCTCATGCCTCTATTAAGCTAGTACCTCTTGGTTGTCGTTGATGCTTCTGAGAGAGATTAGGCATAGATGTGCATAACTTGATCGAAAAACAGTGGTGTTCCCTGATCACCTTCAATCTATCGTGACTTTGGCAATTAAGCAAGATTCAAGTGCAAACTGGTTTAAACAAAAATAGGTGATGTATTGGTCACAGAAGTGAAAAATTCAGGGGAGAAGGGGTACCTTCAGCCATAGGTGGGCCTATGTGCTCCAAACCTGTCTTCAGGACACTTTATCCATCCATCTAAACTCTGGGTGGACTTCATTCTTGGGTGGCCCCCAATGTGAACAAACACCAGCAGACAGGGAGCATCTTTACCCTGAGAGTTCAATTGCAAGTCCCAGGGCTCCCATTGGGCCAGCTTGGGTCATGTGCCCATTCCTGACCCAATCACTGTGGTCCGAAGAATGGAATAGTGGACTGGAGTCATGTGACTACCTGGGACTGCCGTGTCCCCTCTAAGTCAGGGAGGGCAGCATTATCCAACCACCTGGTCTGAGAGTTGGGGGAAGTGGTTCCCCTATAAAAGCAAAAAGAAAGGGAGGAGGCATGCTGGGCAGGTACAAACCACACATTCCAGTCTGGCTTGAGAAATTGCAGCTCCCAGGACGTGACTCAGAAGAGAAGGAAAGTGAATTGATTTAGAGGGAAGCCTGTCACTAACTTACTACACAAAGCTTATAGCTTTGCCACAGCTCTGACCATAAAGCTTTAACCTGGAGTGGCAGAAGCAAATTTGATCTGATTTCTGTCTGCCTCTCCTGAGAAGCCTGGAAGCTGCGGGAGGGCAGGGCAGTGTGTCTTTAATAGCCCCGCACAGCGGTTTGCAGCCAGGCCTCAGGATGCCTAGGGTGCATGTTACAATGGAGGTTCGCGGGCCTGCTCTACAGTCACTGAATCGGAACCTCCCAGGCTTGTACGCAGGCACCTGCACTATTATCAACAGCTCCAGTGGGCCTAAAGGTCCCCTTGGTTGAGAATCATTAATGCCTGGCGTGGTGTGAGGCTCGGAACAGATGCTCACCAAACATATGTCGATTGAATGAATGAGGAAATGCGTGCATGATTTAAGGATGGCTCGTCTGCGGAGGTCGGCTTTTGTGTTAGAGGTCTGTTCAGACTTTCGGTTTCTCCCTGAGCCAGTTCAGTAGTGCCTTGCTTCTGCAACGCTCTGCAAAGCGCAGGACGGCCCCCACCACAGAGAGTCATCCAGCCCACGGTGTCACGGTGCCCGGTTTGAGAAGCCCTGCATTAAAGCAGCCCCACCCCAACTCTTCCCATGCCATCAGCTAGTTGAAGAGGCCGCGTCGGTCGTCCTGTAGAAAGTTCTACTTTCTCCACTCGGCTGGTTGTTCCTCACGGTGTCATTTAGTTTGATCCCCTCTTTCCTGTAATTACTGAAAACTAGAAGTTAGGTGTAAAAAGTACATGAGAAATTCGCCCTGATTGGTGTGGCTGAGTGGGCTGAGTGTCAGCCTGCGAACTGAAAGGTCGCCGGTTCAGTTCCCAGTCAGGGCACCTGCCTGGGTTGTGGGCCAGGCCCCCAGTTGGGAGCATGCGAGAGGCAACCAATTGATGTATCTCTTGCACATCGATGTTTCTCTCCGTCTCTTTCTCCCTCCCTTCCCCTCTTTCTAAAAATAAATAAAATCTTTAAAAAAGAATCACTGAACACAGAATATAAACACATTCAACAAAAATAAAAGTATGTGAGAATTTTGAAGTCCAGAAAAAGTAACCTGCCAAAGGCCACCGAGCCAGTTGGTGGCCAATTTAAGCCTCTCACCCAGTGCTCCAAGCCACCGTTCGGTGGGCCTGCAGTGAGGGGTGGGGAGAAGACCCTCCATCCCTGGCAGGAAGCATATCTCAGGCCCGAGGGATGAGCCCTGTTTTGAAGCACAGCCCCCCTGCTCCCACGTAGGTCACCATGCAGTTTGACAAGGTGCTGACCACCAATGCTCACCTCCGGAAGGAGATCGAGGACCTACGGTACGAGAAGGCTGCTTATGACAACGTCTTCCAGCAGCTCCATCGGCGCCTGTCAATGCAGAAGAAAACCATGAACGTGGCCATTGAGCAGTCTGCACAGGCCTACGAGCAGAGGTGGGCTGAGGGAAGGGGCTCTGGGGGCAAAAATGCCTCTTAGTCCCCTGCTGTGCATCTGACTTCCTAGTCTGGGCCACCGCTGCCCCCTGTGCTTACGTGCTGAGGGACCTTAAATCATCATCATAACTCTGAGCACTGAATGTGTGCCAAAGCATGATGCCAGGTAAATCGTTCAACCCTTAAAAGTGCCATAGGAATTACACCCTCATTTGACA
Source organism: Desmodus rotundus (assembly GCF_022682495.2). Taxonomy (NCBI): domain Eukaryota; kingdom Metazoa; phylum Chordata; class Mammalia; order Chiroptera; family Phyllostomidae; genus Desmodus; species Desmodus rotundus. Next base: position 4,773,359 of record NC_071393.1, read on the forward strand.
GACCAGGAAGTGAAGGCTTAGAGATGCCAAGATACCTGAGATCCAGGTAAATGGCAGATGTGGTGGAGCTGAGATTCAGATCTCCATGCTGACTGTCTCCTCCAGGTGCCCCTACCTCCAGTCCTCAGGGTCTCTCTCAGTCCGGGCTGTCTCCTGGTTTTACACTTCCAGGGGCAAAGACAATGGTTAGCTGTGAAGATCACAAGTTTTGGAGTCAATGAGATGTGGGTCTAAACCCGGCTCCAACATGACGACATCGCGGTAGGACCTCTGTGGGTGGTAGTGAGGATTAAATAGTATTTGTGTATTAAGGAGCAGCTGGGACATAGTAATGGACAAGTGGCGCTGATGGTGACGGTGGTGGCGATGAAGGAGATGTGTGTGCTGGTGGTGATGATGATGGTGGTGATGGTGATAGAAACAGAATTTCCTAGAGGTGGGCTAGAGCTAGAAGCTCCTGTCATTCAGGTAACGAGGGCTGTTCCTCCACCCTCTGATTAAAAGAGGCGGTGATTGTTGGCGGAAAGTCCCCCTGGGCTGGCAGGGAGAGGGGAGCAGAAGGGAAGGTCCTCTGGACCCTCAGGCTCTGTGCCCCCTCCCCCCAGACTGGAAGCCACAGCGCGAATGGCAGCCATGAAGGAGCGCCAGCAGAAGGACATCTCTCAGTACAACCTGGAGATCCGAGAGCTGGAGCGCATCTACGCCCACGAGACCAAGCTCAAATCCTTCCTGCTCGCCAAGCTGAACGATCGCATGGAGTTCGAGGAGCAGGCCAAAAAGGAAGAAGGTACACCCTCCTGAGCGTAGAGGGGACCAGGTCTTAAACCATGCTGAGGAGCTTTAACTCCATCCCAAGGACAATGGACAGCCACAGCATGTAAAGGGGTTATGGGGCCAGAAGTGCCTAGAAAGGTCTGGAAAGATTCTTCTAATTGCCACATGGGGACCAAATCAGAAAGGTAAGACTGAGTTCAAGATGGTTGGCTACTGCAGGTGTCCAGGCTGGAGAGAATTAGGTTTGGAGAACTTTCTTTGTTCTAATTCCATGGATTTGCCAAGTTCTGAGCCTGCTTCAGGCCCCTTGTCCCTAAGGTTTCCTTGAATTTCATCTGCTCAAAGGTCACCTCCTTGGAGAGGACACCCCTGACCGCCCAGCTGCCCCATACTTGATGGGTCTTCTCCGTTGCTCGGGCCACAGTGGTAGTCAATGGATTTCTTTTTCTGTTCAGTATCTCTTTTTCTTTTTCTTTTTTGTCTGATTCCTCTACCAAAGTTCCATGGGGCAAAGATTTGGTGTCCACAGACCCCAGCTCAGTGACTGGCACACAGTAGGTGTTCAGTTAGTTATTCCTGAGGCAGCTGAGGAATGAAGCTCCTGCCGCATCTCCTGGGAAAGCACAGCCTCCTCCCCAAGGCACAGTGAGAACAACACAGAGCCCTCTGCTGGGCCCCCCACTGAGCACCTTCCTTGTCAGACTCCCGATTGCTGCTTTTTCCTTTCCAGCTCTCACGGCAAAGAAGCACAGGAAGAAGAGCAAGGGGGAGAGTTTTGAGAGCTATGAGGTGGCCCACCTCCGGCTGCTGAAGCTGTCTGAGAATGGCAACCTGAATCAGCTCATCAAGGACTTTCTGGCCAAGGAGGAGAAGAACTTTGCCCGGTTCACATACGTCACAGAGCTGAACAATGACATGGAGATGATGCACAAGAAGATCGAGAAAATCCAGGTCAGCGCGGGCAGCTCTTCTTTCCTAGGCCTGAGACCCAGTGGCTCCCGCAGCCTTCCCCAAAGGGGGCCCCTTGGAACACTCCCTGAGATGCTCTGCAGGAAAAAGGGCCTCCAGGTCAAATCGGTTTGGGAAACACTACATTTCCCAGTGCTCCCCTGACGTGTAACCTTTCGGAAGTTGGTATTTGTCTTTCAATTGATATACACACTTCATGTGGTCATGTCCCCTCGCTGTAAGTGACATTTATAATCCAGGGTTCAGGAAACTGTCGCCAGGGCCAAATTTTTGGCCTGTGGCCTGTTTTTGTGCAGCCCATGAACCAAGGGTGGTTTTTACATTTTTATAGGGGCATGAGAAAAAAAATAATAAAAGAGGAATATCTAAGACAGACTATATGTGGCCTGTAAAACCTAAAATATCTACCGTCTGGCCCTTCGCCTTAAATGCTTGCTGACCTCTGTCGATCAACAGCCTCATGGAGTTGAGACTAGACGGTCAGTTCCTGTTGGAGAGAAGCGATGGGCAGGAACATAGTAAATGCTCTGACAAGTCCTGTGATGAAGGAACCTGCCTGCCCTAGTTGATCTTGTAATCTCCCAAGCTTAATCGGCTCCCCAGGCTACCTATTCTCCAGAGCATCCTTAAACAGCCTTTGGGATGTCTGCGAAGTATAGAGTCTAAACTCAGGGTGACACTCCAGGCTCCTCAAAATTTGGTTTCGACCTGCCCCTGCAGACTCAGCTCCCATCGTGACCCCCCAATGGCCCCCTGCAGCTGCCAGTCACAGCAGTCCCATGCATCTCCCTCCTCTGAGGCTTTCCCTGTGCTGTCTCCTCCTCCCCACCCCCAGCTTTACTTCTGGTGAAATGCTGCTCATTAGTCCTCACCCTGTACAAATGTCACCTCCTCTGGGAAGTCATTGTTCCTCCTTCTGAGGTCCCAGTGCTCTGTTTATATGACAAGAGAAGCCACTTCCTTTTGTAATGGCACTTTCCCAAATGTTGGGCTTGTATGCTGGCTACGTGCAAGTGGATAGAAACCAGAAGATATAGGTGAAACTTTTAAATTTACTAATGATGAATTAATTATAATGAGGATTAGGAAAAATATAGCTTGAGAGCAAACTTGTGACTTAGATATTGTTAGTGGTAATAGTAAACAAATAATGATCAACATAATAAAATAAAATGGTTGATGTAAAGACTATTAATAGATAGTAGTAGGTCGATAGACAATGATAGTACGGGGCACACCGAAATGGAAGAGACCGAGGTGGTGGTAGCAGGAGATAGACGGCGTGCCCTAAATGGGCAAACCTAGGTGAGCTTTTTAAGAGGGACTATTCACAAAGGTCTAAAGGGAACTGAAAAGGGAGAGTGCAGGACCAGTGAGAACGGAGGGATCCAGACCTGGAGAAAGGAGGGAGCAGCTTCTGGAGTCAGGAGAGAGGTGTGTAGAGAAAGTTGTCTGTGTGTCCTTCCCAGAGGGATGTGGCCAAACTAGTGACCTGCCGAGGAGTGGGCAAGTACTCCCCAACCTCATTCTCCTTCTACGCTGTAATCCCTCACTAGTGTGTCTCATTGGCTGGGCCCAACCGAAGCAGAGGGCAAGGAAGCCCCTGCCCTGGTGCAGAGGGTGGAGCGGGGAAAGGAGGATCCTGGGACAGACAGAGAATGTCCACAGTGTACTCCCCCTGCATCCCTGGTGCCCAGGGGGGCCCTGCACACCATGGGAGGCACCAGGAAATGGTTCCCAAACAGTAGTTGACCTTGGCCCTCCCATTCATCTTGAGTACTCTCCTCTCCTCCTTTTGCTACACAGCCTGTCTCTGGCATTGGGACGAACGGGGGATGAAGGATGACCACGTTCTCGCCCTTTCTGGTCCTCAGTCTCCTCATCTGTACAGTGACTACTTGAACCAGAGCAGTAGTTTCCAAACTTTTACAAAAAAATCTATGGAACATTTTTTGTTTAAACCCAGGTTTTGAGGAAGCACCACTATATAAAACACCACATGGAGCAGCCCTGGATGAAGGGGTGGGGAGAGAGGTGTCTGAGACCGTAGCGTTCTGCCTTCTTGTGGCACCTCTGCTCAAACTAGAGTTCAGGTTAAAAAAAAATGTTGAAAATAAAATTCTAACACCTGGCCTCACCCCTCCCTAAGGGCTGTGATCAGAGGCCCTAAGCTGGACACATGCAGCCTTCATTCTTCTTTTGCTTGTTCTTCACCACCCCCAAAATTTTAAATCGATTAGTTGCCAGCGTTGAACAAGATATTCCACAGGAAATTCTGGATTTCTGATTTCTCTTGGAAAGTCAGACTTGACGACTCCGGCCCACTTTCCCACGGGAAGCTGAGCGCCCCCGCCCCTATAAGCCTCTCCAGGGCCATCAGCCTCATTCCTGCAGAGCAGCTGGGTTTGAGTTTAGGACCTAGCGTTTAGGTGCTGCGCCACTGCCCTCTGGTGGCCACATTTAGTATTGCTGGGATGGTCTTTGCAAACATCTGAAGCAATGATGGAAGGACGGTTTGGGAGTTGGCAGGACCCCGAATTCTCATTTTCCAGGAAGGAGCATTTACTAGTCCCAGTGGAGTGAGAGAGTCAAGCCATAGAGAGGGATTTGAGGGCTCCATTTGCAAATTGACCGGCCAGGAAATGGTTCCCGGACAGAATGGACCTATATCTTTCTCATTCACCATGATGGTATTTTTTCTCTTAAGCTACACAGCCTGTCTCTGGCATTAAAATGGATGTAAACTCTTTTCCCAACAATTCATTCCAGGGGCCTCCCGACACCTTCTATGTTCCTTTTACTGGCTCTGGGATCCTGGATGCTCTGTGGTAGAAGATGCTTCTTAAAAATGCATTTTCCCCAGACCCTATCCCATACCTACAAACCTAGCTTCTCTGAGAATGGGCCATGACTCTGCATTTAACCATATTTTTATTTGAGACCCTTCCCCTTCATGATATGAAGGTACCATCACTGACTTAACCGACCCCCTATCAGTAGACATTTAGGATGTCCCTATGGGGGCCATAATAAATAATAACACAGTGGACAGCCTTGAGTGACCACCTTTGCCCACTCATCCTATTGTTTCCATGGGACAGATTCCTAGGGATCCATCCCATGGAAATAATTCCTAGGGATTGGACTTGATCATTCAAAAGGTGTGCACTTTCTATACCTGGACACCTTGGTCTAGCCAGGGGTTCTCAAATCTGGCCTCTGAACTGGCGGCGGCAGCAGCAGCAGCAGCAACAGCATCATCTCCTAGGGATGTTTTAGAAATGCACGATCGTGGGCGCCCCCAGAGCTGCCAGATCCGAGCCTCCGGGACTGGGGCCAGCGCTCTGTGTTTTCACAGGCTCCCAAGGGACTCCGATTCATGTTGGAATCGAGAACCCTGCTCTGGAGCCACCTGTCCATTACAGTAGCCATGATTTAAGTTTAATTTAAATTAAATTTAAAAATTAGTTCCTCGGTGGCACTAGCCCCATTTCAACTGCTCAGTGCCCATGTGTGGCTGCTGCTTTAGGTACTGGATGGTGCAGACAGCATTGCCACCATTGCAGGAAATTCTACTGACCACGCTGTTCTAGACATTTATCCAGGAAAAATGAGCCACCCGCCCTCCCATGCCCTCACTGTTCTTTTGATAAGGAAACCTTCAGGGGCATAAGAGGGGGCTCAGGGGTTCTGGGCTCCTTGGGTGGGATCATTTAAATCTTCATCAACTCCTTGAGGCAGCAGCTCATTTTCAGGTGTGGCGGGGAGGGAAACACCCACTTTTCCTCATGGTCTGGCTTTCTCCCAAGCAGAATGAGATTGCCCTCTTGCAGTCCCAGCAGAAAATGTCCCAGGATGACAACAACTTCGTCCTGAGGCAGCTGGAGGTAAGACCAGGATGGGGAGGGAGGGACACAAGGGTTTCCATCATCTGTCTGTCTGTCAGGAAGCCTGTCAGTTGGTTCTCAGGAGGAGTAAGACGCCTGCCCTGTGACTCTTTACTGGCCTGAGTCATGACTTGACAGGTTTGGACCTTTTGTCACAGGCAGCCTTTGCTGCAGGTATTGCTACAGTTTTGTCCCTAGAGCCTCTTTGTCCATTTTAAAGACTTTAGGGTGCTGAGCCCAGGGCCGTGCACCTGTAAACTCATCCCAGGCTGGCAAATTGCAGACAGGTGTCTGCCTCAGGCTTTCCTTCCTGTCCCCCTTGTCCTAGCTGTAGCCCATTCTCCATCAATAATAGTTGTTACAGACATTTCTTGAGCAATTACTACATACCAGTAATACTAGGCTAAGTGCTTTGCTTGCACTATTTCGTTTAATCCTCTCAACAGCCCTGTGAGGTACATGCTGTGACCTCTCCATTTTACAGTGAGGAAACTGAGGTTCAGAGAGGCGAAGTCACGTGACCAACATCATGGCTCTGGGATACTGTGTGAGCTTTGCATTGTATTTAGCTGCTAATAACAGACACTCAGAATAACTGTGGCCTACTCAAGATAGAAGTTTAGCCCTGGCTGGTGTGGCTCAGTGGATTGATTGAGCTCTGGCCTGTGAATTGGAAGGTCACTGGTTTAATTCCCTGTCAGGGCACGTGCCTGAGTTGTGGGCCAGGTCCCTAGTGGGGGTTTGAGAGGAACCGATCATCTATCTCTTGCACATTGATGTTTCTCTCCCTTTCTCCCTCCCTTCCCCTCTCTCTAAAGTAAATAAAATCTTTTTTAAAAAGATAAAAGTTTATTTACTTTGTTAAGAAATAAGTCTGAAGATAGGCACTTCAGGTCTGGTTAGGACATCATCAGTGACCCAGACTCCCCTTTTTCTGTTTAGCCACCCTTAATGTGTGGCCTACATTCACAAGGATGCCTCATAGTTGTAGTATGGCTGCTGATGGTCCAGCCGTAACATATACATTCCAGATAGGAAGAAAGTGGGGAAGGCAAAACAAACAAACAAATAAATAAAAGAGGCTTTTTTGGTAAGTCATTTGGCTTACAAGTTCCTTCCCTGAAGTCCCAGCCAGTGACTGCTGTGTTTATACACACTGGCCATCCCTATTGCGAAGGAGAGCTGGAAAGGTAACTTTTAGGCGGGCACGTTGCCACCCTAAGTACAATCAGGGTTTTATTTTCCAGGTATAAAGGGAGAATGGGTAGCAAACATCTGCCTAAGATGTGAATTCAGAGAGTAGTCTGCAAAGCCATTTTAATCCAATAGTTTCTGGCCCAGGAACTGTGCTCCTAGGTCATTTCCCTTCCCTTCTCTGGAGCTTGTTTTCTGTCGTCAGCATGCACCTGGTACACAGCCATGGCAGTGCCATTCTCCGATGGGCCACTGGGGGGCAGCAAAGCACAGGCTGCCCGTTGAGCTGCAGCAGCTCAGAGAGGCTTCCCCCCAGGAGTGAAGAATTAGATTTCCAAGCAGGGCTCAAGTTGAAGGAGACCCTCCCCAAGATAGGCATGGCCTACTGCCCACATCCTCGGCTAAGGGTCACCCAGCATCCAGGTGCCTTCTTGGGTTGGGGCTAGTGCTACCCTGCATCTCGAGATTTTGAAGGCCTAAAGGGGGTAGCTTGGGGAAGCTGACTAGGTAACCCCAAGCCTGTCTCCCACCATCAGCTCTTCCTTCCTTTAGATTTGACAGGATTCCTGGAAGCCTTTTCAAATGCAAATGCTCTATGCAGGAGAATTTGTCTTAATAAACACAGGCTCACAAGATGCTTGCTTAGCTCCTGCTAAAGGTCACTTCCATCTGCTCTGTTCTTGGGCCTTTTCTACACACTTTCCATTTCGCCATCTGTTGCCCCTCCGGGAGAAGTGGGGCCAGTTTTTAAACGGGTTTTGCATAGGAGTTAAGCAGCCAGGCCCTGGGAACCAATGCTCGGGTATGACTCTCAGAAAAGTCCCTTCCTAGCTGTATGACTTTAAGGAAGTGATTCAACCTCTCTGAGCCTCAGTTTCCTCACCTGTAAAATGGGGATAGTAATTATTCTCACTTCATAGGACTGCTACTTTCCCCATGTCCAAATAAAGAGTTGAGCCCGAGGTCAGGTAGTTAGACGACTTGATACAGGGGAGCTAAAAACAAATTCACTTTTCTTCTCTGACCTCAATATTCCTCATCTGAAAACAGGGACGGTTGTGAGGATGAGTTGAGATGATGCATAAAAAATGCCTGGAGCATTTTAGGTGTTGGATACATGTTATCATCACATCAGGCTTTTTTTTCTTTTCTTTTTTAAAAATTTTGATCACGTGAGCTTCTGATGCACTTTTAGAATGAGAAGGAAGCTCTTGCTGTCCTATGAGGAAAATGCAGCTGGAACAGGAAGCTGCCTGATGTAGCAGTTGAGAGATAATTGGAATCCTGGCTCCCTTCTCCTGGCTGTTTGCCTCGGAGCCTCAGTTTCTTCACCTGGAAAATGGGTGTGTGGGTGGGTCTGACCCCTGGGAATCATTATCTGAGACAGAGCCCTGGGGAATTTGGTAGGTCCTTGCTGGGCCTCCTCAGAAGGAGACGCAGGCGGCACTGGGGCACTCAGCCTAGAACGGTGGTTCTCAGTCAGGCTGCGAGTCAGGGCGCCTCGGAGGTTTTAGCATTGCTGATGCCCAGGCTGCACCCCAGACCAGCGGCTCTGAATCTCTGAGACTGAGGTCTGGGCAGCAAATATGGTAAAGCTCCTAGGTGACGTTAACTTGAAGCCAAGATTGCAATCCAGTGGACTCCCAGAGGTTCTTAAACTTCTTGTGTGTGAGAATCAACTGGAGGTTCATTAAAGCACGGATTGCTGGGCCCAGCCCCCAGAGCCTCTGTCTGGACTGCAGCCCATAACATGCATTTCTAACAAGCTCCCCATTCAAGCAGAGGCTGCTGGTCCTGGGACATCACTTCAAGAACCACTGGGCTAGAGCGATCAATGTATTTTAAGCTGCGAGTGCTGAAATTGGTTTGTTGGATTACAACCAGCATTTACAAATAACAAGGCAGAATAGAATAGAACAGAAGATATTAGAACATACAATAGGAATGTTGATTTGTGAAACTTTAATTTGATTAGATAATATATAAACACACACACATGTATGTAGGTGGGTAGGTAGGTATTAGGCTGCAAATGTAAAATGTATTTTTCCCTGTGGGCCACAGTTTTTAAAAAAATGAGTCCCCAGCTTTTAATAAAAAACAAATGAATCCAGTACACATGTAGGCATACATACATATATGTAAGTAAAATAAAACCTACCTTAAACAGTACTTACCCTTATTACCTGCAGTGCATACTAGTATTTTTCTCTCTCTTTCTCTTCTATTTAATCCTTTTTTTTTAAATGCCGATTGAGGCTCATTAAATTGGTCTCCCACCCCCTTCAGGTTTGAAAACCTGAAGTTTGGAGACCCTGGCCTCACAGGGTCCTGAACCCTCATCCCCACTGAAAGTTGGCAGGGGTGGGCTGACCTCAGGGTGGCAGCCTGGCTGACCTGGGGTGGGAATCGGGGTCTTCCTCCAGGAGAAACTAAAGGAGACCACCAAGGAGGCGGATATGTATGAGAACAGCTACAAGGAGATCAACAAGACCTTGGAGGATCTCAAGAGCTCAGTGGAGAGTCTTTTTAAGAAGATAAATTGTGACGCTACCAAGATCCTGGTGCAGTTAGGGGAGACGGGGAGTATCACTGATACCAACCTTTCTCAGTACTTCGGTGAGTCCTCTTAGGAACTATTTCCAGAGCTTTCTGTAACCAGGCATGAGGACTTGTTTTTTTTTGGTGGTAGTGAGTCTGGTGGTGAAGCATGTGAGCAGTAATGCCAGCTTGCCTCGGTTCAAATCCTGGTTCTACTCTTAAAAGCTGTGTGACTTTGGGCAACTTTCTGAGCCTCTCTGTGCTTTAGTTTTTTCCATCAAAAAAAAAAAAAAAGAAAAAGAAAGTAAAGAAAAGATATAAGAGGTAAACCCGATACTTACCTTATAAGGTTGTTGGGAGGATTGACTAAATTAATAGTTCTTACAGAAAAACTATATGATCATTACAACAGAAGCATTTGACAAAATTTAGCATTCATGCATGATAAAAACTCTCAGCGAAAACACCTACAAGTAGCCTCATACTTAATGGTGAAAAACTGAATGTTTTTTCCTCTAAGATCAGAAATAAGGCAAGGATGCCTGCTCTCTCATCATTCCTATCGGATATTGTCTTGGTTGTCCTAACCAATGCAACAAGACAAGAAAAAGAAATGAAAAGCATACAGATCGGAAAGGAGGAAATACAAGCGCTCAGAGCAGTGCCTGGCATGTGGCCAACGCCTATTAACTAGAACACATTTCTAGTCATAGGCCTTGAGCTCAGCACGGAGAGGGAGGGGTGCGCCTACACAGATGATGACACTTTGGAATGAATGGCTTCCACTGCTCTTTTAAAACCTAAGGTTCTTAATAATACAGTTTGTGTTTGGAGACTCCCTAAGGTGGTCCCCTCCCGCCAGGTTCAGTGAGTCGGGAGGAGGGCTCACAGACGTAGCATATAGTTGTACTCGTGGCTGGGACTTACTACAGCCAAAGGATCCAAAGCAAAATCAGCAAAGGGAAAAGACGCTTTGGGGTGAGGTCTTGAGGAAACAAGGAGCAAGCCCTCAAGGGTGCTTTCCCAGTGGGGTCACACAGGACACAGTCTCCCAGCCGTGAGGTGTGACAATACATATGAAATGTGTCAACCAGGAAAGCTCATTCGAGACTAGTACACACCCAAATTCAGACTCCCAGGGAGGAAAGCAGGTGTTTAGCATAAAGCACCACATTTTTTTTTTTTTTTGGATACATAGTTTAGGCAGAGTGAGCCACTCTTATTGGTTAATGGCAGCAGGCACCTTCCTGCAGTCCAAGTTCCCTGATGCCAGGTAAGGGCCTTTGGAAGGATAGCAGTCAGGACATCTGTGTTAACTCTTTCCTGCCCACAGCCTACCTGGTTCTTCGGAACTTGGGCCCAACTTACATGTCTCATCTCCTGTCCTGCTCTCCCTCCTTGCTCAGAACCTCCAGTCACATTGTTCTCCTCTCTCTACTTCCAACCCTCCCCCCCCCAACTCACTCCCACCTGTGGGCCTTTGCACAGGCTGTTCCTGGAATAGCTGTCCCATATTCGGTTCTTGCTCAGCCTCAGATCTCAGCTTCAATGCCCTCTCTCCAGCAAGGCTGCCTTTCGCCGCCTTGTTGGAAGCTGGTTACCCCACCCCCTACTACGATTTCCTCCCATGGCAGGCCTGTCACTGTGTACTCATCCGGTTTGTCTCTAGGTGGTGCTCACTCTCAGAATCTATGAGGTTCTTGAGAGCTGATAGCCAGTTCCAGGTGCAAAGTTTTGGTCCCTGATTTACAGCAACAATAGCAGCAGTATGGGCACTGTGAGGTTTACATTTCTTAACTCATCCAAATCCAGTAGTTACCGAATACAGATCATGAGCATCTGGGTAGTGAGGGGTCCATGTGTTTATTTGTTGAACTTGTCTTTCTCTCCATCTTCCCATAAACACCGAAGCTTATGGTGTTTATCAGGGTAAGGGCTGCTGGTTTGGTATTGGATTTTCTTCTTCCATGTATCCACAGTCTCTAGCACAGTGCCTGGCATGGTAGGCATCCAATAATCATCTGTGAAATGAATGAATGAATGAATGAATGACTCCAGGGACTGCATGGGACTGTGTAAGACATTGAGGAGGACAGTTCCCCCCACCTAGGCAGGTCAGGGAAGCATTCCTGCAGGTGGCAAGGCCTGACCTAAGTCTTCAAACATCAGTAGGGGTTACTCTGGGGAGAGTGTAGGGAAAGGCATTTTAGGCAGAAGGAACAGCATGAATGAAGGCCTGGGAGCCTGAGACAGAGGAAGCACTCTGGGAAAATCAGTAGTTTAAAGCAGGGCAGCCCACGGCTTCCAATTTTTACTGTATACCCAGTGTTTCTCAGCCTTCTAAGGAGCCTTTTTTCCTAACTGCCCCATCCTCATAACAATTTAATACTGTCGAAACACTGTATAGCTGTTTATGTCCTACATGCATATCTGTGTATTTATATTTATACCTTATTTACAAGGTATACATTTATACCTTATAGAGTCAGTTTATTTTTTGCCTCTCCAGAACCAAGCTGTACCCTTTTGGGGTGGTACTGCCCCCTCAGGAATACATGGTGAAATCCCAGAGAAAGCTATTGTCCTGACAGGAGCTCATGCCCCACCCCCCACTTTCTGTCCCTTCCCTTCCTCTGCAGCGGGAAGGGGGGTGCCACCCTGAGATTGCCTGCAACCAGGTCTCTTGGCAGTGACCTTAATCGCCTTGGTGTTTCCCAGCCATCATTGAAAAGAAGACCAACGACCTGCTACTGTTAGAGTCCTATAAGCGGATCCTGGAAGGGGCAGAGGCCGAGCACCCGCCACACTTTGCCAACCCTTTCTGGGGTGGCAGTGCCTTCCTGAAGACCACAGAGCCCATCAAGGTCATCCCCCCAGTGCTCGGGGCTGACCCCTTCAGCGACAGGTTGGATGAAGGTGAGTTCTCTTTCTCCTCACAACCCCCAGTTGCTGGGTTAAGGGTTTGTAGGAAGCCTTTGCTCTTGGGGGTCTGTTGTGTTGAGCCTCTGTTTCCCCCCTTTATGAGTCCTGTGGGCCCATCACTTTCACCGGGTACCACCTTGGCTGTGGCCACATGGCATGGTTCTCTAGGGACGCTTCCCCTGTGGCCCTACAGCCAACCCACAGAGCCTGAAGTTTAGTTATCCTGGATGTTTTTAAACTCACAGCTACCTGTGACCATTCAAAATGAACCTTAAAGTGTCCCAAAGTTTCCAAATTGCCAAGTTGTGGGTTCACAGGATTCCCTGATCTCCTCTCTCACCCTTACCCTCTGCTCTTGAATCTCACGCCACTATGACCTCCCCGGGCCCTGTTCCATTCATGGCCCCCAAACCCATGGCTGAAGCAGCTACAACGTCGTGGTTCATGCTCGAAGCCTTAGCTGTGGCCCTTCCGACACTAGCCCGCTGATCTTCCTTCCTCTCTGAGGCAGAAGCTCATGACACCCCCCGCACAGGGGGGACCCAGCCCTGATCTCTGAAGCTGGGGATAAAATCGGCCCCATCTGGTTGTTGGAGGGCAGCTTGGCAACACGCATGGGAAGCCTGAGAGACAGATACACCCAATAAGCCTGTAATCCCACCTGTGGGGACTGGTCCTTCAGGAGAACCGTCTTCAGGGGTCTGAGATAAAGGTAGGGGGAGGTTCACTGAAGCCCCAAGCTGGAAATGTCTGGAATGCCCATCCATTACATACAGTGGAATACTAGGCAGCTATTAACCAGAATGCAATGTATATAATGTAATATATATGATATGTGTATATATTCAGTGGTTCTCAGCCAAGGGTGATTTCCTCCTCAGGGGTAAACTTGGCAGGGAAGCTGCTACAGCCCTGCAATGCACGGGGCAGGCCTTCATAACCCTGATATGTAATAGGGAGAGAGAGAGATATGATGAGAGAGAGAAAGAGAGAGAGAGAGAGAGAGAGACATGGGGAGGAGGAAGAGGAGGGAGGGAGAGCAGGAGGTATCTTGATTATGCAAACGAGAACAAAGAGGGTGTATCGGCTGACTTACAGGGGATATTTCTGGGCGGTAGTTTGCAGAGAGCTTTACATTTCTAAGCTAAACAGTTCTGTGTTTAAATTTTTCCTTTTATAATAACCTTGTGTCACTTTAGTCATAGATTTTGAAAAAGCTGCCCTTCTTCTCCGAGCAACACTTCAGGTGTGCGGGGGCGTGAGGACAGGGAGGGGGCTGCCAACGCGCACGTGCGAATGAGCACGATTCGCACGTGCTTTCTGTTTGGTTTCGGCAAGACAACTGAAACTTAGCAGGAGCGGAAGCTGGGTCTGGCATCAGCCCCCTTCGGACAGCTCCCCCAGCCCTTTGAGTTCCTAAGGAGGAGGCTGGCGGGGCATGGCTCCCAAGGTCAGGGCCTTACAGAAGATGTCTTCTCCTTCATTCAAGAGAATGCTGATGGGCACTGGGCTCTCCTAGCTTTCTAGCCCCTACGGCTCCTGTGTGTGAACTGGAAGAGGCAGCCCCTTTGGGAACATTAGTTAGACAAAAGTGCCCGTCTACATAGACATGGTTTGGCAATCAGGTGGGGGCTGGATTTCAGCCCATTCATTCGCCCGTCTCCACCTGGTCCTACATGATGAACAACCTCATGTGGTGGCCCTGTGTCCTGGAACTTAAATCAAACTCACCTGGGAGAAAAACACAGTTTTTGTCTGGGCACCCCCGAGCCTATCCTCTTCCTCCCTGAACCCTGAGAATGGTCATACTCCAGCCCCCAGCACTGTGGAGGACCCCCAAACCAGGGGTGGACGTCCTTGCCTTGGGCACCCGTGAATAGGGGCAGGAGGCCCTAGCCCTGGGAAGGATTTGATCCCTCCTTTCTGGTGCAGTGGACCAGCCCCTGGACCACAGCAGCCTTCGGCAGATGGTGCTCAGCCACAACACCACGAGAGAGTCTCGAAGGGACTTACAGCTGGGCAGCATCACTGAAAAGGGGGATGACCTGAGGCTCAAGAAGAAGTTAATGGTCTGACATGGATGGGGCCACATTTGTACCACAACCAGAGAGAATAAACGTTTTGTTCTGTAACCCCAGTGCCTCTTCACACTTGCTACCAGGAGGCTGGGGCACTGGGAGCCACCCCGGAACAGGGCCGAGGAGCAGGAGGGGTTGCCTTCCAAAGCCGGCACAGGATGCAAGAGTTGAGGATGGCCCCCAAGAACCTGAGAGGGTGCCCCGCATGGGTCACCCCTCGACCACTCCCTTAGGTAAAGCAGGGATGAGTGAAGCCTAGGGGTCAAGGGGAAGCCAAAATGTTGATCTTCATGCCCCAGAGTCACACGGGGTGCAGCGGCCCCTCACAGGCAGGAACTGGGAGTCCCATAACCTCTGTGTCTGAGTCTCTGTGTGTGTCTGTGTATGTTGAGGATGAATGTGTGACTGCACAGCTGCGTCCAGGACGTCATGCCCTGAAACGCATGCTGCACTCGACTGACCTGCGCTGGGGCCCCTCCGAGGTCTCCCAGGAGAACTGGCTAGGTTTCTACGGGAGACCCAGGTAGCAGGTTCTGGTCAGTGTGTGGAACAGGGTGGGTTCATCATGGGGTGGGGTTCCCCCACCCCTGCCTGCCCAGCTTGCTGTTGGCTTTGAAGGGGACCCCAGGTCCTGGAAGCCAGGGGGTGAGGTCATGGTTCGTGCAGAGGGAGTGGACCCAGAGCTTCGACTGCAGGGGCTCTGCTGCTGTTCTTGAGCCTGGAGGACTCGCTCCAGCTCTGGCTCCTCCAGCCGCCTGGACCCCATCATGCCCTCTGGGTGACCCCAGCTGCCACTCCCATCCCCAGTTTCAGCTCTCAGCTCCCACCCCGTCATTTGCTTTGGCTGTCCTGAGTTCTTGGGATTCTCTTGAAGATGTATGAGTGTGATGTTCACTCCCCTTCTTCCTGAAAGGCATCTGGATTTGCCTTTGGGGAACAGCCGTGTGGTTGGGGGAGGGGCTGATTTTAGCCCTAGAATGAGGGTTCATCATGTGACCCAGGTCTGCCAGTTAGAGCACGACACCTGTTTCAAGTTGGCTAGGTACCCTGTAGGCCCTCTTCTGGGACTGGCAGGGAGCTGGGGGAAAGAGACGGGCCCTCTTTCCAGGAAGGTTGCTGAGGGGAGAGATGGGAGCTATTTTGCTGCTGCTGAGAGCAGAGCAACATGAAAAAAAGTAGAGCAGTGGCGAGGCCTCCTCAGGGACTGGTGGCCCTGCCTGAGCTCCTGGATACAGCTGTGCCTGAAGCCCTTAGACTTATTAAGTTATGGGAACCCATTTGTTTCCTAAATTGGGATTCTTACAAGCCCAAATGGACCCAAATGCATTAACAATGACATTGATCGCTCAAAATCAAGAGCAAACTCATGCCCAGGCCTAGTTCTTGGACCTCAGACAGGGTCAGAAATTAGTACCCCTCCCCCAATTTGCCAGGAGAGAAGTACAGACAAGTTCTACTTTATCTAAAATTAGAAATTGACCTCCTACAATGAACAGATGTGATTTTTTTTTTTTTTTTGGAAATTGTGCCATATACTTATGCATGTGAGGCCTCTTCCTCTTAAAACATCACGGGGCCTGTCGTGCACATGTGGGAGGAGCACTCCACTGGTGTCCTAGAGGAGAGGGTGTCGGGAAACTGAGCTCTGCAAACTCTGGGGCTCTTTGGGAGAAAGGGCCATGCTCCTCTCATTAACATTCCTGTAAAACATGGCCCTGGATAGCGACAGTCCTGAGTGGCTGCAAAGGTCTGTGTTAAATAAAGAGTCACCGAGATTCAGCACTAACGACAGCAGGGCCACCACTAGCTTGTACGCTGCCTCCATGGGAGCCAGCAAAGGCCCAACCTTACTCCAGGCACTTCGGTCAGAGAAACACTGTGAACAGATACACAACCTCCTGTTTATTCGAAGAGGCCCCTGCGTGGATCTCCATCTGCAGAGTGTGTGGCCTCGTGGCACTGATGAGCCGCCCAGGCTGTAGGGAAGATGGGGGTAGACGTATGAGGCTGTCCTCCGGCTAAGCGGACGGGGCAGGGATGGCGGCCTTTCTAGGCTGAGGGTGAGGAGAGCAGGGACCACCCTCCCCACAACGACAGGCCCAGGCCCTGCGGTGAGCCCCTCCCTTTAATCCTTTTCTTCTCCATGGGTGATGATGTGCACCAGGTTCTTATAGTCCAAGTTGCCAGTCACATCAGGCGGGAAGGCGGCAAACATCTGGTCGATCTGAAATGAACCAGCAGGAGGTGCAGAGGATGATGGGAAGGGAAGTGGGAGGCGGATATGGGATGGGGCATGAAGGGGTTGTGTCAGGGAGGTGGGGGTGGTGGACATGGGGATGCGCTACTAGATCCACCCCCCCAGGAAGTCCTCGTCATCCAGCTGCGGCAGAGAACAGCAGGACCTAAGGTCACGTCCTCCCTGGGGAAGCCCATAGCCACCTGGTCAGTGTGGGGCTGAACTTGGGACCTTTCAGATGGGCTGTTCTAACACCAGGGAGTGCTGACCAGGACGTTCTTTGGGCCTGAATCTCAGGCCAGCATCTCCCTTGAGCCCTCCTGCTTCTTTGCCCTTCCTTCCCAGGGGCTAAGCCCAAGGGCCACCTTGGAGGGATGTTCCTGGGAACCCAAGCTGTGGAGGCTAAAACAGGTTGTGAGGGCGTAAGGTGGGCCTCGTGGGGTCTGTGGCTAAAGGGGACACATGGGCCATTTACAGAAGTGGCAATTGCTGAGGGCCAGCTAAGTGTGGCCATGTGGGCAAGGAGGTCAGACTCTGAGGGAATCTGATTCTAGGAATCTAGATTTTTTTTTTAAATGCAATTTCCACATTTAAAAACTAATGACTGGTTGTTGTTTTTTTTTATATACAGATGATTAATAGCTAACACGGGATAACAGTCCCCTTATCACATGTCAGCACTTCACACTTACTACCTTGTTTCATCCTCACAGCGTGCTGAGGTAGGTTCTCTTACTGGCCCTACTTTACAGATGAGGAAACTGAGGCCCAGTGAAGTCAAGGAGCTGGTCCAAAGTCACAGAGCTGGTGGGAGGTGAAGGCAGGCTCTCTCAACTGCTTAAGTGTTGGAGGGAAAATCTAAATAAAATTTGTGGTAAAATGTAGAACTTGATGGGATCAGGCCTGCGAAGGGTCTATTTTAAATGTTAACAAGGACAGGACCGTTGCTTGTTCATCCAGGACTTGTGGCGAATTATTAAGTGTCCCTTCTTCCAGGCACATTACTGCCACCTGCCAGAAAACTCATATATTCTGATTTTTTAAAAAATGATAGAAGACACTTTACTGCCATCTGCTGCAAAACTACTGCAACAAGTACATAGTCTAGGACACGCATGACAAGCACGGCATCCGGGAGAACTGTGCAGGGCGCAGCCTACGGGATAGTACCCGGTACCCTGCACGCCGCCTTTACTCCCTCAGCCGCCCGAACCAGGCGCCCTGCATTGTGGGGAAGGCAGACCTGGGGTCAGGCAGACCTGCAGTCAGCATCCATGTTGTCTTTCAGGCAAGTGACTTGACTTCCCTGGGCTTCAGTTTTTCCACCTGGAAACAACAGTCCCACTCATTCTGGCCTCATGAGGTGACTGAGAGAACGAAACTCGGGTAAGGGCCCGTAAACAACAGCGGGTTCTCTCCCAGCGTGGGGTCAGGAGCGTTTTAGAAAAGAGGACGACACAGCCCCTGGAAGGGAGCTGGAGTGCAGAGAGCACCCAAAGGGTCCTGTTACCTCCTCCTTGGAAAATCTCTCCGCCTGCGTGGTCAGCATCTCCTTAACGCTGCAGAGAGAGGAGAGCAGTGTTGGCGCCAGGTGGGCCGGGTGGGGGGGAAGCAGGGAGCACCCACGTCCACCCCCATAGATCCCACTCACTAATCGGCCTTGAGCACCCCTTTGCCTTCAGGGTCAAACACTTTGAACGCATTGAGAATGGTCTCCTCAGGGTCTGCCCCTGAAACAGAAAACAGGGTTGAAACATGCCCGGGAACCTGTCGTACCCCAGGAGGCAGGACACAAGCCCCCCCATGTTGGGGGGTGCCACAGTCAGTCTATACTGCTGAGACCCTACCTTCCTCTGAGTGCTGAGCCTTGACATTTTAAAAGAGTGGACTGAGAATCCGATTGGTTTTGAGCAAAACCCAAGTTCAAATGCGGATCTAGATTTAGGAGGATTGGGATTTGAATCCAGACTCCAGCACTTGTTTGCTACTCGACTTTCTGTCTCTGAGCCTCAGTTCCCATGTGTACACTGGGGGTGGGAACAGAACCTACCTTCCAGGTGCTGTTAGATGAGGTTGTGCACTAAGTGTTTAGTGTGAGGCCTGGCTCAGGGCAGGCTTGGAGCACCGTTAGCTGCTGGGTTTTTTTCTTCTTTTTTCTTTTTTTCCCCAGCGTTACTCTGCCTCCCTCTTCTGGCCATCCTTGTCTATCCTCCTAGGGCTTTACTTTGTACCCGAAGATGAAGACACATAAAGACAGACAGACACACACTCACACAGATGCACACAAACTTACCCTTAAGTTTCTCCCCAAACATTGTTAGGAACACCGTAAAGTTAATGGGACCTGGCGCTTCCTTTATCATGGCATCAATTTCATCATTTTGCACGTTCATACGCCCTAGGACGGGAAGCACACAGTCAGGGCCCCCGGGCGGGGACAGAAACAGCTCTTAGGACACCAGCATTTGCCCTTGTAATTTCACTCCAGGGCACCTAGTCAGAGAATCATCAGAGACCGAGTGGGTGGGCCAAAGATTCGTGTGAGAAGATGTTCTTGACAGTGTTATTTATAATAGATACCTGGAAGCAACCCAAACTCCAACGTAGGAGGGGTTAGTTATTTTTAGAAGAGTGTCTTTAGCACCTGGGATATTTTATACAGATATTTTAACATTTTACTCAAATGGGAAATGGTCATCTTATAAATTAGCTCTTCCCAGCTGGAGGTGGGAGAGACAGGTCAGAATCACCGGAGGGAGCTTGTTCAGGTTATACCTGCTGTAACCCACACAGCCGTGGGGGTTCTGGTGCACCTGCCTGCACTAGCCCTTGCCACAGGCCCGTATGGTACCTTTGTGCAAATTAGAAAAAGATCCCCCTTCTTAAGATAATTGATGCTTTAAATATGAAAACCCACAGTGGCTGCTCTGTAGAGCTGGGTGGTGTGCTGCCTGTGCCGCTGTCCATGGTGGCCCTGATTTGGGGGGGGGGGCAGTGAATGGTGGCATGTTGGACATGCATGTTATGAAAAACCTCCATGGACTTATGCTCACACTGTTGAGAAGTAAACTTCTAGAGAGCTGGATCCAAAATAAAATGATTCCAGCCCTGGCCAGTGTGGCTCAGTGGATTGGGCATTGTTCTGCAAACCAAAAGGTTGCAGGTTTGATTCCTGGTCAGGGCACATGCCTGGGTTTCAGGCATGTCCCCTGTTGGGGAGCATATGAGAGGCAACCAATAGGTGTTTCTCTCTCACATTAGTGTATCTATACCTCCCATTCTCTCTCCCTTCTCTTCTCTCAAAATAAAATAAAATCTCTTAGCCAATTTGATTTAAAAAATCTTAAAAAAAAATGATTCCAAAATAGAATGATTCCAATTATTAACTCCCCACCCCATTTACCTAGAAAAGATTGGGAGGCTGAAATGTTAACAGTAAGGAGTGGCCTAATAGGTAATATTTCTTCTTTATATTTTTCTAAATTTTCCAAGTTTTTTATTGTGAGCTATCACTGCATTCAAATCACACACAAAAAAGTTATTGAAAAATGTGAAGACACTCAAAGAGTAAACCCCCCTTTGCTATCCTCTGAAACCTGCCCTAAATACCAACCATGTTTGAGCTGTTTCTTGGGAAGATGACAAGCTCTTCGCGTTTGTGATGGTCCCACCTCCCAGCCCTAGAGGGGGCAGCGTACCGAGAGCAGCAAAGGTGTCCCTCAGATCGTTCTTGTCGATGAAGCCGTCCCTGTTCTGGTCCATGATGGTGAAGGCCTGTGAAAGGGAGGTGGTTGGCTGGTCAGTGCAGGAGAAATTGCGGGGAGGAGTCCCAGAGGCTGGGCCACGGGGTAAGGGGAGTGGGATTCTGGGATTTTCAAGGAGCACTGAAAGACATTAGATCCAGAGTCCAAGGTTTAAAGCAGCCTGGAAATGTTAGGCATAGTTACCATGTGATCCAGCAATTCATTTGCTGGGTTTCTAGTCAAGAGAATTAAAGCATCTGTCCACACAAAAACCTGAACGTGAATGCCCATAGCAGCAAAGTTTGTTAGAGCCCCAGGCCGCAAACAGCCCACGTGTCCATCAGTGGAGGGACAGACAAACAGAATGTGGTCTCTCTCTACAGCGGGATACTCTTCAGCCAGAATGAGGACGGAAACAATGACATATGCTACCGTGTAGGTGAGCCTTGAAACAGGATGCGAAGTGAAAGCCGGGCACAAAAGGCCACGTATCATGTGATTCGATTTCTATGAAATGTCCAGAACAGGCAAATCCACAGAGACAGAAAACAGATCACTGGTCCCTAGGGGCTGGGGGAGGAGGGAAGTGTGGAGTGACCGATAAAGGGCATGATGTTGCCTTTGAGGGTGATGAAAATGTTCTGAAATTAGATAGGGGATAATGTTCACAAAACTGTGACCATCCTAATTAGCCACTGAATTATACACTTACTTAAAAAATGCAAATTTGTGGTATGTGAATTATGTTTCTATAAAGCTGTTGTTAAAGAAAACAAGTTAAAAACTAGGGTCTCAGGTCTGCTCCCCGGCTTACCAGCCCACGTCATCTGTAAGAGGGGGCTGGTGATCTTCCCCAGCCAGCAGGCAGGGAGACTCCCAGCGCTCTGTGAATGTCCAGGCGTTTTGCAAATGGCATGTCATCTTGACGTTTTCTGAGTTCGCTGTTGCAGCTGCTTGTTGAAAGTATTTGTAGCCCCTGCCCACACCCCTAGGAGCTGATCTCTTCTCAGAGGTTGGGAGGGGGTGAGGGAGAAGGTGACTATTTCAGGTTGAGATATGACATTTCATCCCAGGAATTCCTCTTTCCCTGGTGGCCTAGGGGGCATGACATTCCTGTGATCTGAATGTTAGTGGGGACAAATGGTGCAAGTGTGTGTGTCCCATTTGGAAGTCCCGATGGTTTCCCCTTTGTTATTGAACACACTGGCGTCTAGCGTAGCTTAGCATGCCTCCCTCTGAAGGGCCAGGTAGGAGCGCCAGTCACGGCTGCTGGAAAGAGAATGAATTGTCTGTCCTCCAAAACCTTCAGGAGGTGGCACACTTTTGCCTAACTGGTACTTAGTTTGCTTCAAAAGGTACAATCCGGCAGCATGTGATAGGGTTCCAGACCCCGCTGGTTTTTAAGAATCAAGGACTGTAAAATTCGAAATCCAAGAGACACTGCTTTTTATCTCTCACACTGGCAAAAATAATATTTTAGACTATCAATGCCCAATGTTGACAGAAATGTAGGGGGGAAGCATTTTCTCCCCTTGGGGCCAGTAGGAGTAGGAATTTGCACCTCATTTCTGGAGGACAATTTGGACCAGCAGTTCTAGTTGTTTTTAGTTCCTCTTTTTAAGAAATTCCTTTGACCCAGCAATTCTTTTAGGACTTTACTCCAAGGAAATAACCAGAGATAAGAGCAAAGATGTGTTATTTATAAAAGTAAAACATTCTAAACACATGTAACATCCCACCATAGGAAGTGGTTTAAATAAATGATAGAGAATATTGCTACTGAATTGCTCAAAGAAAAATGTCAGGCACTATTCAGCACGTGCAGAAGGTTGTAACTTTGATTAAGAAACATATACATATATAACAAAAGCGATTTGAAGGGTATATACCAAAATGTCAACTGATGATCTATCTCTGGGTGGTAGAATTACAGATCATTTGTATTTTCTTTACGCTTTTCTGAAAAGCTTTTGTACATTTGCAACAAAAAATTGGCTTTACTTTGATGACTAGCAAAAGTTATTAAAAATAATTTCTTCAAGTGGGTCACACGCGTGTGCAGACCGAATCTGGGGTTGTTTGGAGGATAAAGACATCTAAGCAAGAGGTCCCTGCGGGGAACATGGAAGAGGGGAAGGTGCTCCCGAATGGGGGGTGGCTGGGGAGTCTGCCTCCAGGCCGATGATTCCACAGCTGCACCCACCTCCTTAAATTCTTGGATCTGGGTCTGCTCAAACATGGAGAACACGTTGGAGTTGGCGCCCTCTATTCTCTTCTTGGCTTTCTTGGGTGCCTAGGGGGAAAAAGCATCCATTAAAAGAGTCAGAAGCTGGAAGCTGTTCTGGGTGAGCCTCAGCTGCTCATCTGTGAAATGGGGGTATGGTGTCCGAACTCTTCTCAAAGAGGTGATGCTGGTGGGTTAAAAAGACACCAAATGACATTTCCCAAAGGCCCCCTGGTTCTGGCGGATCATAAGAGACTGTGGATCTTGCCGCAACTCCTAAAAACTGAGAGGTGGAGATGTGTCTCTGAGGATGGAGGCCACCCTTTCAGATCAGCCCTGGCCAGGTCCAGCTGCTTCTGTTCTGATGCACTTCACAAAAAGTTCAGCAATGCACAGAAGGAGAATTGATTGGTTGGGGCGGGGGGGGGGGGGCGGGAGTTAGGCTCATTAAACCATGAGGAATGCAGAGATGAAATGACACTTTTTCAGGGTGTTACAGCTCCCCCACCCCTACACATGATTTTCCCTTGATCCAAATGGCAGCAAAATCTCTTTAAATGTTCTGGTCTTGCACCGTGCAAACTGCAGAGAAGAGCAAGTTCACATTTCCCCCCACACTCTTCTCTCTGACTTTAAATAGTTACAGCAAATGCTTAAACACTGTACATACATTATTTCATTTAGTCCTCATGACTGCTCTGCCAAGTAGATGCTATTGTTCCTGCACCATTTTACTGGGGAGGCAACTGAGTCTCAGAGAGGTTGGGTCACTTGTCCAAGGTCACACAGTCACCAAAAAAAGCAGAGCTGGAGTTGAACTTGGGCAATCTGGCTTCAGAGTCTGTGCCCCTAACCCCTCTCCTCCTACACTGCCCCTAATTTGGGGGTTTCCTGCTTTGGGAGGGGGACACCTAACCAAACAACACATGGAGAAAGATTTTAATTTTGCAAGTTCAAAAGGTGAAAACAAAAAGATCTTTTCCCCAGCTGCCTGAACAAGAGAAAAGAATTACAATTTGATCCTTAAAAGCATTCAATCCCATTTTGCCAGCCCTGGGAGTTATTGATTCCTCCAGAGGTCAGTAGACAAGCCATAAAAAAGCCAACTCTCTTATTTTGTTTTTGCAAGTCCCCGGGAGCTGCTGTTGTTTGTGGCTTATCAGGGCATTGATTGGGGTTCCTTGGTGCACACACAGCAAGCAGCACTTTTTCCACCAGGGCCTGGGGTCCTCGAAAGCCGCCTCCTCCAGCTCCCCTTTGGTCCTTTGCTGGTCGGTGGCATCCCCTTCTCCCCACGGAGCATCACTCCCCTCCCGGAGCCCTTGCTACTCACCATGGTGGAAAGGACTCAGCGCTGATTCCCTAGAACAATCCCACAGGCTGCCCACCCTCTGCGGCCGGAACAATAAATACTTCCTCCCCTTGTTTAAAAATAACCCCATGACCACTTTTGGCAGTAATAGGTGGGGCGGACGCCACCTAAGGTCCCCCCCACCCCCGCCCATGCCATTCTTCTGAAGTAAGGGCAGCTCACTCACCACCTGGTGACACTTGAGACCCAAAAAGGCATTCAAGGTTGAAGAGACAGGCGGCGGGGGTCGCGGCGAGAGATGCTGTCAGCAGCGCTTAGGCGGGCAACACTTGTGCTTGTCAATTTTGAGAGAGAAAATGGCAGGGAGAAGGGACTTAAAATTCTCTAACGTTATCAGGCACAGGCCCCACCTCAGGGCCTTTGCACCAGCAGTTCCCTTTACCTGGAATGCTTTTCCACTGGCCACCCTTCCCCTCCTTCAGATCTTTGCTCCAAGGTCACTTTCTCAGTGAGCCGGCTGGCCCGCCCTATTAAAGCAGCCATTCGCCCCCCGCACTCCAGCCCCCTTCTCTGGTTTTCTCCACAGCATGTCTCACCCCCTGGTGAACTATGGAATTCACTTATTTCTTTTGTTCCCAGCTCCTGACTGGCACAAAGCAACGGCTCCACAAATACTTGTTGCTTGAATGGAGAGATAATTCACTTACTGAGCGCTTACTATGTGCCAGTCACCAAGAACACCTGTCTTAGGGTTGTACTGAATTTTCCAACCACCCGTGTGGGATAGGGAGCATCTCATCCTCTGTGTTCCCATTTCACAATGAGGGAACTGAGGCTGAGAGGAGAAGTGAGCTTCCCCAGGGTCAGGCAGCGGTGGCACTGGGAGTGGATCTGAGGCTCATTTGCTTCCAGAGTCTGGGCTCCTCCTTTGTCTTGGAAAAGGCAGCTTGCTGTCAGAATACAAGGCGTTGTAGTTATTACTCCCTCTCCCAGGCCCGTTTTCCTCCTCTGGCCTGCAGGCAGCCTTGGGATCCAGGGAGTGAGAACTCAGGGCTTGGCATCAAGCCGTGGCCTTATTTAGTGAGTGTGGGTGCTGGGCCCAGAGTTCTTGCCTCTAAGAAAAAGAAAAACAAACAAAATTTAGGGGGATGCAAGTGAAACCCAAAAATGACTTTTTGGATTTTAAGACCTGATTTCTGAACTAAAAAATTAAGGAGATAGATTGCCAAAAAGGGTGGTCCTTTTTGCAATGCACGTAGTGGCCTGGAAAACGATGTACAGGGAATACCTCGGTGCAAAATCTTAGAGAGAGACAGATGATAAACGGTTCATAAACCCGTGCAAGTTGGCCCTTGAACAACACGAGGTCCGGGGTGCCAGGCGGCCCCCCAGGAAATCCGTGTGCAACGTCTGACTCTGCAGCCAGCCCCTCGCCTCCGCAGATTCGACAAACTGCAGGTGGAGCCGGCGTTTGCCCCCGCGGCTGGGAATCGGCCACTGCGAATGCGAAGACACATTTCTCGGCCGCGGTTGGTTGAAGCCCCACATGCAAAGCCCGCGGACATAAAGCACCAACTGTATTTTGAGTGGAAGAACCTGTGTAGAAGTGGACCCCTGCATCCAAACACGGCTTGTTCAAGGGCCAGCTGTTACACAAGAACATTTTCTTCAGCTGAGGAGAGAAGGACACCTGCAGGACCCCCACGCTGGGTGGGCGGGGAAGACCCACACACCGCGGTCCCTGTCCAGGTAAAATTCACCAACTCCAGGACTGGGAGGCAGCCTGTCGCCCTGCCTGGCGGAGGGAACGTGGCTCCAGGCGGAGAACTCTTGACTGGCCTCAGGCTCTCCCTTGGTCACGCCCGAAGCAAGGAGGCAGAGAACAGGGGAGTGCGGCCTGCAGAGTCCAGTCCCCTGGGTTCCCCTCCTGTGCCAGCGGGAGGACAGCAGAGATAATTTGCTTTTGATTCTCCTCAAAATGACCTGGCGCGGCTGCCCGGGGGTTTGGGAATCCAATAAACCAAGGCGTGAAGGCAGGCCAGCTGTGTGGCCTTAGGCAGGTGTGTACCCCTCTCTGAGCCTCCGTTTCTTCATCTGTAACATGGGGATGTAACTGCGCTCACCTCGTTGGGGTGTCAGGAGGATGAAATCGGATAAACCCATTGTGAGCACGTGATAAGTGTCAGCCACTGGGATTGTTTTTGGGTGCTTGCCTGTTAAGACCTGGGAGCACCCCCTCACCACCCCCCAACTTGGGACCAGGAAGTCAATAGCCGTTTCTCAGGCCTGGAAAATGTGGCCTAACCAAGAGGAGGGGAATCCTCGATCTGGGATGAGCCCCTTTCTACCGACCACGTGCCATGAACGTCTGGGGGTCGGTACCTCCATTTGCACTGGGTCCAAGCCTTTGCCTGAGTCCACTGTTTTCAGTGTAATGGCCGGTCGGCTTGGAGGGAGAGGAGACAGGTAAGGAAGGTTTGCGTTTCTGCACGCCTTCGATTCCCGCTTTGCAGATCACTGCCCCTGATATTTTTCTAGAGTAAACATTATGATGTGTGGATGAACCAGCAAAAACGAGTCTGGCTGTTAGGACAGTGGAAGGAAGTAGACGCCAGGGGCCATTAGCGGTGGGTTGTCAGGCTTAGCAAAAAAAAAAAAAAAAAAAAATTGTATGCTGTGTACAGAGTGCCAGTTAAATTGGAATTTGAGAAAAACGAGGAGTAATTGGGGGTCACTGGGGACACTGGGATTGCATCTGGGCCCGGGTGCTGGCTGCCCCAATGGGTTACGTGTGGGAAGATTCACCAAGCTGTATCTCTATGATCTGCGCCCTTCTCTGCATGCATGTTACATGTCCGTGAAATGTTCAATTAATGCAATGTGAGTGGGAATGCCTTGTTACCATAAAACAGTTTAAAACATTACAGAAATAGTTTGACTGTGGATAGAAAGCTTTCTTTCCGTCCCTTTGGCCAAATCCTCCCCAGAAGAAACCAGTGTTTGTGATTTGGTGTGAAATCCTGACTAGAGTTTTTACTCTCTGTGCTTTAAAAAAAACAAAAACAGAAACGGAGCTGTGCCTGTAGTGAGGCGCACAGCCCTGAAGAGCCCAGGGCAGTGAGCTTGTACGTGCGCACACAGCCTGTCACCACCCCCAAGCAAGACGCAGGACCCTCCAGCTCCCAGAGCTTCCCACGGCGGCCCATTGCCGTCAGCAGCCCCCACAGGGACCTATTTTTGACCTCTAGCCTGTAGCTTAGTTTTGCCATTCAGGAGCTTTATAAAGGTCTTTCCAGACTTTTTTAAAATAAAATTTTAATTTTAGAATTTACAGAAAAGTTGCAAAGTCCTCATATACCCCTCACCCAGTTGCCCACAATGTTACCATCTTACGTTACTGCGGGACATTGGACAAAACGAAGGGATGCACGTTGGTACATTACTGTTGACAGAAGTCCAGACTCGATCTGGATTTCGGCTTTGTTTTTTCCCCACTATTGTCTTTGTTTCTGGTCCAGGATCTAATTCAGGATACTGCACTGCATTTTCTCACTCCTCTCCCCTCTACTTGCGCATAAAAATATGCCGTGTTTTCACAGGACTGTCATACCACATGCATACATACATGTACATAAAACGCACTTTTTCACAGTAATGGCTTCATAACTCATGCACACACACGCATTGGCCACCTGGGCCTTTTTACTCTACGACTGATGCCCCTGTAGACCTTTCGAGGCATCCTGAGCCCTCACTCACTGATGGGGATGGGATGCGTGTTTGGGATGCGTGTTCTCCTCTCTGGCCGAGCGGGAGGCTGGTGGCGGAGCCAGCTCTCACAGCGGGAACGGCTCGTACATGTTTAGAGCACCAACTGAGCAGGGTGCCAAGAACAAACCAAAAAACGAACAGACCTTTTTTCCAGAAAGGATTAGATACATATTTACAAAGGAGTAACATAGTCACCGTCAGGAGATCGGGGTATTGTGGGGAGGTGGTCTGCTGGTTTGGCCATTTCAAACTGTTTTTATCTTTCATTTTATACCAGGAGGTGGGAATCCACGTCTTTTCAGTTTGGGGGTTTTTAGAGGTTTTTATCCAGCTTCAGCTGGAGGCATTTTTAAAGTCCTTTCTTTTGCAAATACGTTTTCCTCTTCAGTTCCCTGAGTTCAAATCAAAGTCATAATATCCTACCTTGTACAGTAAAAAGGAAACCCTTCTCTATATGGTTATTTTATAAAATTCTTCAGCAGATCAAATGGGTCCAGGCACTGACATTGGTAAATTAAAAGTTAACTTGGTAACATTCGTATTTGGGAAAGTGCGTAGAGGTGCTCACCGTGACACCATTGGAAGTAACTGCCTTAGCAGGTCTGCTTGCCTCGGGGCGGGCGTAACGCCCCTTTAAGGAGGGGGGGAAGTCAGCCCTCCCCCACAGAACAAAAGCATGCTGGGCCCCGCCAGCCCCAAGTGGGGTGGCTGATAGACTCTGTCATCAGGCGATAGTGCCTATCTCCCTGTGTCAGGGAGCCCAGGCGTCAGTGAGAGCTGCCAAGGGGGGAAGGCAGCTTCTCCAGTCAGGGGACCAGGCCTTGTACCCAGGGTAGATGAGCCGGCCACCTTGATGGGGCACCTGCTATATACCAGGTTCAACTCGGCCAAGCCACATTAGCAAACCGTGCCTCGGTTTCCTCATCTGTGAGGTGGGGACAATAGTGGTTCCTCCTATTACGAGGAGTGGAACACTCCTTGGACGAGTTCACTGATACGTGTAAGGTGCTAGGGCACCGCTGGGCACACAGTGAGTGTTTGTTCAGTCAGCGTCAGCTTATTCCAGGGTGCTGGCTGTCACCTGTGTCCCGGGAGATGGGGGGTACGGGGTGTAAAAGAGACAGCATGGTCAAATACGAATTCATTTTCTTTCCTCTCCCTCACCCTTTTTTTTCTATTAATGACTTCATGGCCCTCTTAGACACCCAGATCAAAATCCGCAGCCATCTTGATTCTGCGCCATTGGTGACAAAATCTGTCTCTGCTGCTTCTAAAATGTCTTGTAAATCCTTCCCTCCCCACCCCTCCCTGTCCTGCCCCAGATCTGGCTTATAGTAGTAGCTCCTGATTGGTTTGGGGCCTCCTCTCTTGTCTCCAATATTCCCCAAATACTTTCCCCGATACTCAGCTCTGATGATGACTCATATAATGTTTCAGAACACTCAGTGGTTCCCCACTGCTTCAGAAAATCCCCCCTTCTCAGCTTGGCAGTTAAGATCTTTGATCACTTGACCCTGGCCCACCAGAATGGTACAGTGATTGAAAGCTGGGTGCCAGGTCAGCTCCACTACTTCCTCGACTGTGGGTCCCTGGACAAGTGACTTAACCACCCTAACCCTCCAATTTTTTACTTGATAAATGGGGGAGACAATAGTGCTGACCTTCGGAGATTGTCTTTAAAGTAAACCTAGATAATTGCGACACTAATGGTAGCAGCTAACATTTATTGTGCGCCAGGCACTGTTCCAAGCGCCCTCCACATGCTAACTCATGTGGTGTGTGCGAGTGGCTGTGTGCAGTGCCGGGCACAGAGCACCCACACCACAAGTTCAAGTGTGTGTGTGTACACACATGTGCCCGTGTTTGTGTCTTGTTATTATTAGTGACCTTTCCAGCCCTATTTCCTGCTCCAGCCCTGCCTCACCCTCCAGGTCGCTCATGCAGAGCTCTTGGGAAGATACTCTGTGACCCTTGCTGGATACTTTTCATTTGTGGGCATGTCCCTGCCTTCAGTGATCCCTTCATGGCAGAGGAAGGATACACACAAGCTGGCCGAGTCCGGAAGGGGATATTAAGGCTTGTGCCGGATCCCTGGGGGAGAGTAATGAAGACTGGGGACAGCCTGCCCGCCCACCATGGCTGCCACCCAGCCGCCGCTCTGTGAGCTCACCCAGCTGGGGTCCCCAGAGAAATCAAATCACCACTGTCCCACTTATCTAGAGCTCCCTGTGTGACAGGCACTGTGCTGAGTGCTTTGCCTAGCATCTATTTCACCCTCCCAGCATGGTGAGGAAGGAACCAGTATTAATATTAGGCCCATTTTTCGGGCGAGGACCCTGAGGCTCAGAAGAGCAGTCACTCTGTAGGGCCCCACTGCCAGTGCCTGTCGGACTTGAACCCAGAACACCAGGCTCCACCACTGCATGAAGGTTTCTGTACCCTGGTGTCGGGTGTCAGGGCTCTGGGACCTGGACCCCAGCTCTCACCACTCCCGGGGAGCCCCAGGGGTCTGATCCAGCCCCCCCCCCCCCCCCCCCCCCCAGGCAGCCAGGCAACTCTTTGGTGGCCTTTTTGTTCCTGGTATTTTTAGCCCTGGATGATCCACTTTGCCTCTGTGGGGGGCAGAGGCACCCAGACGGCCCCATCCTTCCCGGTGCCCTTCACATGCCTGCTGGCCCGCCCCCCGCCCCACCCCCACTCCCCGTAGGCTCAGCTGTCGCTGTGGTGTTCCTGGCATTCTGGGGACATTGTTCTTCTTGGTGAGGCTCCCATTCCAGCAACAGCTGCTGCCCCAGCCTCACCCCACCAGCTTGTCTGCACTCTCCTCTGCCGGCCTGTGGGTGCCCCTTTGCTGAGAGGAGGCATCCTGACAGCTGAACCTGTCGCTAATGCCCTGCTCTGGAGCTGCGTGCGTAAAGGTCGCGCTCCCAACTCTTTAGTCCTCCGACCTGGGGTTCTCAGGTGAAGGATCTTTCAGCATGTCTTCAGCTAACACACCGCAGTGCAGGGCCTGGCCCCTTCCTGCTTCCTGGCTCAGACGCTCGTGTTTCTGGGGCTGTGGTCCTGGAGCAGGAGTTGCAGCCGCAGATCTATTGGCATTTTGGGCCAGGTCATTCTTTGTCGTGGGGCTGGGGGTTGTCCTAGACTTTCTAGGATGTTAAGCACCATGCTTCTACCCAGTAGATGCCAGTAGTAACCCCTCTCCCCCACCAAAGATGTCTCCAGATACTGCCTACTGTGCCCTGGAGGGAGAAATCGTCCCCGGCTGAGAACTGCTGACCTACAGAAGTATTACTGTGAAGGGAGAGATGGGCCCCCTGCCAGGAAAGAATTGGAGACAGTCTAGGGGTGCTGAAGTCCACTGGGCACCCTTTGCCTTTTCTGCTGGTGTCACCTGGCCTGGCCTTGGGGAAAGAGGGAGATTTGGAGGTATGTCTGGGATAGAATGCCACTTCTGTCAACTGCTTGCTGATGATAGAGGGCAAGTGGCTTTTTCTTGTTGAACCTGCCTTTTCTCATCTGTGAAACGGGTTGGGTTAAGAATACCAGCCTCATGAGGGATGCTGTGAGGCTGGACTGAGGTGACACCGAGCAAAATGTAGCTTTGCTTTTGCCTTCCACTGTCTTCATAAATCTTGTCTCCTTGGGTAATCCATGCCCGCCATTGGAGGAAAAGTCAAGACTTTTCTGCTCACTCGATGGTCATTTCATCCCAAGTACGGTCTGTCTTCAGTATTTAGAATGTCCAGCCCCAAATGATAACCAGAATTCAAAACCTCTCCCTGGAATTCACGTTGAGGAGTCTCCTGTCCTCTCTCAGCGGAGGCCTGCAGAGAGCACATAGCTCTCCTCATCACATCCCTGTGGTCACCCACCTGGGTGGCTCTACCAGCCTCCCCAGGTGTCTCCTGCTTCCATTCCCTGGCCCTCTGTGGTCTGTTGGCCCATGGCAGCCAGAGAGACCTTTCCAAACCCAATTGTCACCACCCATGCTTTTAAAGGGCTGCCCACTTTGCTAGGATAAAAGTGCTTCCAGCATCTCGACCTGTCTTCCTCTCTTTATCTAGGTCAGGGTTTCTCAGTGTCACCACGCATGGCCCTAGAACTTTGCTTCTACCTCAGGTCTCAGAGGAGCCCTGCAAGGGAGGAATAGCACATACATGGCACCTGGCACGCACGCACCACTCCCCAACCCACTGTCCTTGGCAGACATTGCTAATCAATCACGGATGGCCATACTCAACTGGAATGGGCAGGAGAGAACTGACATCCTTGACATGATTGGGGTGGGGTGGTAAAGAGTGAGGTCATCAGCACTATTGACATTTGGGGCCAGATAATTCTTTGTGGTGTGGCTGACCTGTGCATTGGAGGATGTTGAATAGCATCCCTGGCCCCTTCCCACTAAATGCCACTCAGTCACGACAATAAAAAATGTCTCCAGGCATTGCCACATGTCCCCTGGGGGTGTAAAATCACCCCCATTGGAGAACTACTGGCCCAGTTAACTTTTGTTGACTGTTCCCCAGCTCCTCAGAGGAAGGTCCCCAGCACCTGGCTCCTTCCTCCCCCTGACTCACCACAGCGGCTAGCACATTTCTCATTTGTTTGCCTGATGATTTGATGAGCACCCGACTTGTGCTTGGCTGCCGTGCCACGGGGCAGAGACGGTGCCCCGCTCGCTCACCGTCTTCCCCAGCACCCAGCACAGCGCCTAGCACGTAGTAGGCACTCAATAAATACGTGTTGGAATGGCTGAATGATGTTCTACTGCAGCATTCACTGCATTCTGCCTTACCGTCTTGTCACTTCCAGGACAGAGGCCAGGATTCATTCACCCTTTCAGGGCTCTCAGTCCTGGCACACAGTAGGCAGTTGCTATAGGCTTGTTTCATGAAACTACATTTAAAAAGGACTGAGGATGGTCCCAAAGTGAGTCCAGAACACAGGAAGGAAAGGCCTGGGTAAACTTCCAATGCAGTGTCTCGGGGGGCTGAAGTCACTGCTCCTCACACCCACCTCTACCTGTCCAAGACTTCGGGTTGGGCCCCCTCTGGCTGAGTAAGGGAGCATCAGGGTGACAGGCCTCAAGGAAATCTTGAGTGTGGATGACACTCTTTATCCTCTCCCCCCAACCTTGCGAGAGAGGTCAAGGATGTAGCTCATCTCTCCTGCAGCTCCCATTGAGCTGTGGTTGATTAGCAATGTCTGCCACGGACAGTGGATCCGGGAGTGGTGCGTGCAGGCCAGGTGCCATGTATTTGTTGTTCCTCCTTGGTAGGGGTCCTTGAGACCTGAGACAGAAAGAAAGTTCCAGGGCCATGTGTGGTGAGAATAGGAGAGAATTTGCGGGTCAGGACATACGATGGAGCAGTCTCATTTCCCCAGGAAAAGCTAGACAGAAAAAGCTACATTTGCCCTGCTCTCCTGCGTGACTTTAGACAAAGGAACAGGGATTAAGGGAGAGTGTGTACTAATACCTCTGGTTCCTGGCCAGGGGCCAGGGCATTTTATAAAGAACAAAAATAGACTGGTGAAATGAGAAAGACAAAGAGGGGTGGATCACGGGATCCGATCTGGAATGAAGGTGAGAGGCCAACAAGGGCCTCTGAGGTGAGCCACGCTTTTACAAAGGGAGCTGGCGGGGGAAGGGGGCGGCTCTGCCTGGTACCACACCCAGAGACTGTGCTTGGAGCAAACAAGTGGATGTGAACACAGACAGAGAAGGCAAGGCTCATCTAAATTCTGAACAGGGAGCTGGGACCCCCGGATCATCAGTAAGGAACTCTTTGGGCTGCAGTTGACAGAAATCCGCTAGTAGCTGCTTAAACCAATGGGAGATTATTTTTCTCTCATAACAAGGAGCTTGGGGATAACAGACAGTTCTCAGGTTGTTCAGCAGCTGGACAGGATCAGGGATCCTGCTGTTGTTTTGTGATTCTATTGACTTCTCTTCGTGCTCCCAAGATGGAGTCCACACATCCAAGTGTACTGGGGTGGGGGGTGGGGGGGGCAGGGGAAGTGTTGCTTTACACACACATCTACCACATTTTGCCATGTATGATGTGCACCTATGTATTTGGCCCAAACTTTCAGGAAGAAAAATCTTTCGTTTTAATTTGTTAATTCAATTATGTATTTATTTATATTTAGATACTTGTTTTTTGTATTATAAAGGAATATTAGCATTAATTTTGAACATACTATGCTATAAGAAATTTTATGCAGTAAATAGTTACAAAACATAAGAACAGATACCAAGTATTTCAGGTACTACTCATGTATAATGCACATCCTTATTTTTCCCTCAAAAATTTGGGCAAAAATTGCACATAATACACAGCAAAGTGCAGTACTTTTTTTTACACTTATTTTTCAATTACAGTTGACATACAATATCACACTCGTTTCAGGTGTGCCACATAATGGTTAGACTCTTATACACCTTATGAAGGGCTCGCCCCAATAAGTCTAGTACCCATCTGACACCATACATTGTTGTCACTGTACTGTTGACTATATTCCCTGTGCTGTACTTTGTATCTCTGTGACCATTTTCATAACTGGCAATCTGTACTTAATCACTTTCACCTTCTTCAGCCATCCTGCAATCCCCCTCCCTTTGGGCAACTATCAGTTTGCTCTCTGTAAGTTTTTTTCTGTTTCATTTGTCCAGTTATTTATTTATTTTTTTTTAGATTCCACATATAAGCAAAATCATGAGGTATTTGTCTTTTCCTGTCTGATTTATTTTACTTAGCATAATACCCTTTAGGTCCATCCATGTTGTTGCAAATGGTACGATTTCATTCTTTTTTACGGCCGAATAGTATTCCATTGTATAGATGTACCACATCTTTACCCATTTGTCTATCAATGAACACTTAGGTTGCTTCCATGCCTGGGCTATTGTAAATAATGCTGCAGTGGATACAGGGGTGCATATATCCTTTTGAACTAGTGTTTTGGAATTCTCCAGATAGATACCCAGAAGTGGAATTGCTGGGTATTATGGTAGTTTTAGTTTTTAAATTTTTTTTGAGGAGCACATCTGCTTCTTATCAGGGAGAAAAACATCTTTCCCAGAAGCCCCCAGGAGACTCCCCAAACATTTCATTGGCCATTACAAAGTGAGGTACCCTTGTTTAGACCAAACCTGGCCTATCTTCTTTGAGATCAAAGGCTTTTTAGCTAAATCCTGAACAGAGTTCTGTTAGCAAGAAAAAAGATGGCAAGTGGATTTGAGGCAGGCGACAAATAGCGTCTACCCGCTCCTCCTCAGTGTTGCTGAAGTCATATTTCCCCAAAATATACAGTGCCGTGCAAAATGTTCAGCAGCAGAATGTTTCTGTAGTCAACGAGCAAGTCTAGTTAAATAGGTTCTTAGTTTCAGAACTTCTCGGAGCCGTTACTAATAACTAGCGTTTACTGAGCACTGACTACTTGCCAGGCATGTATCAGTGGTTTCATCTGTATTATCTCATTAAATCCTCATACCATATCAGTGGGACAAGGAAGTGGAAACCAACAAAGAGAGCAGAGCTGGGATGTGAACCCAGGACTGTGACTAGAGCACTGTGCTACATATACGTTCCCCACAGAGCAAACATTTAGTAAAAGGGACAAATTCCTCCTCTCTGGGAAGATACTTTGCCAAGGCTGAAAGCCTGGAAGTTTCCTCCCTCCCTTACACGCTCCCCTGACCACCGGGAGAAAAATTCAAATTTAAACATGTCCTCGTACGGTCTTCCCAAAATTGAAGTCTACCCCTGTTGCTCTTTTTTACAACACCCCGCTCTTCTCCCTCAGAGCACTTAGCGCAGTTTTAAATTGGATACATATTTGGATTTATTTCTATGTTAAGCATCTGTCCCCACACTAGAATATCAGCTCCATGAAGGCTGAGATTTTTCTCTGTCTTTTTTTCTGCCGTACCCCCAGCACCTAGAACTGTGCCTGACAAACAGTGACTGCTCCAGAAACATGCTGAGTCAATGAACAAACGCGGCGTGGCCAATCCGTTTCCGCTTTCTGTAACTGAACTTGCACATTTGTTTAAAAGTCTCGGTAAAAACTGGGTTGGAAATTTTCATTTTGGGAAGTGATAAAATACACAAAACCTGAGAAATACCCTAGACTTGGACTGACCCCAGGGAAGCCAGAAGTTCCAAAAAAGATCCCTGGAGAGTGGACTCTGAACTGCAGCCTGATGATTTCCATCCAGGTCGGTCTTGGCCAAACTTCTCAACAGGAGAAATCCACCCACTGGGACAGGCGAACTAGGGACCCCGCATGTGAGAGAGTGGGCCCCGTTTCCTTCTCAGCTCCTCCTCCAGCCAGAAGAGGCTTCCACAGATTTATCTGGTTGTGCAGAAAAAAACATGGGACCTCACTCTCAATAACCTTCCTACTAGGTTCCTGTCCAAATTCCTAGGTTTAACAGTTTGAAATGTTACAAGCGGCTACAGCTGAATGCTGCAGTTCTTCAAACTTCCCAGAAGGGGGCGGTGCTGCTTTAGGGTTCAGAACAGCTGTCTACTCGCTTGCAAATGAAGGGAGAATAGTCTGAAAAGGGAAAGGGACATCTTCTCTGCCACCTGTCCCTCAATGGCCTGCCAGATCCATCCCATCCACATCACTGTGGAAACTGAGAAAGGCGAGGATGGAAATCTTTGTACAGGAAAACCATTTGCTTGTTTATATTCCATCCTTCCTTCCTTCCTTCCATCCACCCACCCGTCCATCCATTCCTCAAATATTTATTACACTTCGGCTATGCTCCAACCTCAGTTCTAGGTTCTGGGAAGCAACAGAGAACAAAACAAAAATCCTTGCCCTCCTGGAGCTGACCTTCTGGCTGGGGACTCTGGGGGAGGGGAGGAAATTACAGATGGTAAACATAAAAAATATGCAAATTATGTGTCAGGTTAGAAGTTGATGAGTTCTATGGAATAAGGGAAAGGGGAATAAAGCGTGGGAAGAGAGAGGGGTGTGGTGGCAATTTTAAACAGAGTGTTGAGGGAAGGCCCCTGGAGAAAATGACATTTCAGCAAAGAAAATGTCCACTTCAGAAAGTGGACAATATTGGGGAAGAATATTCCAGGTGAAGGGAACTACCAGGGCAAAGGTCCCTAGGTGGGACGGAGCTGGCATGTTATTTTGGTTTTAGTTTTAAAAAGAACAAAGTAATATTCACTTCTTGTGGAGAAAATCAGATATTGAAAAAGAAAAATGTCATTTGTCATTCCTACAGAAAAATAACAACTGTTAACATATTGGTGTATATTTTTGTGGTCTATTTTTAAGCATACATGTGTATGCTTAAAAATACACAAATATATACTATATATACACATATATACAAAAATATATTACCAAATGGAGCCATCCATACATATGGTTTTATAACTATTTATTTGCTTACTAATATAACCAGAAGATCATTTCTTGCCAAAAACTGTTGATCCACATCTTTACTGTAAGAGCATTAAAATCCCATTGTATGGATGTCCCGTGTTTTCTTCAACCATCTCCCCCGTTAATGGGCTTGCAGGCTGTTTCCCTCTTTTCTCAATTACAAACGGTGGTGCAGCCACCGTACTTGTAAGTTTCACGTTGTCCGAGTCTCCGGCCCTTCCTTAGGGAGCGCTTCTGCAAGCGGGAAGGCTGGGCCACGGGCGGCGTGCACTGTGGGTGCCTTCAGATGCGCGGGCTGCGTGTTTCCTGACAGCGCCTTTGGGACAGTCTGGGGGGCCCTGCAGGTGGCCCGAGGATGGGCTTCTTGGTACAACAGTGTCTTTTCTGAAGAGAAACAAGTTCCCCACTGCAGGCTTGTCTCTAGGGGCTGGCCATATGGGTAATTTTTATTTTAATTTTATTCTTTATGCATTTCTATATTAAATCTTTTATTTTGGGGCATGCATTGCTTTTTATATTAATTTTTCTCACAAAAGAAATGTGTGCTTTTTATAAAAACCAAACACAAGAGAAGTATGTAAAGTAGAAAGGGAAGGTCCCCAGAAATTGCCACTATGGATTGGTGTGTCCAGCTTTTAGACATGGTCCAGCCCCCATCCACATGTCTGATTTTATTGACACATCTCTCTCCCCTGTACTCACTCTGCCCCAGCTGCACTGGCCTTCTCCCAGCTCCTTGAACACGCCGAGCTCATTTGGCCTCAGGGCCTTTGCACCAGCTGCTCTCCCTGCCTGGAGCCTTCTCCCTGATCTGTACATGGCTGGCTGTTTTTTGTCTCTCCATCTCCACCCAGATGTCCCCCGTGAGAGAGTGGCCTCCCCTGGCCACTCGGAGGAAAGAAGTCCTTCTCTCCCGCCTTCCCTTCACCTTACCTTACTTTCTTCTTAATGATTACTGTGATCTGAGTAGATTCTGTTTTATTTATGTGCTTCATTTCATTCTCCCCTATTAGACCAGAAGCTCCCTATAGGCAAGCATTTTTGTCTGTTCTGTCTACCACTGTCCAGTGACTGGTAGGTGCTCAGTGAACATTTATGAATGCTTTGGATGAATGACATGCATACATGTGCATATATTTAAACAACCAAATGGAGAGCTCTTACAACTCAACAACAAAACAGCAAATGACCCTACTTAAAACTGGGCAAAAGACCTGAATAGACATTTCTCCAGAGAAGACATACAAATGGCAAACAAGCACGTGAAAAGATGCTCAACATCATTAGTTGTTAGGGAAATGCAGCTCAAAACTATAAAGAAATACCACTTCACACTTATTAGGATGGCTTCGACAAAAAAGGAAATAAAATAACAAGTATTGGCCAGGTCGTGGAGGAACTGAGAACTTCGTATATTGCTGGTAGGAACAGATAACGATACAGTTGCCGTGGCAAGCAGTCTGGCAGTTCCTCAACAGGTTAACCGTAGAGTTAGTGTAAGATCCAGCAATTCTACTCCTCAGTGTGTACCCAAAAGAGCTGAGAACAGGCACTCAAATGAACATGCATAGCAGCACTGTTCACATTAGCCAAAAGCTGGCAATCACCCACATGTCCATCAGCTGATAAATGGACAGACACAATGTACTGTACCAAGACAGTGCGATATTATTATTCAGCTATTAAAAAAGAAAGAAATTCTGATACCTGCTACAACACGAATGAACCTTGAAAACGCGATGCTAAGTGAAAGAAGCCAGACACAAAAGGTCACATATTGTGTGACCCCATTTAAGTGAAATATGCAGAATAAGTTAATCCATAGAGACAGAAAGCAGATTAATGGTCACCAGGGGCTGGAGGAGGGGGGAGTGGGGAGTGACCGTGTAGTGGGAAGGGAGCTTCCTGTGGGCCATGAGAATGTTTTGGAACCAGATCGAGGCAATGGTCGCACAACATTGTGATGTACTGCGTGCTCCTGAAGTTTTCACTTTAAAATGGCTAATTTTATGTTTTGTGAATTTTACCTCACTAAGAAAAGAAACTGTCATAACAGTAATCAATCAATCATCAATGAAGTTAAGATCATGCTATGCATTTTAAAACAACCAAATGGGCTCATTTGAAACATGTCTTTTGTTCTTGCTTTGTTCACTTAATAACATCTCTTAGATATTGTTCTCTAAGGCAGCAATTTTCAACCAGTGTGCTGCAAGCATTTTTAAAACAGGCAATACCTGGCTATTTAGTTAGGGGCACTGACCTCTTTTTCCTTAGATTGTCAAATAAAAAAATGACAACAGCCAACACAACCGTAGTCATCCTGTGTGAATGAATGAAAATTATACTTATTTTTTTGTCAGATCAGCAAAAAATATATTTTTTGGTGCATTGCAGAATTTTAGTAATTAGTTTATGTGCCATGAGATGAAAAAGGTTGAAAATTGCTGCTGTAAGGGGCTACTTTGTTGTTTGCAATGGCTTCAGAGATCTCCACTGTGTAGAAGTCACGTGAGTTGTTGTTCGATCCCCTGTGGACGGACAGCCAGTTGTTTTGCCATTACAAACAGTGATTCATGGAATATGTCTGAGCTCCAGTCTGCGGCTTCCTTGAGGGCAGGATCAGACCAAAGGGGGCTGGGAGGGCACACAGACTTTAATAGGCCCCCTCTTGCCTCGGCTGGTGTGGCTCAGTGGGTTGGGCATCATCCTATAAACCAAGAGGTCACTGGGTTAGGGCACCTGTCTGGGTTGCAGGTTCGGTCCCCAGCTGGGGCGTGTATGGAAGGCAGCCAATTGCTGTTTCCCTTTCACAATGCTACTTCAAAAAAAAAGTCCCTCTCTGTGTTCTCTGAGTGCCGACCACAGTACTTTATTTTAGGGCTTGTGCAGAAGGGGAGACAAAGGAAGAAATAAACCAGAGGAAGGTGTGAGATGGGAGCTGGAGGGAGAAGGAGGCAGAGCAGAGCTGTGGTCCCAGCATGGGCTTAGGAGACAGGTCGCCTGGGCTTGGGCCCACTCTCTACCACCTCCTAGCTGCAAGACCATGGGCAGTTCATCTGGCCTCAGACTCCTCATGTGTCGAATGGGTACAATCAGTCTCCACCTCATGGCATTGTGAAGATTAGGTGACCGATGTCTGCAAAAGTACAGGGCTGGGCACACAGTAGGCTCTCAAGAAGTAGAGTATAATAGAATTCCTGTTGGTGTCATTTCTATCAGTGTTGCTATTTCACTTCTATGAGTAGCTAGAGAGAAGTCCAAAGTTCCCATTTTACAGATAAAGAAGTGACAGGAAAAGGCCACCGGCAGGGTCACATAATCCAGCACTCCCAGGGAGCCGGCATGCCACTGTGCAGAGAACAGAGTCAGACTCTGCCCAGAGAAGGCTGGCATCTCTAGGTGCGATTTGACCATTTCTACTCAGGGCAGTCACACGCCACCCACTGGAGGCACGAAGAAGCGGCAGAGCACAGCGGGGCAGGAGGGCGACACCAGGGGAGATGCCAGGGGAGAGGCAGAGCAAAGGGACGGTGGCTGAG
The DNA here is from genome assembly GCF_022682495.2 of Desmodus rotundus. NCBI lineage: Eukaryota > Metazoa > Chordata > Mammalia > Chiroptera > Phyllostomidae > Desmodus > Desmodus rotundus. The sequence goes on from NC_071393.1 coordinate 4,813,969, forward strand.
GTCTGGACCCTCCGGAACTCCATCTCCCCCACGTGCCCCAGATCCAGGAGGACTCGAGGAATGTCTGTGAGGGAGCTCTGTGGGCAGGACTGAGGTCCAGGACCCTCCTCGAAGGAGACCCCACGGGCAAGGCGGCATTGACCAAGACATCTTCATTTTGTGATGTGTTTTGAGATGTCCACATGCGAACAGCAGGGGCATTCGCGGCTGCATCTTCAGTTTTCAGCCACGGCCGTGCTGTATTGTAGGTAGTTGTGAAAAATAAAAGTCCTTTCTAAAACTTTCTGATGGAAGTAATGTATGCTCATAGCCTGCAAACATGTTAGAAAATGCAGACAAGTATAGGAGGAAAAATTGTCTGCAATTCTCCCACCCAGAAATGAGGATGGTTAACATTTTTTCTAGACTTCTAATGTATTCAGACACATGCACTCCCCACCCCCATATGTAACATATTGCTTCTTATTCTGCATTTTTTACACTTAAAATATGTCACAAACACCTCTGCGTGTCCGTAAATGTAGCAGAATGGCATCCTGTTTAGGGACCGCACAGTCCGTGGATGTACCAGCGTTTATGTGCAAACTCCCTCGTAATGGACCTCTAGGTTGAGTCCAATGTTGTCTGACAGTGCACCATCCTTTCTTGCTCTCCTTGTCTCTGATCTGACTACTTCTTTAGAATGGATTCCTAGTAGTGCCACTGTGGGATAATGGCACTTTTTAAAAGAGATTTGATGCATAGAACCAAACTGCCTTCTAGAAAGCTGCTAATTTACACACTTACCAGCTGTATAGGATGCTATCCCCCACCCTCACTAAAACTGCTTACTGGAGAGATTGAATATATTTCCAAAGTGCTTTTTAGTCCTTTTTATTTCTTTTCCGTCTCCTTATCCTCATTCTTACGTCACATTGCATGTTTCTGTCATTTTCCCATGTTGAAACAAACTAGCACGATCTTAGTTATTTGTGCAACTATATTGCAGATATTTGTCCAGTTTTCTATTCATCTGTAATAGTTTATTTCATTTTTATTGTGGTGAAATATATATTTATGAAATCTACAATGGTAATCATTTTAAGGGTACAGCTCAGTGACATGAAGTGTATTCACATTGTTGTGCGACCATCGCCACCACCCGTTCCAGGACCTTTTTGGTTTTTCCCAGACTGAAACGTTGTGCCCATGAAACACCAGCTCCCCATCTCTCCCTTCCCCCAGCCACTGTTCTTCCTTCTGGCTCTGGGAATTTGAAGGCACTTCACATAAGCGGACTGAGACAGTATTTGTGCTTTTCTGAGTGGATTATTTCACTTCGCATGACGCCGTCAAGGTTCGTGTGTGTTGTAGCGTGTGACAGCATTTTCTTCCTTTTTTAGGCTGGACACGATTCCATTGTCCTGACAGGCCACAGTCATCCACGAGTGAGCACTTGAGTTGTTCCCACCTTTTGGGTCTTATGGATAATGTTGCTACGACACGAGTGTGCGAACACGTTTGAGTCCCTGCTTTCAATTATTTTGTGTGTGATCCCAGAAGTGAATGTCCTTAACTTTTAACTGTGTTTATGACTCTTTTTCAAGTGCAGACGTTTTACAATTTAACGTATTTATCAGTCTTTTCTTATTGCTCAGGCTCTGGGGTCATGTCTATATTATTTAAAATATCTCTAAGTAAGGCCTGTGTTTATTCATTCCTGTGAAATAAACCACTTCATAGCTTACTGGTTTGAAAAAAACGATAATCGTTTATTCTGCTTGTGAATCAGCAATTTGGACGGGACTCAGTGGGGTCAGCTTGTCCTTGCCCCATGGGGCTGCAGCTGAGGCCGTTCACCTGGGGTGGGAAGATCCACTTCTAAGACTCATATGGTGGCGTCTTTGTGCCGACTGTTGGCTAGGAGCTCAGCTGGCACACAAGACTGGGGACTTTGGTTCCTCTCCATGCTAACCTCTTCCAGGGCTGCCTGGGCTTCCTTGTAGCATTGGGGCTGGGTTTTAAGGGTGAGCATCCCAAGACACCAAAGCTGAAGTATATGGTGTTTTTGCAGCTTAGCCTCAGAAGTCACACAGCCTCAGAAGTCACACTTCTGCTGTCCTCAAGAGGGTCCAGACAGTCATAAAAAAACCCAACCGAAGTTCAAGGGGATGGGACGTAGACTTCCCCTCTTGATGGGGGAGCTGCAAAGTTCTATAAGAGCAAATGGGATAGGAAATATAGTTGCAGCCATTTTTGGAAAATATAATCTGCCAAGTATGTTCTCCGGCCACAACAATTTACAACCCTCCCACAGGCAGAATACACCCTTTCAAGACCTCCCAAAAGTTTTATCCCATTACTGGCTCAGTGTTAAAACTCAGGATGTTATTTAAATCATGTCCATGTACAGATGCGGCTCCTCAGATACAATGTCAGGTACAGCTCCTTGAGTACCTTTCTTCTTGACCTTGTGAACTAAAGAGCAAGCTATCTGCTTCCCACTCCCAGCACACAATAGGGAGCCAGCATGGGACGACTGGTACAGAGGCTGCCCGTTCGAAGGAGGAGGGAATGGGAGCTGGACAGCCGTCGCTGATCCACGGCAGTTCTGAATACACCCGAACAGATGTTGGTAAGAGTTGCCAGGTTCCTGGGTAGGACCCAGTGTTGCTCCCTGGATATGATTCTGAGCCATCCTTCTTTTCCCATAAAATGTAGCCCAGTTGCAGGCTGAGTGGTTTCCTCAGCTTGCTTCCTGCCCTGTGGGGCTTGGGGACTCAAAGGCCTGGTGTCCTGTTGCACCGTCTCTGTTCCTTTAGTCCCAGCTGGCACTGCTTTCACCAGAGCAATTCTGTTAAAACTTGAGTTTTAGAGAGGCTCACACCATTTTAAAAAAGTCAAAATAACAAATCTCTTCAAGATAAGCCCTTTTCTACCTTGGGCTCCTTTTTAGGCTACAGTGGAACCAGGCCCTTAAGATTCTTGGAAGCCTTACTGTGTAGTGGCAGGTATCTGTGAGACGTGGCCTTCAGCTCCTTAGAGGGGCTCTTGTCTAATTCCAGGCTTTTGTCTACTTCCAGGCTCAGTAAGGCCCTGACTTAGATCCTCCCAGTGTCTAACAGAGGACCTTGCAGTCCCACCTGGATTTGACATTTGGTCTGAGGCTCTTCTTTCCTTAAGTATTTCCGCCCTCCCTCCCTCCCTTCCTTCTTTCCTTTTCTTTCTTCTTTTTCTTTTCTGTTTTCTTTTTTTGCTATATCTCTCGCCTCTTCTTTTACTAAATCAAATTGAGGTACAGTTTATACATAGTAAAAGTCACCCTTTTTAGAGGTACAGTTCCGTAAGTTCTAACAAATGCATACAGTTGTGTAACTACCAGTACAATTTAAGAGTGGAATTTCTATCACCCCCAAAAGCTCTCTTGTACCCCTTTGTCATCATTTTCATTATCCACCCCAGGCCCTGAAATCCCTCTTTTATTTTGTGTTCCTCTAGCTCTGCCTTTCCCAGAATGCCACACAAGGGGAATCGTACAGGACGCACGGTGAGCATCCATTGCATGGATGGTGCATAGTCTGTTTATTCACTCACCTGTCAGTGGATGTCTGGCTGTTACAAATAAAGCTGCTATGGACATTGGCGTGCAAGTCTTCATATGAATATATGTTTCATGCTCGTTCCCTGTGGTTGCCGTAACAAATTACTACCAATGCAGTGGCTTAAAACAACACAGATTTTATTATTTTATAGTTCTGGGGTCCGAAGTCCCCAGATGGTTCTCACTGGGCTAGAATCAAATGTCAGCACACTTGTATCCCTTCTGGAGGCCCTAGGGGAGAATCTGGTTCCTTGCCTTTTCCAGCTTCCAGGAGCCACCTGGCCCCTTCCTCCATCTTAAAGGCCACCGTGGCTGGTCAAGTGTTCTCAGCCGGCATCCCTTGGATGCTCTTTTGCTTCTCTCTTTCACTGACAGTGACCCTTGTGATGACCTTAGGCCACCCAGATACCCAGGACAATCTGCCCATCTCAGGATCTGTAACTTGTCACATCTGCAAAGTCCCTTTTGCCATGTCATGTAGTAACATGTTTACAGCTTCGGGGGATGAGGGCATGGACATCTTTGGTGGGGGAGGGGTGTTAATCTGCTTCTCGCAAACTGAGTTGTTTATTTATTTTTTTATTACTGAGTTTTGAGAGTTCTTTATATACTCTGGATGCAAGTTGTTTATCAGATGCATGATTTGCAAATATTTTCTCCCAGCCTGTCACTTGTGTTTTTGTTCGCTTAACAATGTTATTCAAAGAGCAGACATTTTACATTTTGAGGAAATCCAATTTACCAGTTTTTTTTTTATGGCTTAAGCTTTTGGTGTTGTATCTGAGTAACATTTGCTTAACCCAAGATTACGAAAATTGTCTCTTTCTTCAGGAAGCTTTAGAGTTTTATATTGTTACATTTAGGATTAAAAACGATTTTGAGTTAATTTTTGTATATGGGACAAGTTATAGGATGTCTGCTGTCACCATTTCTGGTCAGTGTTGTACTAGAGGTTATGGCCACTTTGATGAGGCAAGGAAAATAAATAAAAGACATTACTATTAGAAAAGAGGAAGTAGGATTTGCAGATGACACGATCATCTATGTAGAAAAATCTGATGGGATCTCTAAAAATGCCAATAAAATTAGAAACTGAGCAAAATTGCAGGATACAAGGTGATTATACAAAAATCAATTGCATTTCTATATTATAGGCAATGGACAATTAGAATTTTAAAAAGCAATGCCATTACCACAGGTCAAAACTAAGAAATATTTAGTAATAGATCTGAAAGAAGACATGTAAGATTTGTGGACTGAAAACCACAAAGCTGAGAGCAATTGAAGAAGACCTAAATAAGTGGAGGGGTGCCTTGTTCATGGGTCAGAAGACTCCGTATTGGTGAGATGTCAGTTCTTCCCACGGTGAACTACAGACTCAGTGCAATTCTGCTCAGAATCCCAGGAGGCTTTTTACAGAAATTGACAAGCTGATTCTAAAATTCATATGAAAATGCAAAGGGCCCAGAATACTGAAAACAATGTTGACAAATAGTAACAGAGTGGAGAACGAACATTACCTGATTTCAAGACATAAAACTACAGTATTCCAGACAGTGTGCAGTTGGTGTAAAGATCAATGAAACAGAATAGACTCCAGAAATAGATCCAAACATAATGGACAACTGATTTTCAGCAAAGGTGCAAAGGCAATTCAGTGGAGAGCAGATAGTCCTTGCCCATTCTAAATTGGATGGTTTGTTTTATAATAAAATTGAATTTCTTTTTAAAATTGGGTTTTGAGAGTTTTTATCTATTTTTCCTGGATACAAATCCTTCACAAGATAAGTGTTTTGCAAATGTTTCCGTCTAATATGTAGCTTCCTGGCTTTTCATTTCCCTAACAGTATCTTTGAAAGAGTACAAGTTTTAAATTTTGATGAAGTCCAATTTCTCAGTTTATTCTTTACAATTATTTTGTGTCCTATATAAGAAATCTTTGTTCAACTCCAGGCACAGAGATGCTCTGCAAAGTCATTGGGAAGTTTTATAGTTTCAGGTTTTACATTTACTTCTATGATGCATTTCAAGTTAATTTTTGTTTAGAGGGTTAGGTGTGGGTTGAGGTCTTTCTGCTTTTGTTTTACATATGGCTGTCCAGTTCTAGCATGATTTGTTGGGAAAAAAACGACACCCCCCCCCATCCTTTCTCTATTGAATTGCCTTTGTACCTTGGTTAAAAATCAACTGGCCATTTACGAGTGGGTCTGCTTCTGGGCTCTCTGTTCTGTTCCATTGATCTGGGTGTCCACCCTTTCACCGATTCCACACTGTCTTGGTTGCTGCAGCTTCATAGTAAGTCTTGAAAATCAGGTAATAAAAGCCTGAGATCTTTTCTCACTTGGAGACTTTTTTTGTCATCTGGAGAGGCTGGGAATGAAAAACAGTTTTGTTTGTGAGCCCAGCAGGTCCTGGCTCCTTGATATTTAATAGTTTGTTCTTTAGTCATCTTTCTCCTTTTGCATTTTTATCATTAATAGCAAGAAAAATCCAGAGTACACTCTCAATATGCTGCTATATTGAGTTCATTACATACATTTCTTCTTTCCTGCATTACTGCAGGTGACAAACTTTCTGCCAGCACATAACAAGGTTTCGCTTTCTTCCAGTTTCCAGCAGCATTTTTCTTAAGAGCTCACTGACATCCTTCTCCCAGCTTCATAGGCTTCTAGTGACTCCAGGGCCCTGGGTTGGTGTTAGATGTGTGGTTGCAGCTTAGTCTCTTGTGCAGTTGTAGTTGCATGGAGCTGGAGCTGGAGTCAGGGACAGTTGGATGCTGACCCAGCATCTCTCTCTCTCATCACAGAGTCCTGGGGCCTCTCCTTGTGGCCTCTGCATAGTCTGGTTGGGGGTTTCTCACAGCATGTTGGTCTCAGGGAATCCAGGCTGCTTGCATGGAAGCTGAGGCCTCAAGGGTGTGTTCCAGCTCACAAAGAAGCAGCTGCACCATCTTTTATGACTTAGTTTTGGAAGTGACATAGTGGTGGAAGCGACTTCCACCATACTGTACTGATCCAAGGTGGGAGCAGGGGAGATGGAAAGGAGATGGCCCTGGGAGATTTCAAGGAGGTAGGGTAGATGGGACTTGAGGATAGCCTGGAAGGGGGGGGGGAGTGGGACAGCAGGGTTCTGATTCTTGAGTATTTGGTGTCAGCTCTATTTAAAGAAAGAGAGATAGGGCAGAGAATAATTCAGAACAGTATTTTTAATTGATTTTTTAGAGAGAGAGGTGAAGGGAGGAGGGAGAGAAGGAAGGGGGGGTACAGAGAGAGAGAGGGAGATATCAGTTTGTCATTCCACTTATTTATGCATTCATTGGTTGACTCTTGTATGTGCCCTGACTGGGGCAACCTTGGTGTATTGGGATGATGCTCTAACCAACTGAGCCATCTGGCCAGGGCCCAGAAATGTGTTTTTGAAACCTTTATCCAGTGGCTTTACGAGAAAGAAAGGAGCAAGCAATACAAAGGAGCTCAGACTTCTGCCTTGTTGTCAGGCTTTGGCTTGTGTTTGTCCTGGAAAGTTAACTGAATTAATTGGATCTCGGTACAATTATCTTAATTTACAACATTAGGTAAAATCTATAAATGTCAAGATGTGAAGTTGAGGAATGTAATGGGGATTGTCAAAGAGGCTACTGCATCTGCAATATTCTCCCTTAACTGCCAAGGGAATGTTTGAAGACACTGGGAGGACGTGGCCCATGAGCTATGGGGGAACTGCAAAGGGAATGGGCCTTGACCAAAAATGATGGGGACCATGTGTGTGCCTGGCAGCTCCTGGGGCAGTTCCAAACAGTCTATTTACCTATTTTTAAATTTAATTTTAATGTTTATCAAAATATTGCAGATATGCTGATGAAAAACCCAAAGAAAAAAAGCACAAAAATAAAAGTTCTTATATCTGCTATGGCTTGCATGTGACTACAACAGAAAGCCCACATACTAGTAACATGAGCTATGAAAGATGATTTTAATTTTGTTGTTGTTGTTTACAACCAGATGTCCAGAAGTGAGCAATTAGTTAATTTGTTCAACAGCATTAGATCAATATTTCTTTCTTGGTATTTTCCTCATGACCACAAAATGGCTGCTGCAGCTCCTTGATTATCAGTCACATCTGTATTCCAGGCAAGATGAAGGTAGCAAAGTCTTTCCCAGAAATCTCCAGCAAGTTTCTGATTATGTCATCTTCCAGAACTGTGTTTCATGACAAATTCTAGCTGCAAAGGAGTCTGGGAAGGTGAGAGAGGTTTTCTTTTTTAGTTTCTCAGCCTCTAGAGTAGAAAGGCAAGGAAAAGAAGGTTGGGTTAGGCGTTGAGTGGGTCAACCATCAGTGTCTACCATGATCCCTGTCCCAAGTCACCTCACCATGAACTCTTACTTCCCTGTAGCGATCACTTTCGGCTATTTGAATGGCCTCTCTTTCCCCTATGAACTATCTCTCTTTACTAAATAAAATATTTATTCTGTTATTTCTTGATTTCCCCCCCCATTCATATATCTATTGTCTCCCAGGCATGGAAGGTAAAGATTTATCTTTCCTTAGGCTGACCTCACTTACTCCATGCACATACACAAACTTCCTTATTTCACATTGCAAGTGTAGTTTTGGTACTACTTAATTTTTGAAATGTATTTTAACTTTACATTTAATATTTAAGAAATATTGAACCAACAAAATTATCTTAATTAGATGATCAAGGTCAATATCAACAGTAATAAATCAGGTTGATAGTACATACCCTTGAACATGCACTTTATCTCCCTGGTCTGCCTTCCAAACGCCTATGACCTAGTCTAACGATGAGGGAAACATCAGACAAACCCCCACGGAGGGATGGTCTACAAAATACTTGACAGGCACTGTTTAAAACTGTCAAGGTCATCAAAAACAAAGACAGTCTGAGAAATTGTCACAGCGCAGAGGAACCTCAGGAGACACGTCAACCAAATGTAATACAGATTTCCTAGAACAGAAAAAGGCATTAAGTAGAACTAAGGAAATCTGAATAAACTATAGACTTTAGTTCATGATTATGTATCGATATTGGTCTATTAACTGTAACAAATTTGCCATATTAATGTAAGATTTTAGTGATGGGAGAACCTGGGTATGAGGATTTGGGAACTCTCTAAACTGCCTTATCAATTTTCCCTGTAAATCTAAGACTTTTCTAAAAAGAAATCTGTTAAAATACTGAATTCATATTCAGTGTTTATATTATGACGATTATTTATATTAGTCACAAAGCAGGCTTGTGCACTGCGACGGCATCGTTTTGTTTTTCCCAGGGTTAGCAATCGCCTCTGTCTTCTAGTCACATGAATCTCTCAATATAATCAAGCACTTCGAGTGATTCATCAGCTTAATTTATTTTTCAGCTCCAAGCACCACCCCATTGTCCTCTTAATCCTCCCTCAGTCAGAGGTACAGGTTTTTAATTTTTTAATCTCGCTGTTGCTGGAGGAGAGTGACTGGTAGAGTTCGTTAGAGAAGGAAAAGGAAGCAGATGCACCTCTAACCGCTGGACACCCTTCCTTTCCAGCACCTGGCTCTTCTCCCAGGGTCCTTTGTGAGCAGGGGTCAGGAAGTTGACAGGGCACTCAACTTTCCTGGGACTCGGCAGTCTCTGGCCAGGATTCCCCTTTAGGCCGACAAACAACACTACTCAAAGCTCCTGTTTCTCGAGCGCCGCCTGGGTGCCAGGCAGTGGTGCCGAACACGCACAGGCAGGAGCTCATGGGGCCTGTGAAGTGGCTCCGTGAGTTTGTCACCTTGGGTGGGGCACATGCCTGCTCCAGTGAGGCACTAGTTCCAGGATCCTCATTTCACATCTGCCCGCTTTATGCATTTACTTTCCTCTTGGGCTCCCTAAGAGCCATGTAAGTCTGAGACCTTTCCAGCTCCCCGCTTAGGGAAGACTATGTCTCCAAGGCCCAGAAGGAAGATGACCCGGCCAGTCAGTTCCTGTGACCTCCCATGGCGGCTAAAAGCCCTCATCTTACAGGACTCTGTGGCTCCCTCTTCCTCCTGAGTACTGGGTGTGATGACAGCTGTCAAGAGGGGTCAGGCCTTTGAGGCGGGAAGCTTTCCAGGCCCAAAGAGGGGATTAGAGTTTGCTGCTGCAAGCGCCAGGGTTCGCCTGAGGCTGACTTCTCTCAGAATCATTTCCTCTGAGACGTGCTCCCTCTTACGGACCATGGGAGGCCCCTGGTGTGGGTCTGGCCCTTTATCCGGCCTCCGAGCATCTACTCCACCAGGTCACATACCTCTGGCATTGCATCTTACTTCTCATGTGTTCCCATCTGATCACGGCCCAGCTGCCTGAAGCCGGGGACAAATGCCATTCCAGCTGATTCCACACACTTTCAGTGAGCACCTACTATGTGCCAGGCATCAGGCATTATCTCAGCAAACTACAGTCATTATAGTTTCCCTTCACAGTTTTTGGAAGTTCCATCTGTACTATTTTTGACCTGGTAGTTTTCTTTAAATTGACTCCCTTATAATTTCAATAAATATGATTTGAGAAAGAACTTTAGAACACTGCCATCAATGGAAGACAAATATCACTTGCCAAAAGCAAGTAGTAACCTTAAAAATAAAAACATAACTGTTAAAATAAAAGCCATGCCCTGACTGGTGTGGCTTAGTGGGTTGGCCATTGTCCTGCAAACCAAAAGGTTGCTGGCTCTGTTCCTGGTCAGGGCACATGCCTGGGTTGAGGGCCAGGTCCCTGGTTGGGGAGCACACAAGAGGCAACCGATTGATGTTTCTCTCTCACATCACGGTTTCTCTCCCTCTCTCCCTTCCTTCCCTTCTCTCTAAAAATAAATAAATATTTAAAATAAAATAAAACCCATTAATCTTTGTCCAACCCCGAATTATGTACATAGCCAGGGTGGTGGTACGTCCTCTCCTTTGCACCCCACCATGTCCCCATAAGGTGGGTTCCATCACCATGCCCACTCTACAGATGTGGGAGCTGAGGCTCAGAGGGGTGAAGGAACTTGCCTAGGAAAGAGGGCTGGGAAGTGGCAGAACTGAAATTCAAATCCAGTCGGCCTCAACCTCAAGGCTCGAGGCCTGTGAGGCCCTGTCCTGGGTCTTGAGATACTGACATAGGTCTTTTTCTGTCTTCCTGGCTGTTGCTGTCATAGCAACTGAGACTCCTCAGGGCCATGAGAACCCGTTTTTACACCCCGAGGGCATTTATCCACATGCGGGAGAGGTCAGGGTCCTTCAGAGAGCTTCCTGATGATGTGGGAGACTCCAGGCTCACATCACGTGACCCAGCCTGGTTCTCCACCCATCCCCTCAACTGCCAAATTCAGTAGTCTTTTCAGGGAACCCTCTGTCCTCTGGTTATTCCAAAAGCTTCCCTTCTTCATTAGCTTCAAGGAGGTGGTGCTGGTTCAGGGTGTATCAGATGCTGCATCATTCGTGACTCCTTTGGTTGCAAAGTGGCAGAACCCGAACACTCAATGGCTTACATAAAAAGGGGATTTTTGACTCATGTCACTGAGAAGTTCTGGTGTGAAAGACTTCAGTCATGGCTGGATCCAGGCTTTACACTTTATGTCATCTGGACTTAATCCATCTCTCTGTCCTGCTGTCATTCATTCATCTCTCTACCTGCTTCCCATCTCTGTCCCCTCCCTTCTTCTGGGTTGGTTCATTCTCCTTTTGCAATGGTGAAAGTGCCCACCGGCAGCTCAAGACTAACAATTTCCCAGCTCAGCAACTCCTGTAGAAAAAGAACACTTCTTTCCTAATAGTTTCAGCAACAGTCCCGGGCCAACTCTTATTGGTCCAGATTAGATCAAAGGTCCCTCCCTGAGACCATTGCTAAACCAACTAATCCACATGGCCCAAGAGTGGGAGAGGGGAGGTCTCCCAAAGGAAAATTAAGGTGCTGTTACCAGAGGAGGGAAAAGACACGTCCTGGAGGCCAGCCAACGGATAGCTCCTATGGACATAAAGTTAGCATTTGAAAAATAGCGCAAGACCCAGATGTTCTAGGTAATAGAAAAATCATGAGCTGATCGCCTTCCCAATTCCTCAGGCAGTGTGGGGTTTTGGAGGGGAGGCTACCAGAACCCACAAAGGTGTGTTTTCTTCAGCTGCCCTTCCTGGTGCCCTGAGAGCATTGGCCTTACCCTCCCCATCCCAATTGGGAGGCGAGGAGAGTCTGTCCAGGCCCACCATCTTTTTGCTGATTAACCCAGAGATCTTTAATGAGTTCCTTCTCTCTAACCACAAACCTTCAGCCAAGAAACTGTCCTCAGGCCAGAAGAATTTAGACACAGCGGCAAAAGGGTGGCTCAGGAGGGAGAGACTAAGAACAGGGATTGGCAAAGAGATGGTGATTCATTCATATTCATTCATACTCCCTCCCTGCCTCCCTTGTCCCCGCCCCACCCCCCCTTTCTCTCTCTCATTCTCTCTCTCTAGGCCTCTCTGCAGCCCAGGCTCTGTCTCTCCCCATGCACATGGCCCAAGAAGTCTTCCCCAATTTCCTCTCTCTAAGGTCCCAGCGCAGCCTATGTAGCACCCCTGAATCCCATTCATAAACAAGAGAATCTGATTGGCCCAGCTGCAGCCAAGGAGCCATATCCTGGGCCAATCAGCTCCAGTCAGGATGGGATCCTGTGATCTCAGGCCCCACCCATGGGGAGGGGCCCATGTCTCCTGCAGAAAAAGGTGGGAACCAGAACCCATCTCCAAAGAAGCCATTGACCTCCACTAGCATTCAACTAAAATCTGGTGACTTTAAAATCAGGCCTCTCTTAGGGCTTTTGTGAGGTGGAGGGTGTGAGGTTTGCCAGCCTAGTGATAGCAAAGAGATTTAATTACGTTGTTAAAATTTCGAAAGCCTCTACAGTACGGGCAGCCACCCTCCTGAGAAGACAAGGCTAGGGAGCCACCGTGCTCCCCTGCTGAGCACTCCTGGGCCTGATTTACCATTTATTTGGGCGCTTGCATCACACATGTGCCACATGACGGATTGCTGGACGTTGACAGCATGGCTCCGATACTAAAAACATATGACTCCATATGGAATGCCGCGGTATGGGGTGGAAACCCTGGACGGCTCGAGGCTGCAGATGGCCATGTATAATTCACGGGATTTGTAAGACTCTGCATCTGCTTCGTTGCTCATTCTTCAGTTGTCAGACAGACATAATCCCGAGCCTCTTATTTTATAACACAGATCTGCCAACGGGAGTAGGGAGGGGGGGTGAGGGAGGCTGAGCCGCTGCCAGGAGAACTCAGAAATAATTTGGGGAGAACATTCGGCTTGCCAGCGAGGACAGAAGCACGCACCGCAGGAAGCCCAGGCGAAGTTGGAAACCGGCTGCTGGTTTCCTGGTCCCTTGTGGAAGGCCAGGTTCCTGAGGGGACTTCTGGAAATGGGTGTGCTTTGATTTTGCCTCAACCGTGGGCCTCACGGTAGCATTTTCATTCAGCCTGGATCAGTCTTGTGGATGAGCCAGCAGGTCAAATGGCAAGGTATTTAGGCATTTTATTACATTAAGTCAGCCTTTCTTACAGACTGTCTGTCTCACGTTGTCACGTCGCAGCGTTATATGGCAAAAAGAGGTTCGATTTAGTGTCACTTCCTTCTGCAGCCTTTCCTGAACCCCCTTCACTAGATTAAGTACCTGTCCCCGTCACGGCTGGGGTGCATATCTACTCAGCCCACACTGGGGTCACATGCACAGTTCCCGTACAATCCAAGGCTTTCTTCCATCTGCCTGCCTGGGGGCTTTGCTTCAGAAGCCAGAGTTCGCGTGGACCTTGTGTGGGATAGGCCCGAGTGCCAGGGAGTCGACACCCCAGGAGCTACTCTCAACCCATGAGGCAGGGGAGGGGCGAATAAATACCCCAGCTTCTCACCCCTAGTAAGGCAGCTCTGAGCGGTGCTCCGCATGGTTGGTTCCCTAGAGGGCCCTGGGGGCTGAGCCCCAGTTGCCCACAGCAAAAAACTTGCTTGTCACCATACCTTTTATTAGCACATATTCTCTGTCTGACTTCCTCCTCTGCTGGTACTTCCTGGGTCACCTCCCCAAAACCCATTTGCTTTCAAGTTCTTGCCCCAGGGCCTGCTTTGGGGGTAACCAAAATTACGGCATGTAGCCTCTCTCATGATCCCTCAGACCCCTAGGTTTCCTCCTTCAGAGCATTGTTCGTATTTGGTTGCTATCACTCATTTAACTGTCTCTTTTTCCCTGCTACTCCCTGAGTCAGGGACTCTTATTTTTCATTGTAACCATGGTGCCTGGCACCCAGTGGCTGCTTAATAAACATTTGTGGAGGTTCTCCTGGCTTGTCCACTCACCAAGTTGCTTAACACCTCCCAGCCCCGTCCATTCCCTCAATTGTAACAGGTGGACAATAATAGCTGTCTTGTCTACTGCATGGAATTGTGGTAAGGAGTAAAAAAAAAAAAAAAAAGACGAAGGAGGAAAATCTGATTAATTCCTGAAATGCTCAACTAAAATAAGGACGTGCTAGGTCAGAATTTCTAAAAAGTGTCAAACTCTCCTGGTTTATATGAGTCAATTTCAGATGATGCCCAAAAGCAATTTTATTTGAATAATTATGTGTTTACTTGACTCAAACTAGAAAAAAATAAGCAGCCCATCAAACTCAAATGTATTACTGCTGGATGCATTTGGCTTTAAATAACTGAAAATTCAACTAACAGTGGCTTTATACAGATAATGGGTTAATTTTTTTTTAGATTAAAAAATTTTATTTATTTATTTTAGAAAGTGGAGGGGAGGGAGAAAAAGAGGAAGAGAAACATCAATGTGTGGTTGCGTTTTGCACTCCCCTTACTGTGGACCTGGCCCACAACTCAGGCATGTGCCCTGACTGGGAATGGAACCGGCGACCCTTTGATTTGCAGGCTGGCACTCAATCCACTGAGCCACAACAGCTAGGGCAGGGGTAATTTTTTTCAGTTAAGATTTTCAGGCATGAACAGTCCAGCTATCTGAGGGTGTTGTCAAAGATCCAGGCCCCTTCTAACTCCCTGCTTTCATTTTTGGCATGAGGCTTTTATCCTCATGGCCTCAAGAGGATTGCTGTCCTTCAGGCATTGCATTCTCATTCCAGGCAGGAAGAGGGAAAAGTGGGGAGGGAAAAGACTGTACCCACTGAGTCTGTCTATCATCATCATCATCATATCATCATCAACTTTTTAAATTAGGAAAGCAAAGAGTTTTCTCAAAACTTTACCCAACAGACTTCTGCTTACATTTCATCAGCCAGAGCTAAGGTCCCTGATCACTCCTAGATACATGGGAGTCTGAGAAGGCAATTTTAGCTGGGCACATTGCTTCCCTGACAAAATTAGTAAGGGCACTGTGACTTCAGAAATGGCTTAGTAAAAGAAAAGAAACAGGTTTAAAGAAAGATATCAAATAAACAATAATACTGTTGGAATCAAGTTTGAGAAACTTCCACTCCCTGTGCTCCATTCTTCTCTTCTTATCTTTATTACTTAGAATTATACTCTCCCAGCCCCAAAAACCTGGCCGTTTTTGTCCATCAACTTGATATTATGAATCAGAACATCTTGAAATTCAAGCAGGAAGTGGGTCATTTGAGGAAGTGTATTACATACCCAGTCACATGAATCCTTGCATGATTCTGTGGGTCAGCAACGTAGGCAGGGCTCAGCTGGGTGGTTCTTCTGTTCTACATGGTGCTGACAAGGGTTCACTCAAGAGCTTTCAGAGGGGCCACGCTCACATCGGTGTCTCACTGCAGATACCTGGAAGGCTGCGCTCCTCCGAGGTCTCCCAACCAAAGCTCCAGCACGTGGCCTCTCCAGCATGGTAACCTAAGGCTAGCTGGACTCCTCCAAGCATGAGGGATCCAGCAAATAAGATGAAAGCTCATGATATTTTATGACCCAGCTTCAGAAGTCACAGTGTCACTTCCTCCAGACCCAGCCCTTCCAGATTCAGGCGGAAAAAACAGAGACTCTACCCGCCCCCCTGCCCAACCCCCCCCCCCCAGCTCATCTCAGTGGAAGAACTAAGAATTCACACCGTCTTGTTTTAAACCACCAATCTCCCACCAAGACAGATCTTATCCACCTCCTAGCATGTCCCTCTAAGCAAGAAGGAGAAAGAAGTTTCTTGTCTCTGTGTTGACAAAGAGAAAAACAAAACCGAGGCCTTACTCAGAGAACACTTTGCGCTGTAACCTGCTTTCACCCCAGGCGGCAAGGGCATCCTTCGGCACAAGCCGGGGCTGGGAGAGCCCTCAGATGCCCGGTCGTCACACTGGACATCGTTACAGCTGACTCTGCCCCTCCTGCCCCATCTCTGTCGCTGACCTTTTGACTTGGAGTCACCCACCCTCCCTCATGATCTTCCCAACCCTGCTCAGCCAAAACCTCCATCTCTCTGTCTCAGGACTGAGCAAACTCTCTTACTTGGGGACAATGGAAGTCTTTGTCATCCTTCCTTCCTCGGGTAGGCCACTGTCTGTATGAGAATCCAGATTACCCTCATAGGCTGTGCTGGTGATTACCTCTGAGAATCTGCTCCCGGCAAGCTCTCCTGGCAGGCTGGGGCAAATCGGGCTGCACAAAGGGAAGAATGTTATCACAGTGCCCCAGGACAGGCCGGGCTTGGCTCCGTTGCAGAAAACACACTTCACTCATGCAGAACACGCCAAATTGAAAAGATCGTGGGTTAATCAAATCCCTTTCTCCTCTGCTTCTATCAAACTCAAGAGGGGCTGGCCTATTAATTAGAAACGCTTTTTTCATGTAAAACATGGGTGCTCTGGAGATAAGGAAGGAACACCCTTGATTGTACAGTCACAGTGATGTTACAGTTATTTCATTACAAGGAGCCACATTCACCGCCAGTCTTATGGACACAGCGCAGACCTCCCATCGCTCCCGTGGAAAAACTCCCTGAGACTTGGAAAGTTTCCCCGCCATCCGCCAAGGGCACGAGTTTCTTTTTCTGAAGTCAGGTTGCGCTGAAGTCACGTTTCTATACAAGCCTAACAGACCTTAGCAGGCTTTGATTCTGTGTTGTCCAATTACACTGGCCATTAGCCTCATGGGGCTACTTAAATTAAAAGTAATTAAAATTTAACATTTGGTTTCTCAGTCCCACCAGACGCTTTGCAAGTGCTCAATGGCAACATCGTGGCTAGTGGCTCGCTTGCGGGGCAGCACGGCACAGAGAGCGAACACTGCGCGGTTACAGGAAGTGCTGTTGGACAGCGCCGCTCCTTTCCACAAGCTCACGAACCTCCCATTTTTCACTTGGGAGAAACAGTAAAAGAAAGTCAGGATGGCTCAGTAGGATCTATCGCCTCTACTGGGAAAAGACAGACAAGAAACAAAACCCTACTTTGTTTCTGTAGCGACATGGTTGGTGTGTCCTGCTCAGCACCCACTCCCCTTCTTCTGCTTTAGGTGGGGCTGGTCCCACTGCCAGCCCCAGGCCCAGGCCCAGCACCTAAGCCTGACCACTCAGAATATCCCTTTCCCTTGGCCACAGCGAGCAGGTCTGTCATGTTGATCCAATCGGAGTAAACTCTTGAAATTTGGCTGGCATTGGTGGGAAGGGATGTCCTCTTCCTGTTGGGGTTGCCAAGGAGGTAAGATGTGGGACTGGACCTGCTGGTGGCTGTCATATGTCATTCTGGAGAGAGTTAGCCTGCCAAGGACCCCACTGCAGAAGAAAGCAGAGTGGGGGCGGGGGAAGGTAGGGTAGGAGAGAGTCCTGGTGACACTGTTGATTCTTGGATCCAGCTGTGGCCCTGGAGGGACGGTCAGGGGAAACTATTACCATTAACACCTTGGTGCCAATGATGCTCCCAAATATTCCTGCTCAGGCCTGTTTGAACTGGGATTCTGTCACAGCCACAAGGATTCTGATTAATCTATGTTCTGAGAATAGCAATCCATTTACAAAGGAAAAGAAGGCTAGTTTTTCTCTATTCTCAAACTATTATTAAGACTCAGTTTAGCCCTAGCCAGGTGGGTGGGTTGGTTGGAGTGCCATTCGTACCCAAAGGGTTGCGGGTTTGATCCCTGGTCAAGGCACATATGAGAGGCGACAGGTCAATGTTTCTCTCTCACATTGATTCTCTCTCTCTCTTTCTTCCTTCCTCTCTCTCTAAAATAAATAAGCATATCCTTGGGTGAGGATTTTTTTTAAAAAAGAATTCACTTCCTGTGATAGGAAGGTATCAATTCCAAATGGGTCCACCCTGCTCCCACCTGGCTCATGAAGCTCCCTGCCGCTGGGGAGCCTGTGCACTCCGCTGAGACTGCACCAAGCAGACGCCACTTCTTGAGAACTGGGCTGAAGTTGAAACAGAGACTGGCTGCATTGATGACGGAGTCATATCAGCGGGAGCCGCAGACTGAAAGACCACGCAGTTCAGCTGCTGAGAACCCTGTTCTCGGCCTTCACCCTGCCTGAGGCCCGTGTCCTTGCAATAAACCACCTTTAATTTGAGCTGCTTTGAGTAGGTGTCTATTCCTGACACTCAAATATTCCTGGTTAAGAAAGTATCAAAAGGTGTTTTCTTTGGACCAGGCAACTCTATTCCCAGGAATTTATTTCCAGAAAATAATCAAAGTTTACAAAAAGGTTTAGAAGATTTCTTCTTTTTGCTTGTTTGCTTTGTTTTCATCTTGATTTTTGGTGATGTACATGGCTCTTACTGTAAGATACCACCAGCCTTCTCCTCCCTCATGTGAGAGTCAAATGGTGAGGTCCATATCAAAACCGTATTAAACCTTCGACTGAATTTAAATTCTGGTGTTACCAAGCAAGGAATTTTACTTACTCTTGATAATTAATGGATGAACAGCACTCTTGGTAGGAGGGTCTTACCTACTTCCCTTCCATTCTCTCCTCCAACCACCACACCATGTGATTTGGGAGGAAGGCTGCCTGTAGCAGAGACTCTGGAGTTCAGATCCCTGCTCCACCACTTAATAGGTGCATAATTGAGGGAAAGTTGCAGAACTACCTACGCCTCAGTTTCCCCAACTAGAAAATGGGGGTAATAAATGCATATATAGCAGAAAGTTGCCAGAGGCTCTGATGAGTTGATGCAGATAAAGTTCCTAACATGGTGCCAGCATATAGCCAGGGCTCCACAAACAATACTTTTGTCACTTGAAATAGGGCGATGGGAAAGGAAACAGAATTCCCATATGATCCAGTGATTCCACTGCTAGATATATACCCAAAAGAATGAAAAACAGGTACTCAAATAGATACTCATATGCCAATGCTCATTGTAACATTATTCACAATCACCAAATGGTAGAAACAACCTAAATGTCCATTAACCAATGATGGATAAGCACAACATTGTATATCCATCCAATGAGATATTATTGAGTCCTAGAAAGAAAAGAAGTACCAACACATGCCACAATGTGACCAAATCAACACTGATTGCCAAATGCAACCAGCCACACCAATTTACCCCCAAATCAGGCACGGGGCTGGAATGGGGTAGAAATGCATATTTCAGTTTTACCAGTCAGTGAGATGTTTATTGAGCATCTACTATGTGCCAAGCACTTAGCTAATTGTTGGAAATGTAGTAACTCACGCCATCTCTGCACTCCTGGAGTTTCTGCTCTGGGTAAAAATTACCAAATGATCATTGTGGCCTTGTAGGAAGTATGAGGAGCTCTGATAACCTGGAGGCAAGCTACTGAACTTGATAGGGGAGGGCATAGTCACAGGAGGTTTCCTGGGTGGGGCGAGGGAGTTGCAGAACCGAATCTTTTCATGATGGTCAGAAGAATATTCCAGACAGGGAACAGCAAGTGCAAAGGCTCAGAGGCAGAGTGGGCATGGCTGTTCAGAGGTATTTTCAGTCCTTGAGTAGTGGAATCATAGCATGGTAAGGGAAGTCAGACAGGTATAAAGCTGGACAGGTAAGCAGGGCCCCATCATGAAGGGCCTTGTAGGGCAGTTAGAGTTTCAACTTGTTATTTAAGGCCATGGGAAGGCATCGAAAGAATCTAAGTTGGGAAATGACATGTTATAGTATTTTTAAAAAGACCTTCTTTCAAAGTTAAGAAAATGAGATATTGTTAGCCATGGTGGCTAGGAAAATTGCTTGTAAAAAAAAACTTGCAAGCACGATTTTTAACTTGACAGTGTTTTGCAGACATTCTGGAACATTTTAAAAATTCATTATGCTGACACTAACTATCAAACCCCATTCCCTCGAGCTCAGCTGTGTTGTAGCTGAAAACTTGCTCAGTGTGTTTACTCTACACAGCACCCAATTTTCTAAATCTCGGCAAATTTGCCCTTAACAGTAAAATACTGGGTACAGAGCATCTTCCCACTCCACCCAAATTATCCCCCTTGGTGGGTGCTAACAGTCTGATGCTATGATAGTTGTTACGACATGACGGGCTGGAGCCATGTCTTACTTGTAAGCCTTTCTGGAGGAACTGGTGGGAGTTTTCTTCTTTAGCCTCATTGATATCACAGAGTGGGGTCACTGGGAAATTCATTTGCCCTCTGAAACAGTCAGGGGAGACTGGATAATGCTGCCATAACAAATATCCCCTAGGTCTCCATGGCTTCCATCAACACAGGTTTATTTCTCACTTGTCACCTGTCAGTCATGGGCAGGTAGTGGCTCTGTTCTATGTCGTCCTTTTGTTAGGATCCAGGCCAGTGGAGGGGCCTCTATCTGGGTCATCACTGGTCTTACGACAGAAGAAAAAGAATATGGTGGAGCGTGTGTTTGCTCTTAGCTTCTGCTGAAAAGAAAATGGAACTTCTCACCTTCCTGTCTCTTTACTCTCCCTCTACTGGCTGCCTTTGAGGCATGTTTAATATTATCCTGTATAATTATAATGATCATAAAAATAACTATATTAAGTCTCATTTATTGAGGACCTACTGAGTCCCAGACATTATGATATTGTCTTAGGGGCCTCATCTCATTTAATCCTACGCAGCAGGTGTTATTACCACCAATTCAAAGACAAAGGTGTAAATGCAGACGTGGCCCAAGGCCCTGGAACAGAGTGTTTTCTTCCCAGAAGCCCCAGCTTCCCGTGTGGTCTCGGTGGAGGAAGGAAACCCTGGCCTGTAACAGGGATCAGGGATAAGCTGAGGGCCAAAGGGTAGCAGGCCTTGTAAAGCTGAAGTTTGACCCTGCGTCTTCCAAGGTTGCTTACTTGTCGCGACCCTTTGAAAGGCCACATCACTGCTCCTGCTCACCAGCTCTTTTTTAAGTGTAAATGACAGTATTTCAGAGTTAAAATTACCGAGGAGGCACAAAGTTCAAAGGCCAGATTAGTTTTCCAGCTAATTTTGTGTGATTATGTCTGGAGGGTAATTATTAGCTTTGCAGAAACGAGTTGTATTTCTTTACTGTGAAACTGTATTTCTGCGGATCTGGAAGCTGCGGTGGGAGACAGATGATGTAGCCTCCAGACAGGTGAATCGTGTCGTGCTCAGGGCCCGGCCTGGCGATGTGCGCACAGTAGGCACTCCCTACAAGCTTGCTGAGTGGAAGAGAGAGAACAGGACAAAGAGAGAGAAGGAGAGAAGTAGACAGAGGGAGGAAGGAAGGTAGATGGGAAGGGAGAGAAAATGGAGGAACAGTCAGGACGAAGGAGCGAGGCAGAGAAGAAGGCTGGCAGGCCTGGCAGAGGGACGAGGGTCTCTCTTCGCCCGTGGTGAGTGGCTGCAGAGGAAAGAGGCCAGTGGCAGCTCCCACCTCCAGAGACACAGATCCCTTCCCTGACTGGTGTGGCTCAGGTGGTTGAGCTTCGTTCCGCAAAGCGAAAAATCGACGGTTTGATTCCTGGTCAAGGCACCTGCCTGGGTTGTGGGCCAGGTCCCCGGTTAGGGGCACATGCGAGAGGTCCCCAGTTAGGGGTGTAACAGATTGATGTTTCTCTCACACCCTGAGGTTTCTTTCCCTCTGTTTCTCCCTCCCTTCCCTTCTCTCTAAAAATAAGTAAATAAAATCGAAGGGAGAGAGGGAGGGAGGGACGGAGGGAGGGAGAGAGGAAGGGAGGAAGGGAGGAAGGGAGGAAGGGAGGAAGGAAGGAAGGAAGGAAGGAAGGAAGGAAGGAAGGAAGGAAGGAAGGAAGGAAGGAAGGGTCTCTCTCCTGCCTCCTGATAGGGCTGGCAACCCAAAAAGAAGAAACTGCTCTAATCCAACCGATTGAGAAGGGATTCTTGCAGTAATGAACTATGGGAGGACATTAAAAACTACAATCCCCAGCATGCACTCTGTGTCTGTTCCTCCCTCAACTGTATCACCCCTATATCTAAGGATACAAAATGCTTTTGACATTCTTGCCTCCATTCCATCCCCCCTGACCTATTCCCTTGTGGAAACTAAGTGGTAAAAGTATAGGCCAGCAAGAAGGAAGAGTGTTTTGCCTATAGAATTGCTCCTCATACAGTGGAGAACACTCCCTGTCTCGCGCCACCCCAGTTTTCCGGTTGGCACAGGCTCTGGGTCTCAGGACTGTCTGCGCTTGCAAGTGGGGAAGGAGTTGAGTATTTTTCTACCTTTTTTGCCCTGGAGGGGCACCCTGTTTCAGGAGATAAAACTTGAATAGGCTCCCAAATTTTTATCCCAACCCAGCTCCATCTGCCTTATATTTTATGGAAATTCCTCCCAGATTCTGGCATGAGGCACCTGTCAGTCTTGGGTGTCAGCACTGTGAGCTTTCAATTCCCGTGGCCTTCTTAGGTATTCCAATGGAAAGCTGGGAAAATACATCTCAGGGGCTGCAACTCTGTGCCAGTTTTAATCAACCACATCCAACCTCTTCCTTTTACAGCTTTACCCACTGTTTGACTCACTGACTCATTCAATCAACAAACATTCATAGAGCACCCCAAATGTGTTGGGCACTGTACCACACACCGGAAATAAGAAGGTGAATTGAGGTCTCACCTTGCTCTTGGAAGGGATCGTCTTTTGCAGGAAGAGATTCATAATTATAGCGTAAGAGTGGTGTGTGATGTTGAGACCTGAATAAACAGAGGGGTTAAGTGACCTGTGCAAGGCTGCACAGTAAAGATCCAGAGAACAGATGGTATCCCGGGTGCCCAGTCTATGTTCCTGCCACTGTGCCTCTTGGCCTCCTCCTTTCTGTCATCTTGCGGTCCCTTCTCCAGCTCTCCTGCTGCAGAGATAAGGCATAGCCATTGCTCCTTTCCCTACAGATATTTATGTGTGCAGTTCTGTCTCCTCCCAGTTTTCACCCCAGTCCTGGTCCTTCTCACCCTACAGCCTCTTGCAAGCTATGCACATCTCATCCCACAAACTAGAGCAGATTTCCAGAGGTCTCTTCCACCCTCCTCTTTACGTGTTGGCCTGTGGCTTACTCCTTTTGCTTCTCTCTAACCAGGGAGTTCTCAGAGCACATGATGTGAAGGCAGTGGCTTCAGCATCCAGAGAATCTAACTTGTAGCCATACTCTGCCACCTCTTTGCTCTGTGCCCTTGGCTAAGTTGCTTACTGTCTCTGAACCTCATGTCTTCATCTGTAAAATGGGAATAACAACACTGATCTGCCTATTGAGGTATTTGAATGAATGCATCTAAATATGCATTTAACACACTGCCTGGCAAATAGTAAGTGCCTGATAAATGACACCTGCTACTGTTATTACTATTATCATTGTTATTATTGCTAGTATTCTCCCTATTGGACTATGTTCTCCTTGAGGGAAGGCACTACATCTTTCCGAGGCTGCCTGCCAAGCACTAACACAGTAAGTCATTGATAAATGTTCATTCAATGTATTGACATTTAAGTCCAGTCAGAATGGTCAGGCTGCCCCTTCAGTTGTAAGGAAGTAAACTTGAAGAGGACATTGTAATTAAGTGATTCCCAAAGTAAAACTCCGGAAACCCCAGTTCTGTAGATTGCTCTGGGAGAAAAGGTCCCCTTTGCAAATCAACTTGGGAAACACTGATCCTCCATCCCTTTCTGGGAAAGTCAAATGACCCTCAGACTATAAAGGCTCTGAAAACTTCTGCATGAAAGAAACCTTTGGAACTTTGTGGATCCCCCTGTTACCCAAACTTAATTGACCAAGGAACTCTTTCCTTATGAAACATCTATTATCAACCTATCTATTCTGTCCTAGAGGATACTCTCTCAGGGCCCCTGGTGCACACCATTCCTGAATCCCATCCTGCAGTAATAGACCTGCTACCCTGGGGGAATATACCACCAGTCTGACTGCCTTTAAGAATAACCAGTGGGGCTGAACATCTGAAACTAATACAAAACAACATTAAATGTAAACTGTAATTAAAAAAAATAACCGATGTGGGCTAAGTGCACATTCGATATAGCCTCTGCAGGACACTGCTAACCAAAAGCTCTGCCAACATCCCTCACGAGGCCAGGAGCTGATGGGAAAGCCAAAGGCATCATAAGTTCCTTTTCAACAACAAAATAGTCATCAATGTATATGTTTTTAAAATATTTCATTTATTGTACAAACAACAGTGCATCATTCATTTTCCACAGAGACAAAATAGAAGTAGTTTGTGTGCCCTGCCAAAGGTTACTTGGAACAATGGGACATTTGCAACTGATCTGAAACCTTATTCTTGTCACAGTTCCTTTAAAAACACCACACACATTTAGGATCCTGGCAGAATGGCTGTTCTCCTTGTCTGGTAAGAAATATGACCTGAAGACGACACATTTATTTTTTGCAATACATGGTACGGTCAGGTGAGATCTGAGGACTCCTGGAATTCCCTTCCCATGTTCAATTGGATCCAGAGAGAGGCTAGTCTCACCCCGCCCTCCTCACACGCACGGGTCGCCAACCCACTTTGCAGTCTCCATCCAGTGCCGTATTTCTGCTTCACTCTGCCTGTGCCATCGCTGTTCCCCTCGCCTTCAACACTTTCCCCCTCACCGGTAATAACAACAACCACCATTGTTCATCATTACTAGGGTCCAGGCTCTGCTAATAGCTTCACAACTATTACTTGATTTAATCCTTTTGGCAACCCTATAAGGTGGAAGTTTATTACCCGCAACTGGCAGATGAGGAAACTGGGGCACCAAGGGTTAAGGACCATGCACCTCTTCACACAGCTAGGCAGGGTGGAGCTGGGACTTGATTCCAGGAAGTTGGGGTCCAGAGTCCCTGCATTTGCCCTTAAGGGCCTCATGTTGATTTTTGTATTTATTGACATGAAATTCACATCACGTAAGATGAAGCATTTTGAAGTGTACGATTCTGTGGCGTTGAACACACTTACAGTGTTGTGCCACCACCACTTTCATATAATTCCAAGACATTTTCATCATCCCAAAGGGAACCTGTACCCATTAAGCAGTCACTCCCCATCCTCCCCTTCCCAGCCCCTGGCTGCCACCTGTCTGCCTTCTCCCAGTCCTGTCCAACATCCAGTTCCCTTTCTGGAACACCTCATTTTCCTGTCTGAATCATTGGTCCCTCACACAAAACAGCTGGAACTTGAGTTCCTGAAGGGCCGGGACTGGGTGTTGCTCACTTCTACATCCCCAGCAGTCAGCTGTGAGCACAAGGCATATCTGTTGAGATAACACAGTTGGCAGTTTCACCTCGTTTTCAGTTGTTCTCTATTATCTATTGATTTTATTGAGGCCCTCCTATATGCCACTATGAAAATAATCAGAAACATTCTATGAGGAGACAGAAAAGACTACCCTGTCGTACAAATGAGGAAGCAGGGGCTCGGAAAGTGTAAACCATCTTCTTTCTTTCCTCTGTGCCTTTGTATCAGCTTTCTGCTCCTAATGCTCTTACCATCCCTCCCCTGTCTGCGTGGAGTCTGGGTTTGCTCCTGTGTTACAAAAGCAAAAACCCAGCACACAAAGGGAACTCACACGCTGGCTTTCCATAAAGCCACCCAGGCTCCCGCCGATGCCCAACCTCTCTGCTCTGGGCTGGATTCTCTGGGCCCGGAGCCTCCTGCTAATCAGAAGCCCTGGTCTGTAGTTTCTGTGTCTTTGATGAATAAAAAATGGGGAAACGAATTAATTATTACTTAATAAATTCAGTTTGGTTGACAAAAATCTCCCAAAACATAAGGTCCTCAAGTTGGAGCCAGCCCAGATGTCCAGCAACGGGTGGCTGGTGACATAGAGAAAAATGCCTTCAGGTGGTGGCATGCCAGGGAGGGAGACCTACGGGCTCAGACACAGAAAGGCGGCCAGCATGTGGCTTTACAGGGAAAAGAAAATTGCAGAAGAATTTGGATGGCACAGACTCGTTCTTTTGGGTAGAAAAGAATCACACACCTGCCTGCATGTAAATATAGATGTATTCGTGGAGGAAATTCTAAAAGAACACCAACTTTTTAAATTGTGGTAAAAGACATATAAAATCTGCCATCTTAATATTTTAAATCTACAGTTTAATGGTATTAAACACATTTTATACTATTGTGCTGCCATCACTACCTTCCACCTTTAGAACCCTTCTATCTTGTAAAACTGAAACTCTATACCCATCAAACACTAGCCCTCCTCCCCTCCTCCCCAGTCCCTGCCAGCGCCATTCTCCTTCCTGTCTCTATGAGTGTAACTACTCCAACACCTCACATAGGCGGAATTATACAGTGTTTCCACTTTTGTGACTGACTGACTTGATTTAACATAATGTCCTATTTTTATTCATGTTGTAGCACATGTCAGGATTTCTTTCCTTTTTTAAGGCTGAATAATATTCCATTGTATGGACAGACCACATTTTGTTTATCCATTCATCCATTGCTAGACCCCTAGGTTGCTTCCACACATTAGCTATTGTGAATAATACTGACAGACACAGGGTGGGGGAATACCACATTTTTAAACAAAACTAATCTCTGGGTGAGAGGGTGGAATTTTGAGAACATTTTACCTCCTTTCCCTTACTGCAGACAATTTATTTTAGTTACAAATGTACAAAAATATATTAAATCTAGAGAAAGCCCTGATCCCCATATACCACTTATAGAAGTGTAACCACAGTTTGGGCTATACTCTTTCACACGTGAACAGATAGTATGCATATAAGTACTTTTGAAAGTGAAAACTGAATTGTAGAATAACTCAGCTCACTCTGACACGGAGTGCTGTTTCAAGTCAGTTCGTGTGGACCTACCCCATTCTTTGTAACTATTTGCTGATAGTCCATTGCCAAGTACATTTAACCAATTCTCTACCATGGACACTTAGCATTTAAGTTGTTTCTAGTTTTTGCTGTTATAAACTGTGGTGCAATGAATATCCTTGAACAGTTATCTTTGCGCAGGTGTACAACTAGTTATAAGATAAATTGCCAGCACTGGCTGGTGTGGCTCAGTGGGTTGAGTGCTGGCCTCAGAGCCGAAAGGTTGCCCGTTCGATACCCAGGCAGCGCACATGCCAGGGTTGCAGGCCAGGTCCCCGGATGGGGGCGCATGAGAGGCAACTTGATATTTCTCTCACATTGATATTTCTTTCTCTTCCACTCTTTCTCCCTCCCTTCCCCTCTCTCTAAAAAATAAATAAAATCTTAAAAAAATAAATTCCCAGAAGCGGAATTGCTATTCCAAAGGGTATACACATTTTGTATTTGGGGGTATACACAACGCCCATACACATGTGGATGGGTGTTGCCAGATTGTTCTCCAGAAAGGTTGTCCTGATTTACCTCATCATATGAATGGGAATATCTTCCCATACATCCTCAGCCAACACCAGATAATCTTCTTCCACTTTTTAATTTGATAAAGGCGAAGCTTACAATGGTTTCAATGTACCACCTTCAGTTACAAGTGCAGTTGAAGGCTTTTCAAGTTTAGTGGCCAGGTGTTTTTCTTTTTAAAGATTTTATTTATTCACTTTTAGAGAGAGAGGAAGAGAAGGAGAAAGAGGAGAGAAATATCAATGTGTGGTTGCCTCTCACACACCCCATACTGGGGACCTGGCCCACAACCCAGGCATGTATCCTGACTGGGAATTGAACTGGCGACCCTTTGGTTCACAGCCCATGCTCAATCCACTGAGCCACACCAGCCAGGGCCCCAGGTGTTTTTCTTCTGTGCATATTTAAATGCTTTGCCCACTTTTTGTTTAAGTGGGAAGCCTTTTACATTTCTTTAAGGCTTTCACTTTCTACATTATGTCCTTTCACTTTTTTTTATTACAGCTAGCAAGTTCAAGTCTACAATCCCTTATCTGAAACTCTTGGGGAAGATGTGTTTCAAAATTCAGAGTCTGTTTGGCTGTCAAAAAGGCATCAGGGTTCACATGCCTTATCTAACACTCCCAGCGAGGTCTAGGGCGGCCTCCCCTCATCAAACACATTAATATTTCTGCAGTGAAAGGTATAAACATTCCCACTCTGTGGGATGAATAGGGAATATAAATAGCTTCATATCTGCTTAAATCAGATTTTGCCACCAAATGTGTTAGCATTAAAAACTCAGTTTTCAGAGCTTTTTGGACTTTAGAATTTTGGCTAATGAATTATGGACCTGTATCACATTTGTTTGCAGGGTGGGGGAAAGCCCAAGAGAGATAACTTTAGAATTTAATAAATAAGGCCCATGCAGGGAAATTAATGGCGAGTGACGAGATCAGGACTCCTTCCTCCATCTCTAGGCTTTGAGAGGACACGGGCAGGTGGGACAAGGTGTAGACGTTTTCACTGACCCTGAGCGCTTAGGGACGGGCACATACACACCCATCACCGTCAGCCAGCTAGCCACAGCCCTCTGCTTTGCGCACTTTTCCTTTTCCAGCCCAGCAGCCCCAAAACCACCATCCGCCTTGTATTCCTGAAGTCTGCCTCCTACGCACAGCCTGGCCAGGACCACCTTCTCAGGGCCCCTTCTTGTCTGACTGCTGGTGTGCAGTTTCCTTTGCTCCATGCCTGAACGCAGATGAAATCCATTCATTCCCATGGAGTACTCCAGCATGAGGTCTTCTCACCTCCCCACTGTCCAAGGACGGCAGTGGGTGATTTTCCGAGTGGAGACGCTGATGCTAATTCTTCCCCCAATGTACATAAAACCAGGTGCTTCCAGGAACTGTAAATATGAATCTACTTTAGGCTTTTAGAGCTACTGTGGAATTGAATAATCATAAAAGATACTCCTTTCATGGAGATTTATGGCCTCCCCTCACCCCCTCCTCCAGTTCTCAACGGATAAAAAAACCATATTTTACCAAAATATATCTCCCATCAGTGGTCCTGGAACACCTCCCTAACTGACTATATTTATTGGGAAATGATTCCCATTAATTTCAGGCATCATCCTAATATTGTATTTATGACAGACTGTGTGAGCACCAGAAAGGGCCCTCGCCTCATTCCTGGCACACATTCTCTGTTTCTGCAGATACGTATTGTAAACACTGCCTGGAGAGACAGAATCGTAAACTAAAATAGGTTATCTTTGGAAAATCTGTTAATGCTAATCAACTCAGACAACCGCTCGCCTGATTTGAGAAGCTGAGAGGCTTTGCCCAATGTCTGTGGGAGTATTTCTTTTGGAACTTTCTTATTCCAACCCAGGTCCCCCGCTCTAAGATGTGAGGGGACTTTTTGCATGCTACGGGGACCCTCCTAGTGAACAAGCCTTGACTGACAAATCCTGCCAAGTGAATAGTTGCTCAGTGTGCAGAAGGAGAAGCTGAGGGGAGACAGGAGACCAGGGTCAGGGTAAGATGGAAACAAGTTTGTTCAGTGAATCCATTCTGTGTGGCTTGAGGCAGCAAGCACAGGTAGAGACCTCGAGAGGGAAAATGCAGGATCCCTGTCCCTGAGGATACTATTGCTTTGGACAAGCCAGAGCAAGAGAGATGAGCAGGGGCCATTCTGTAATGCTGGGAGGGAAAGGCTCAAGGATTTATAAGAATAGACAGCACTGGCTGGTGTGGCTCAGTGAACTGAGCACCAACCTGTGAACTGAAAGGTCACTGGTTAGATTCCCGATCAGGGCACATGCTTGGATTGCAGGCCAGGTCCCCAGTTCGGGGTGTGTGAGAAGCAACCAATCGATGCATCTCTCACACATTGCTGTTTCTCTCCTTCTCTTTCTCCCTCCCTTCCCCTCTCTCCAAAAGTAAATGACGAAGATCTGAAAAAAAAATAGAGGGATGTAATACTTAATCTTTATTGTGTGTGTGGTGTGATGTAGTCTCCCCTACCCCCAATACACACACACCATTGCAGCTGTCAGGTCTGCAAAAGGCCACCATCCAGGACAACCATAAGTGGGAGATGTTCTGGGGGAAGGGCATAAAGGACTTTGTTCAATTTTGAGTTGCTATAGTCTGAGGCAGCTGTTTCCACCTGCCTTCCATTCATTTCAGCACCTGCAAACAGCATCTCTCACCCTCCTGCACCATAATCCAAGCACTTGGGTGACACCCACCTCAACCCATGGATCCAAGGATGGGCACATGACTTAGACCTGGCCAGTCATAGCATTTTATCCTTTTAGACACAATGATTGGTTCCTGATAGCCATATGACACAGACCTGGCCAATCAGAGCATTCTATTCTCCTACAGTGATTGGTGTCGGGCCTGGCTAATTAGAGCTTGCCATCCTTCTGGCTACAGCATTTGCTTCCAGGATTGACATGTGACCTAGGACTGCCTAATAGAATAGCTCACCTCCCTGTCCCCAGAGGTTGGTACATGGAAGGGCAGAGCCCAAAGCCAGGCTGAAAAAGCCACTCCAGAATTTGTGCTGGAACCTTGGAGAAGGAAAACTCAAACTCTCTTTAGGCTAGGACTTTTGAGGGATAGGATGTAAGCTTGAATGCCTAGCAGCAACTTCAGCCCTAGCAGACCTTCAAAAATGTCAGGGGTATTTTTAGCCCAGAGAGTTGGTGCATCCAGTGGCAGATTGGAGAAATGAGACTGCGCTCTGGGGAGATGAAATGTGAAGCCACAAGAAACTCTATTTCAGAATTGGGGGCTGGGCTCAGGGGAGGCTTGGGGGCTTCAGGGGGACACCAGGAAAGAAGCCAGGCTGCTAAACATTTGGAACTGGGAGAGGAAGGGTGACACACTCTGAGGGCCCAGACCTGGAACCTCCCCTGGTCTCCTCCTAGGAGGGGGAGTAACCCTCACGGTGAGATGGCCAAGTGAGCACAGGCACGGGTAGGAGCCTTTTAATCATTCAACAAGCCCACATGCTATTGCCCTGGAGCCTGACATACACCATCAGGGCTCAAAATATTAATTTGAACTGAGTGCCCATGACCAGAGCAAGCGTGCACAGTGGTTCAGGACCACACGAGGAGCCAGGAAGACAAAGAGGAAAGACTGCCCTTGCCTTCATGCCAGATGGGCTGTGGGAACTCAGCAGAGAGCCACTTAGCCCATCTTGCAAGGTCAGGGAATGCTTCCTGGAGAAGGTGACTCTTCAACTGGAGACTCGAAAGACAATCTGAAGTGAGCCGGAAAAAGAAGGGAGTCAAGTGCAAAAGTATAGAGGTGTACTGAGAAAAAAAAATAAATCAATCAAAATAACAGCTCCCTTATATCGAACCCTCCGTGACAGCTAGGCATTGCACCAGGTGTGCAAAAGGCTGGCCCTCATTTAATCTTCACAGCAACTGTAGGAGGTAAGTGGTATTATCACCTCCAATTTGCAGAGAGGAAACCTGGGCCCCATGTGTTAAAAGCTTAGACTCTAGAGCCCCAAGGTCCAGGTTCAAATCCTGATTTTGACACCAGCTGTGTCACTTGGGCAGCAATTTCCTCTCTCTGGGCCATAGGCTCCCTTCCATAAAATGAAGATAATAACAGCACCCACCTCATTTAGGGTTGTTGTGGGAGCCACATACATTGCCATAAACAAAGTGCTGAAAACTGCCTGGCATCTAGCCATTGTTGAATAAGTGTTGAATGAATGAATGAATGATTGAATGAACAAATGGACGAATAAACAAATGAACAGATGAAATTAGGGCTTAAAAAAGTATAACAACTTTCTAAGGCCACAAAGAAGATGACCACTCTTAGGTCCACTTCCCCAGACCTGCAGGACCAGGCAGAGGCTGGGCGCAGGGTCCATAGACCTAGGGGAACACGGGATGCTGCAGAAGACACCCAAAAACTTAAAGACCCCAGGAACACCCCGCCCCACCCCTGTAGCTTAGTCCCCTCACTGCACAGTGGCTGTTTCCAAACTTGAAGGAACTTACTTTGTTCCGTGTCCCTAAAACAGCCTCCTGAGTACATATGTCATAGTGTTTTGCCATATCCACAGACCACCACTATTGTCACTTCACACTTTTCTTCAGATTGACTCGCTTATTTTATTTATTTAATTTTTTATCCTCACCTGAGGACATACTAATTGATTTTTAGAGAGGGAAAAGAGGAGAGAGAGAGAGAGAAACATCGATCAGTTGCCTCTCGCATGCACCCCAATCATGGACTGACCCTGTAACTCAGGTGTGTGCCCTGACTGGGAGTTGAGCATGTGACCTTTCAATTTATGGGACAGTGCTCCAACCAACTGAGCCACATTGGCCAGGGGTTGACTCGTTTTTTAAAAAAGTTTAAATAAAAACAACATAAAAACAAACAAAAAGATAAAAATAACCTTTATGTGTTTTGGAGAAGGAAACTTTATGTTGCTATAGAATGTAACATAAAAATACATATATATTCCTAGCTTGGTGTGGCTCAGTGGATTGTGTGCTGGCCTGAGAACTGAAAGGTCACGGGTTCAATGCCCAGTCAGGACACATGCCTGGGTTGCTGGCCAAGTCCCCAGTTGGGGCATGTGAGAATCTGGTGTTTCTCTCCCTTTCCCCCTCCCTTCCTCTCTCTAAAAATAAATAAATACAATCTTTTAAAAAATAAATATATAGATATTAACTTTTAAAATGTTTTAATTTTCAACTTGACAGAGTTTTACCTATAGTATCTTCCCCACGTATTTCTCACTAATTACAAAGGGAAAAATTATAGTGGGGTAACTGGCAGATACCACCCCCACCAAGAGGACAGAGTTTGCCGCACCAGAAACAGGGCAAACTGACATCAGGCACCTCCTGATATGAGGCACCAAGGACACAGCAATACTTCAGTGGTGTTCTTGCCCAAAGTGCAAGAACATCAGACAAATTCAATCAGAGGGATGTCCTCCACAATGGACTCTTCGAAAAGGTCAAGATCGAGAAAGACAAAGACAGGCTGATAGGCACTGTCCAGCCTAAAGGGAGCTAAAGAGACTAATTTCAATGTGTGATCCTGGGTTAGAAGCTGGACTGGAAAATAGAGTTCACTTTTGGGCCAATTGGTGAACTGTGAACATGGAATCTCAAATTCAGGTTCTGGGCCCTGGCCGGGTAGCTCAGTTGGTTAGAGCATCATCCCAATACGTCAAGTTTGTGGTCAAGGCACACACAAGAATCAATCAATCGATGTATAAATAAATGAAACAAGAAATCAATTTTTGTTTCTCTCTCCCTCCTTCTTCTTTTATCTCTAAAATCAGTTTAAAAAATTCAGATTCTAGAACTGTACCAATAATTGCTTCTCAGCCTTTTGGCTAAAATCAAGTGTAAAACTGTACCAATATTAAGCTTCTTGAATGTGATAACTGCACAGTAATTACATATGAATGACCTCGTTCCTAGGAGATACATAGTGAACTGTGTGTGTAAAGGATCGGGTAGTGATTGCATTAACTCGCAAATGGTTTGGGTGGTTACATATATTATACACAAAGACATATATACACATATAGGCAGAGAGAGAAATAACGCAAATGTGGCAAAATGTCAACATTTGGCAAATCTAGAGAAGTTCAGGGAGTTTGTTGCGCTCTTCTCACAACTCTTCTGTTACATTTTTTTCCAAATAAAAAGTTTTGAAAGATGTCCATCTGCGGAGAGTAAAAGCAGCAGCTCACATATCTCTGAGGGAGGGGCTCACACTTTGGGAAACTACTTGGTGCAATTTCTCCATCTCTTTCCCTTTCTTGGTCCTTACCTTCACAGGTTGGTCTCTCCGGAATAGGCTCTGCCTGCCTACTCATTTCCCTCTTAGATTCAGGACCCACGTGAGCATATTAAAGGTTCTGAAAAGTCCTGCAGCCACAAAAATGTCTTGAATGCTTTTTGTTGGGATGAGGGGCTATTGTTTATTGAGCCCCTACTATGTCCCTGTTGTGCTGAGAGCCTTAGGAGGTGGATGCTGCCATCGCACCCATTTCACAGATGAAGGAACTGAGACTCGAAGAGGCAAAGTCACTTATCCAAAGTTACTGGGAAGCAGAAAACAGGGATTAGACACCTCCCTTAGTTACCATAATATGCCTGCTTGGGGAGTCACTGCACAGTTATTGGGGACAATCTGGTGACTGAGAGCAAGCAGATCACTTGCTCGCTTTTTGATCTGGAACAAGTCACTTACTGATGCCACAGGGCTGATGACAATTAAATGAGCCAGTACACGGAAAGCACTTAGAAGCAGTGTCTCACAGAATGCCTGGGAGAAACAGAGACTCAGAGAGGTTAAATGACTTGGCCAAGGACACATAGGAAGGACACATAAGAGGGCAGGCTCAGGGTTTGAACTCAGGACTTGTAGCCCCCAGAGACCCAGCTATGATCCTGTGTCCTGCTGATCCTGATCTCTGGGTCTAGGTCACCCTCTGGTTCTGGTCCCCATTTGTCCCCATATCACAGCCCCCTTCCAGCTTTCCCTGCCCTAGTCAAAGCCTACACCCGTTTTCTTATCCTGGGGTGGCTCCCGTTAGCCCCCATGAGGATGGTAGACATTGCTCCTGGGCCCTTTGCTTGGATCTCCAGCTCCTATCCCACACCCACCCTCCATGGGGAAGCTGAGCACACCTTCCCGGCCACCAAGGGAGTCTTAACTACAGCTGAAGCTAGCCTGTCCACTCGCCAATCTAGGGGTTACCAGAATGTTCCTCAGGCTCACCCACCTGCCAAGTGAAACGGGCCACACTAAAGCCAGCATGGGAGATATTTATTCAGCAAAGAGAATAAAACAACAACACTGAAAACAACAGGGTCGGAATCCATTTCAGCCTAACCGATATTTTACACGATTGGATACGTTTGACTAAACTAATACATATGTATGGGGACTGGTGCATTTCCATTCAAACCAATGTAAATTACCTTTGACCAATATATTTTCCTGGAAATCAATGCATTTTAACATGAGATAATATTTATGAAATTGAATTTTTTATTGAAGCTAATGCAATTCTATTCTATTTTATGCATTTTTATTAAACTAATGCATTTTAAATTAATCCATTGTATATTAAGTACAACAGACATTGGTACTTACAGTAAAATAATATATGCCTGCTGAAATCAATAGAGTTTTAAAACTGGGTGTTTTCCATTTAACTGAGGGATGTTAAGAATATGCAGTCATGAGTTCAGGGCATGTGAATGTGAAATTGTATCTTTTTTCCCCCAAAATCATTATCACATAAAAGATCTTGTGCCTGAGGATATGGCCAGAGGCCCAAGGATTTAGAATTAATTCACTATTGTGACAGGCGACTCGATCAGACATCCTACTTGACCGACTTTTTGACCAAGTGGACTGGTGATTCTTAATCATGAGGTGTGACACCTGTCACTTGTCACTGCTAATAAAATACTGAAGTTTGCAAATAATCTACCTTGAAATGAAAGCTAATGTTTTGAATCAGTCAGAATCCTGCAGAAAAAGATGATCCACTCAAACTGACATTTTGAGAGGGGTTTAATAAGGAGACTATTTATTAAGGTGGGGGCAGGCTTAGAAAAAGCAGTGTTGCAGCCCCCTGGGGCTAGTAACCAGGGGGGCTGTTGCCATCTGGGCCTACTGGGACCTGCAGAGAGCAGCTGGCAGGGAGGGGTGCTGTGACCAACACAGAGCAACTTGGCGTCCCTCAGCAATCCCAACTTGATGGAGCTAGAGGAGTGAATACAAAGCCTCTCTACTCCCTCCTGAGCTCTTGCTGATACTTTCCAGTGTCCAAATCAACCAGAGGCAGAGGACGAGAAGCCTGTTGTTTCAGCCCTGGCGTGGCATAGGATAAGCTGGAGAAAGGTGAAGAAGGGTGAATTTGGACAGACAAATGGAATATACCAGCACACCGACTGAGTGCTCACTGTACACCAAGTGCT
Source organism: Desmodus rotundus (assembly GCF_022682495.2). Classification (NCBI taxonomy): domain Eukaryota; kingdom Metazoa; phylum Chordata; class Mammalia; order Chiroptera; family Phyllostomidae; genus Desmodus; species Desmodus rotundus. The sequence continues at coordinate 4,849,735 of NC_071393.1, forward strand.
TTCTCATTTACATCTCACAACACCGTGTGAGGAAGGTACTGCTCGTTTCCAGCACGGGGAAATTGAGACTCGGAGAGATTAAGTGGGAGTGCTGGGGCTTGGACAGAGGTTCATCCAATTTTGTGGAGGAAGGGGACAGTTTTTGGGAAAGACCTTTCTCTTTAATAAAAGAAGACAAGGTTCTCTTTAGCCTCATCATACCCACTTCCTTGCTGCTTGTAACTGTGAATGAGGACCTGATGCCTGGATCTGTGGCAGCCATCTTGTGACTATGAGGAGAGTTGTCACCAACATACTGAGTAGAGTAGGGCAGAAAGAGCAAAGGAGTCTGCGTTCTGGTTGATATTATTGAGTCTCTAAACTAAGCCCAGAACGTCCTCCCTTCAGGCTTCCTGGTATTAACAGTAAACACTCTAGTTTTTTAAACCAACATTGGTTGAGTTTACTGTTACCTGTAGCTAGAAGCATTACTAACTGATACACCATTACAGATACATGGTTTTAATTTTTAATAATAAATATGCTATCTTTGTGAAAAACACAAAATCAAATAACAAATAACTGTTTAACCACTCCAACTCCACCAAACTGGTCAGTGGGATTTTTTTTTCCTTCAAGGCAAAATCCAGATGCACATGATTTTTAAGGCTGAATTCACAGACATATTTTATTACATTTTTATACAACTTTTTTCATCCTGCACATTTAGCTGGCCGAACAGCTCGAGCCTTGTTCCCTGTTGTTGAGGACCCCATTTGCAGCTCTCACAGGGCACAACGCTGCTGTTGCCACACTTCCTGTGAGGGAACCTTAAAAACCTGCTCTCTCCAACTCCGTCAGCCAGCTCTGAGTCTGTTCAGGGAAACTTCCAGGGTCCCCAGATCCAACCACAGAACTCCAGAAGCCTGGAGGGAGTTCAAGGCATTTCCTTAGAACTCTCGGTTGACAACAAGCATCTTCCTTCTGTGAGAGGAGAGATTTGTTTTAAATTTCCATCTTGCTCCTTTGTTTGAATATAAACTCAGAAGATTCTAGGGCCTCAAGGGTTTGAGAAATTTACTCCTTTCTTGAAGGATTTACAGTGATGACATTTCTTTTTTTTTTTTTTTTTTAATTATTATTTTTTTTAATATATTTATTGATTATGCTATTACAGTTGTCCCATTTCCCCCCCCACTCCACTCCATCCTGCCCATCCCCCTCCCTCCCACATTCCCCCCCTATAGTTCATGTCCATAGGTCATACTTATAAGTTCTTTGGCTTCTACATTTCCTACACTATTTTTACCCTCCCCCTGTCTATTTTCCACCTATCATCTATGCTACTTATTCTCTGTACCTTTCCCCCTCTCTCCCCCTCCCACTCCCTTAATGACAACCCTCATGTTCTAGTTGTTTGCCTAGTTTGCTCTCGTTTTTGTTTTATGTGTGGCCGTTAATAACTGTGAGTTTGCTGTCATTTTTACTGTTCCAATTTTTGATCTTCTTTTTCTTAGGTAACTCCCTTTAACATTTCATATAATAAGGGCTTGGTGATGATGAGCTTCTTTAACTTGACCTTATCTGAGAAGCACTTTATCTTCCCTTCCATTCTAAGTGATAGCTTTGCTGGATACAGTAATCTTGGATGTAGGTCCTTGCATTTAATCTTGGGTAATGTAATTATGATGTGCCTTGGTGTGTTCCTCCTTGGGTCCAGCTTCTTTGGGACTCTCTGAGCTTCCTGGACTTCCCGGAAGTCTATTTCCTTTGCCAGATTAGGGAAGTTCTCCTTCATTATTTGTTCAAATAAGTTTTCAATTTTTTGTTCTTCCTCTTCTCCTTCTGGCACCCCTATAATTCGGATGTGGGAACGTTTCAAGGCGTCCGGAAGGTTCCTAAGCCTCTCCTCATTTTTCCAAGTTCTTGTTTCTTCATTCTTTTCTGTTTGGATGTTTGTTTCTTCCTTCTGGTCCACACCATTGATTTGAGTCCCAGTTTCTTTCTCATCACTATTGGTTCCCTGTGCATTTTCCTTTGTTTCTCCTAGCATAGGCTTCATTTTTTCATCTGTTTTTCGAATAGATTCAACCAAGTCTGTGAGCATATTGATAACCAGTGCTTTGAACTGTGCATCCGATAGGTTGGCTATCTCTTCGTCGCTTAGTCGTATTTTTTCTGGAGCTTTGAAGTGTTCTGTCATTTGGGCCATTTTTTTTTTTTTTTTTTGTCTTGGCGCGTCTGTTACTTTAAGGGGCGGAGCCTTAGGTGTTCACCAGGGCGGGGTAACGCTGGTCGCTGAGCTGTGACGCTGTACGAGGGGGAGGGGCCGAGTGGGAGCAATGGCGCCCGCCTCACTCTCCTCCGGATTTCAATCCTTCACTCTGCTACCCACAATCAAACTGGGCCACTCTGGTGCTGGTTCCCGAGTAAGTGGGCCTGTGCACACTCTAGGCCCCTGTGGGTCTCTCCAACAACCTCTTCTGTGAGGCTGGGAGTCTCTCCTGCTGCCGCCCCAACCCCCAGGGGCGCTTTCAATCAGAGGTTTCAGGCTTTATTTCCTGGAGCTGGAGCCCTGGGTTACGCGGTCTGCTCCCCACCATTCGTCAGGTTTATCTGTGGGCAAATTTGGTGCCGCGGGGTGCTACCCGCTGCTCTGCCTGCCCCACTCTCCGCCACTCTGAGTCCGGCCCTCTCGGTTTATCTGCGCAGATGTGGGGCCGCAGGGTCTGTTAGTGCTCGGACTGTCTGCGCCATTTGTCCCACACTCCGCCAGTCTCAGTCCCGCCACAGCCACGCGAGTCCTCTCCACCCCGGTGCCCGTCTCCGCCCCTCCTACCAGTCTGGATGAATGGTTATTTTCTATTTTCTTGGTGTTGGTCCCCCTTGCTGTTCGATTCTCTGTCAGTTCTGGTTGTGCGAGGAGGCGCAGTGTGTCTACCTACGCCGCCATCTTGGTTCTCTCACATTTCTTAATTTCACTCACACACCCATTGCTTTAGCTCTGCCTAGCCTCGGTTTTCTTATCTTGAAAATGGGAGTGATGCCAGGACCTACCTCATAGGATTGTGAAAGGAGTTAAAATATGTGGAGTGACTGGACAGAGTACAGGCTCTTATGAATAGCAAAATTCTAGGCTCTTATGAATAGCAAACATAACGTCATTATTATCTCTGAGAGTCTAAATGTATCCACCCATATCACAGCCAGCTTCCTCAGTGCTGGCTGTCTTTACCATAATGTCTAAACTTTGGATGAGTATCTACTTTATGAATTTATCCATAGTACTGATTAGCCAAGGGAATTTGATGGAAGTTAAGAACTTGGGCATTAAAATCAGAGAAACCTGGGTTCAGATTCTGCCTCTGCGTCCCAGCTGTGTGATCTTCGGCAATTCACTTTGCTTCTCTGAGCCTTTCAGCTTCTTCTTTTGGACAATGGACTAATAATGGTTGCCTCATGGACTGGCTCGTGGAATTAATAAGTTTATACATGGAAAGCTCTGAACACAGGGCACTTAAGAGCATCTGCCATCTCTCTTTATAGCTATCATTTTTTTTGCTTGGTGTGCATGGAAATAAGTCTAAAGAGATAGATGCAAAGTTCTATAGTCTACGTGCTATTCTGTCTCTAGAGACAGATGGAGAGAGAAGGAAAGTGCAAGGAGGTTATTGGTTGAGTTGGAAGTTTCTTTTCCTAAATAAAACTGATCTCAAAGTTTATAGAAAATATAGCAGGGTTTCTTTATTAATATTTTAATATTGTTTCTAGATTCCAAGCTCTTTTTGGTCTGAGACCCAGCTAAAGAACCTTAGCACCCTGCACAGGGTCTGGTACAGAGCAAGTGACCAGTCAATGCTTATTGCTGTAAATTCATGCCTGGATTAGTCTCCTCAGGCTGCCATAACAAAATACCATAGACTGGGTGGCTTAAATAACAGACATTTATTTGCACCCAGTTCTGGAGGCTGAGTCCAAAATCAGGTTACCATCATGGCCAGGATCTGGTCGGGGCACTTTTCCTGGCTTGGAGGTAGAGGCAGAAATAGAAAGAGAGGTCTGGTGTCCCTTCTCCTAAGAGTATTAATTCCATCATGGGGGGTTCCACCCTCAAGACCTCATCTAAACCTAATTATCTTCCAAAGTCGCCATTTCAAATACCATTGCATTAGGAATTAGGGCGTCAACATATGAATTGGGGGTGGGGGACACAACTCAGTCCATAGCAGTTCCCTAAAAGTTTGTACCTCAGCTGCAAAGTACACCAAACCTCAAGATGAGAAGAGTGTATAAGAATCCTTGGAGAAGGATGGGGAGTAAAAAGGAGTTTAGTGTGGGCATTACAGGAAATCACAGGCCGTCCGCCCACTCTCTTGGCTTCCACTAGCGGGTGGTATACTGGCAAAGAGTTCGGGAGCTAGGGTTCATGGTTTGGATCCACTTCTGTGACATCTTGGGCAAGTGTCTTACCCTCTATGGGTGTGAATCTGTCTGTTAGTAAAATTAGGACTGTAGGAAATGGTGGTGCACGGCCTCCCTGGTGAAAGGAGTCTCTTGGTTCTCTTTTAGCTAGCTTATGCCCTAGTGGCTTGACCCCCCAACACCACTCTGCCCAGCTGTAGAGTTGGGCATGCAGTCTGGGCCTGGTCTAGCAGAGAGTCAGGGGGATTGGTTCTGGCATAGGCATATGCTCTGACCTGGACCCATAAGAATCTTCTGCAGGATTTCTGATGGAACATCCCGGAAGAGGCCCTCTCTTTTCCCTGAGGATGTTAAGAAGGAAGGATGGAAGTACAGGCTGCTGGCATCCAGAGGAGAGAAGTCTGACCTAGAACGAAACCAACACAGAAGAAATCAGAGCCTGAGGAGGAGAATAATAAAGCCTAAAATTCAACCTCAGAGACTTCAGCTATGTCTGAAGCTCATAACATCATTAAACTTCCCAGCTAAATAAGCTGATGAACAATTTTTCATTTAAGCCAATTTGAGTTGTTTCTGATCATTGCAACCAGAAGCATGTGACTAATTCAAATGCATTGGAAAGAACTGTTGACATTAAACAAATAAACAACCAGATATTTCTCCAGCAAAATGGGTTTATTCCGAACAACAAAAAATTGCATTAGACATGTAGACACACAAGTACACAAACAAAGACCAGTCTTTTCATGAACTTGGGAGCAGTTGTCAACCAGGAGTCTATCGGAGGAAACGGAACTTTGCAACTATGGCGAATTCTCATTGGCCGAATCACGGTGGCCTCCCACTGGCTGAGCTGTTACTGGGCTAAGGGGAATCCCTTCTTCCTCTCTTTGAAGTGGTGAAGTAGGGTCACTTCCTGTGGGGGACTCGAGGGGCGGTCTCTTGCTATGGGGGTCAGTAGGGTGTGCCGACCGACCTGGGGTAAGAGTTCTCTAGCCTCCTACAGCCATTTTAAAGGAGGTTTCTGTTTATGAATGTTCTCAGAGCTACCTCAGTGTTTCTCACCTGGGCAGCTGCCACCCGAGTCTCTTGGGTGGGAATGTCTGCGCCATACTTGACTGCAGTCTTCCAGAGCCTGAGGGTGTGTCTGAATCTCTAGATAACTAATCAAAGAATGATCCCCCTCTGGACCCTCAGGACTCTTCTGTACAGTGGAGGAGCTACTCTTACCTTCCTGGAGGGGACACAGTGGTGCTGTCCCAGTATCCTTTTCCGTCTTCCGGGTCCCATTTTGCTCAGGTTCCAGCACCATTGCCCCTGCCCCACAGGTCCACTTGGCTCAGGGGGAGCTGAGCCCCTCCCTCAGCTACTCAGTCCGGAAGGGGCATGTGACTCAATTCCGCCCAATGAGATGTGAGGTAAAACCTGCTGGGCGGGGCTTCTGGCCCAAGTGTCCCGAACCGAACCCGGGAGGAAACTTCCTGTGAACTTCGCAGGTGGCCGACAGGCGGCGCCATCTTGCTTTGCCCTGTGGCGCAAACCCTGAGGACGATGCTTTGAGGCCCACAGGGCAAGGAGCTGGAAAGTGCCAGCACCTGGACTTGAACTCCCCCCGATCACCCACCTGGAGGTCTCCACCTCTGCACTCCCTGGTATGTGAGATAACATTGCCTCTTTCAACCAATTTTCAGTCAAGACTCGCACTCAAAAACCACCTTGAGTAATACACTCCCACTTTATAGATGAAAGAAGTAATTTCAGAGCAGGGAAGAGGCTTTCTCTGATATATTGTCGGGATTATTTTGGTTGCAGTGACAGAAACCTAACTCAAACAGCTTGAGAACAGAAAAAGGAATTTATAGACTCAAGTACATTCAGAGTGCCGGAGTAGACAAATGTCTTTCAGCTGCTGAATGGATAAACAGGTACAATCCTACAGTGTAGTATTACTAGTCAGCAATAAAAAAGGAACTAATTACTGACATACCAGCAACATGTGTGAACCTCGAATGCATTATGCGAAGTGAAAATTCAGATTCAGGAAGGCCGTATACTGTGGGGGTTCATTTATATTTACATTCTGGAAAAGACAAAATTTTGCCAACAGGAAACAGATCACTGGTTGCCAGGGGATTGAGGGGCAGTGAGGGGGGGAGCAAGGAGGTGGAGGACACAGCAAATGCAAAGGATAATGGGGGATTTGAGGGCTGAGGATAGAACTGTTCTGGATCTTGGTCGTGGTGCAGGTTAAACAACCGTGTCTTTGTCAGAATTCATAGAAACACACAGTAAAAAGGGTGAATTTTGCAACTCAAAAATAAAATGAAGAGTTCTGAGGTAGGATGGGGAGTTACTGCTTAATGTGTACACAGTTTCCATTTGGGGTGATGAAGAGTCTTGGAAATAGTGGTGATAGTTGCACAACTTTGTGACTGTAATGCCGATGAATTGTGCATTTAGAAGTGGTTAAAGTGGCATTTTATGTTAAGTATATTTTACCACCATTTTTAAAGTTAAAAAAAAGGGGAATCTAGGGTAGCTTTTGAAAGGTTTTCTTAGGCTCCGCCGAGGAAGAAATGCCGATCAGCCACAAAATTAGGCAGTACAGAGCTTTATGGGGGTTTGCGCACCCGGGCGAGGTCCCCCTGTCCGCAGAGCAGGGCCGGGGAAGTCGTGCCCAAGCAGGGAATATGGCGGGGTTTTATGCACCAAATTCTGGTTGGCTTTCTTCGTGGGGGCTCGGGATTGGTCTCCTGGAACAAAGGGGCAATCTATCGTTGGTGGTTCCCTGGTTTGACGTCAGCCGTCTCTTCCAGGTTGTAGTTTGGCTGCCATTTTGTCCTACCCCGCACATCCTGACATTCCGACCTCTTTGATAGGATAAGGGGCGCTGTGTATCTGGCCACTTCCTGCTGTCCAGGAGGTTAGAGGGGAGGGGCTAGAGGTCGACTGTTTTAGATGGATGACCACGGGCAGCGGGGGTGGGATGGGAAGCTACGGTTGGGGTAGAAGTGTCCAATACTTGTGGCCTAGTAGTTGGAGAACATCACTTCCTAGAAGCGGGATAGGGCAGGAGGATATGACAAGGAATGAATGGGAAAAGGGAAAGCCATCCAGACTGCAGTTAAGCAGAGGGGTTCACCACGGGTGAGATGGGGTCCCGTCAACCCCATCTTGATCTTGGAAGGAGTAAGAGGTCCTGAAAAAGATGGTAAAACAGAGTAGGTAGCCCCCCGTGTCCACCAGGAAAGGGATGGACTTACCCACTACCTGCAGCATTACCCTGGGCTCTGCAAGGTTGATGGGGGTCTTTGAGTCCGGGCTGCTTCAGTCATTTAGGAGTCTGAGAAGTTCCGGTGCGGCCAGGGAAGAGTCCGCACCTTGATCGGCTGGTCCCCCACATGGAGGCACCGGGGGCGAGCCTCTAAGAGGACAGGCATCCCTCCAGTGGCCAAGCTGTAGGCACTTGGGACAGGGCTTCGTTGGTGGCCGAGGTTGAGGACACTGGCGGGCCCAGTGTCCTTCTTTGCCTCACTCGAAACAGGCCCCTGGTGGGGCGTTTTTTGGCTGGGACTTAGGCTTCACCCCCATGCTGGTATTTGCGGCCCAGCCGCAGGGCCGCTAGCATGGCTTGGGTCTGCAGGGCCACCTTTTGCTGTACACATGCCTGGTGGGCAGCCTCAGCCTCTGCTTCCCAATTATTGAAAACCTTAAATACCATATTTACCAGATCTCGGATGGGGGTTTGGGGGCCATCCTCGGCCTTTTTTAATTGTCTTCTAACATCTGGGGCCAACTGAGAGATAAAGTAAGTAGCCAAGACAGTGGCCCCAGCGTTAGAAGCCGGGTCAAGGTGGGTATGGAGCATCATTGCCTTGGTTAGTCTGTTGAGAAATAGGGCCGGATTTTCTCCAGGGCCTTGGGTGACTTCTCTAAGTTTATCATAATTGACTGCTTGAGATGAAGGGCAAGGGGAAGGCAGAGCCCTCCTTTTGGGAATTACAGTTGTTAGAGGTGGAAAGAGCCTGAGTGTTTGTCAGTTGAAGAGAGGTCAGTTAGTGAGAAGGGGACATGGATCTGAACAACACCTTCTGCTCCTGCCACTTCCCGGAGGGGACAAATACGGGAGTCTAGGGGCTCTAGATTCAGGCGAGGGCGAGAGCGGGTGTGTGAGCTGAGGGTGTGTGAGCTGACTGGGGAGGAAAGGTCTTCAGAGGGAGGGGAAGTATCCAGCTAAGAGGGGAGGGCTGGGGCTGGAGTAGCTGTCAGTGGGAGCTGATAAGGAGGAGGAGGAGGAGAAGCAAGATCTTCAGGGGAATCAGTAAAGGAGGAAGGGGGTTCTGGGGCAGTTGGCTTAGGAGGCCATACGTGTCAGAGTTCCCTCGGGCCAGGAGAACCTGAGCTGTGGAGCATTGGGCACACAGATCAGGGCGGGAGTGCAAGGCCCAAAAGCCCTGAATGTATGGAATCTCAGACCATTTGCCAGTCCGTCTGCAAAAATTATCTAGGTCAGTAAGGGTAACGAAATCGAAAGTACCTTCAGGAGTCCAGGTTTCGCGATTATTGAGCTGATACAACGGCCAGGCTGCAGTGGATAGAAAAATCAACCGTTTTCACTTGAGGCCAGGATCAATAGCTGGCAAATTTTTCAGGAGGCACCCTAGAGGTGACTTAGGGTCTGGTTTGGACTCCTGCTCCCCCACCCCATTCCTGGTCCCACAAGGATTAGCAAGTGAGAATTGGCGTCCCTCAACCCAAGTTGCTGATCCGGTCTGGTAAAAATGAGGATCTAGGCCCAGGGACGTCTCCTCCGGTGCCTAGAGCCTCTAAGCAGAGGGAGAGCAGCCTCTCCCGGAAGGGTCACCCTGACGCAGCGCTGCAATTTGGTGTGAAAGCAGCCTCTCCCAGCAGACGGGGGCCCGGAATCAGTGTTCGGGGACCAGAAACGTAAAGGCAACGGCACTTACCCTGGTTCTTAGTCTGGACTGGTGGGGTGGCCGCGAGGCCTCCTTGGGGAGTAGGGAGAGGAGTGGTCTTCAGCAGACAACAACTCCTTCTGGGTTTCGGCACCAAATGAAAGGTTTTCTTAGGCTCCGTCGAGGAAGAAATGCCAATCAGCCACAAAATTAGGCAGTACAGAGCTTTATGGGGGTTTGTGCACCCAGGCGAGGTTCCCTGGTCCACAGAGCAGGGCCGGGGAATTCTCGACCAAGCAGGGAATATGGCGAGGTTTTATGCACCAAATTCTGGTTGGCTCTCTTTGTGGGGGCTAGGGATTGGTCTCCTGGAACAAAGTGGCAATCTATCGTTGGTGGTTCCCTGGTTTGACGTCAGCCGTCTCTTCCAGGTTGTAGTTCGGCTGCCATTTTGTCCTACCCCGCCCATCCTGACAGATTTCAGGTATGGCTGGATCCAGGATTCTCTCCATCTCTCAGGCGCTTTTCCCCCTCCCACTTTGGCTTTATTCTCAGCAGGCTCTCCCCAAGTGTGACAAAAATGGCCTTGGGCAGTTCCAGGTATACCCTCTCCCAGCTTAGCAGCAGGAGCATGAGGGAAGCGCTTCTTTCCCAATACTTCCTGAAGGTTCCACAGTTGAATCTCATTGGCTTGCCTTGGGTCATGAGCTTGCCCCTCAACCAATCATTGGGGTCAAGGAGTTGCAATGATCTGATTGGCCACACCTGGATCATATGCCCACTACCAGATCTGGGGGAAGTAGCCCTACTCAAACCCCTCAGAGGGAGAGTGGGGAAGGGAAGGATCTCAAAACCAAGTTAAATGTTGAATGGCCCAGCCCCAATTCTCTGCCCGACATTTATGCAGGCTGTGCCATTCCGTCCTTACATTTTCTACAGCAAACCCACGTAGGTACAACACACACTCATCATTTCATCCCTGGGTTTGCATAAAAACCCACATCCACGAAGTAGCAACTGCAATGTTTTTCAGTCACACAGCAAAGATATTTAAAAATATCACCCATATGTGTTTTAAATACAGGCAAATAGCTGGCAAGGCAGCCGGCTTCACACCCGCGTGCCATTCTGAGTTATAATCTTCTCACTTCCAATTCTCGAAATCACACGTTGAAGGCCAGACGAGCCCAGAACACAGCTAAGGCTGTGTGCTTCTACACAGAGTCTTTCTGATCCGAAAAGCCCAGCTTTCTTTTCTGGTAGAGGAAACAGCTATTGATCCTGGGAAGGAATTTAAGGGCTCCTGGGCCTGAGCTGAATAATTTGCCCTCTGCTGAGAATACATAATTAAAGCTAGGACATTTTTAGTGAAGTCTGAGGAAGTTTCAACCTCCTTCATGATACTGTCTTTCCATTCCAGTGCTCTCACTTCTGCCTGCCCACAGTGTCACTTAACTGGTATTAAAGACTTTTAAATCCAACCTTGCTTACATGTAATCTTATAACTTGAGACTCTTCACATTTTTCCATCTTTTAGAGTTATACTTCCCTTTAATATCCAAAATAATCCCCTTCTGCTATGAGTAACATGATTCCAATTCAAAGTGGCTAAAATGATAACGGATTACCTTACAAAAGAAGTGCAAAAGTAGGTGAGTCTGAGTTTGGTGTAATCAGTGGCTATATGACATCAACTCTCTACTCCTGCCACCCTCTGTGTGGCCTTTACCCTCAGCCTGCTTCTCCTCATGGCTCCCTAATGGCTGCTCCTGCACCAGATATCACATCTAGGCACAGAAAAGTCCACAGAAGCACTTCAGCAGATTTTCTAGGGAAGATTTCATTGGCCACAACATAGTCACATATTCACTCTGAGGCAATAATCAGCAAGGGCAATGGGAGGAGGAGCACCAAGAAGAGGAGGAAGTATCACTAGTCTTGTTCCAAAAGCTCTGGAATATGAAAGTTTTTATTTTCAAGTTTGTGGGAAACTCATTTGGTTACAAAATCTTCCCAGGACTGTGCAATGTATAGACTTAAAAAAGAAAAACTCTTAATGTGAACATTTTGCAGCAGAAATAGCAACATACTGGGCCACATAGTCCTGGCCAGGCCTCCCATATAATATAAGGTATATGGTATTCTAAAAATCTGAGTCAATCTCAAATCCAAAATACATTTGGTTCCAAGGAGTTTGGATAAAGTGGGTTATGAAGTTTGATTGTTATCATCTTCTCCATTTTATAGATAAGTAAACTGAGACTTGGGTAAGTTCAGTACCATGCCCAAGTTTATATAGTGAGTGTGGCCTGGATTTAAACTTGGGACATCTAATGTCAAAGCCAAGGCCATCACTCAACATATCCCTTTATTCCTTTCCATTTACATGTACAATTTTTGCCATAGTTATATACCGTATATTATTATTTACTTAATTTTTTTCTCTAACCTGGCTCACTTTTTAAATGTTTTGTAAAAGAAACTTTCTATCACTACTCTAAATGGAAAACTGATACCAATTAGCACCACCACCAGCAGTGCATGAAGGTTTCAGTTGCTCCACATTCTTGTAAACACTTGGTATTATCAGGCTTTAAAATTTTGGCCAATCTGGCTCTTGCTGAGTAATTTAGTTGGTTATGGCATCACCCAGATATGCCAAGGTTGTGGGTTCAATGTCCGGTCAGGGTACTTATAAGAAGAAACCAATGAATACATAAATAAGTGTACCAACAAATCGATGTTTCTCTCTCTCAGAATAAATAAAAAATAATAGTAACATGTTGGCCAATCTGATGAATGTGAAATAGTATCACATTTTAGTTTTAATTTGAATTTTTCCTAACTGCTATTGAGACCGAGCAGCTTTTCAGGTATTTATTGGCCATTTTTGTGTTGTCTTCTGTGAACTGCCTATTTGGGGCTGTCATATGGAGCTTTGGAAAGGGATCTTTGCAGGCAGGGCCACTCTTGGGATATTTAAGTCTTTGTTTCTTCTGAAGCACCAACTTGCCAAAGAAGTTGGCATTCAAGGCCTTACCAGAGAGGAGAAGCAGGGTGAGAGTTAGGGGAAGGCCAAGACAAAGGAAATGGGATTCTTCTCTATTTCTCTCAGCTCCTTAAAAGCAAGCGTTGAATGATGGACCTCATGACAGTTCCTAGTTCTGAAGGACTCACAGTTTTCAGAATTTGGATCTTCATACCACCAGTGTGGGTGAAGAAGGGAGCAGCACTCCCCTTGAGGTAGGTGACTTGCTCAAGGCCACATAGCATCATGACTGTGGCTGGGGTGCAAGACTGGCTGAGACCCCAGAACCAGTGGTGGAGGCCAAGACGAAGACTGCTTAGAGGCCAGGGAACCTCACTCATGGGCCAACATGGGTCCCTTCAGGGCAGTTGGATGTCCTAAGGGAACCAAGGCCTGATTTCAGGGAGCTCATGGTCTTAGGTCAGGGGTCACAGAGGCTGAGAGTAAAAAGCCCCATGGCATCGAGGCTGGGAGTGTGTGTGTGTGTGTGGGGGGTGGGATAAGGTTGGTGAAAGCACAGGATGCGCTCAGGTAGGGGTGCAGGGTCCACCTGCCAGTGGGACAGCACTAGATCCACCTGCTGCAGTAACTGATAGGTCCTCAGTGCACAGTGGCTCAACACGAGAGACGTGTGTTTTGCAGCCATGGGACAGTCTTTGGCAGGTATTCCTGGGTGACGGAGGCTGTCCTCTGTGTGTGATCCAGGAAGCTAGCTCCTCCCTACCCTTGTGTCTTGCATCCTCCTTCTGAGACCGGTGGGCTAGCCCCAGCATGTTCTTTCCATAACAAAGGCAATAATAGTGAAAGAAGGCAAGTGGAAACACATATCTTGAGATGTAGGCTCAGAACTGGCACACCAACACTTCCACCTCATTCTATTGGCCAAAGCAGGTCGTACAGTGAAACCCAAGGTCCAATGGCAGGAACGTATGCCCCGCCCACAGTGGGAAGGTCACTGCAAAATCACATGGCACTGAACATGAATAGAGGGAAGGGTGAAGAATTGGGGCCAATGACACCACTGACCACAGGTAGATATTATTCTTCTCATTTTCCAGAGGAGGCTGCTGATGTCAGAGAGGTTAAGCCTCTGGATCTAAGCCACACAGCCAGACAGCCACAGATTTAGAATTTGAGCCCCATAGTTGTTGAGACCCCAAGTCCAGGCTTCTGCACCACAAATACCATGTGACATCAAAACATGGCTCCCTTCTGGCTGGCATCATCATGCAACTATTTCCCAGTGATTGACTTCTAAATAAAATGTGGCACACACAATTTCCTGCACCTAATCTCTGTTTTACATTCGTCTCTTGTCTGGGCCGCCATCTGTCCCCCCATGCTGCAGTGATGCTTCAGCAGTGGGGCGAGGCCTCACCAGCCAAGTTCCCTCCACCTTCCTGCCACTGAGCAACCTCCAGCAGATGCAGGTTTTCTGACACAGGCTCCCATGATTAGCAGATGCTCTTTAATTAGTGTTATTTTCATTGCAGTTGTTGCTTCCCTGAGATAATCTTCATTCCATAGCCCTCCGGGATATACAAGTTGCTTATGTGCCATTTGCCTCCCTGGGGATTAGGAGGAAGAGTGGGACTTTTGGAAAGTCTCATGGTAGGGGACCTGCCCTCTAAAATCAGAGTTTTGCCCTAGGGCTTAAGTTTTTTCCAGACTTAGGAGAGGCCAGGAGTCAGAGCTGATAGAACAGAGGTCAATAGAGCAGGGAATGGGAGAAATCCAGAGGACTCAGAATTAGCCTGCCTGGGTTTTAATCCACTCTCTGGCTCTGTGAGGCTGGGCAAGTGATAGCATCCCTGTGCCTCATCTGTAAACTGGGAATACTAATAGTGCCTACTTCATGGGTTTGTTGTGGTGTTAAATGAGATAATTCTTAGTGCCTAAAACTAATTAAATTATAACTAATTATAATAAAATAATTATTATATTGGGCTCTGTAGGGTCATCTGTCACCCACTGCTCCAGGAATCCCTTGTTCCCCGTGGACAGACTGATCCCAGCAGCCAGCATTTATAGAGCACTCCCTGACACCAGGCTGTGTGCACGCGTCATCTCGTTTCATTCTCACCTGAACACTGAGCTCCCCATCGTACAGATGGGGTTCAGAGATGTGGAGTGGCTTGCCCAAGGTCATGTGTATAAAGTGGCAGAGCCAGGACTTAATCCGAATTTAAATTGGGGTCCCTCTGACTCCAACCCTGCTTCTTGCTGCCCCCTAAACTTAGTTTGAGTGAAATGGAGTTAGAAGTAACCGGCTTTGCTTCCATAATGTTGTTGGCTTCTTCCAACTACCTCGCTGAGGGCTTCACCCCATTTTAAAGTTGATGAAACAAGTTCAGGGGTGTGGAGTGACTTGCCCAAGGACACAGATCTAGGGATGGGAGCCAGGATCTGAACCCTAATTTGAGCCCAGTTCTGACTTCAGACTCATCTAGGCTGTCCGTCCCTGAGATACACAACTGATTTTTGTGCTTCCTCCAAACACCTGCTCGAGAATTTTAAACCCACTTTGCAGCTGAGCATTCTGAGGCACGGTAGAGAAGCCAGCAAGTGGCAGAGCCTGTGATTCAAACCCATGCCTCTGGACCCAATACTCTTTTTCCTGCTTTTGGTCAGGAAATTGCTGCCCAGGGAAGGGGATAGGAGGAGAAAAGGAACCCTAAAGGGCCAGGGGGTGCCCCAAAGTCTAGCTTTTGGCTCACTCACTCATTGTCAGCCATCCTGGGGGCTGTCCAGAGCCCTCACCCAAGTCCCAGGGGCACTCAGGCTTGGAGGTGTGTTGGCATATACACCAAGTGTCCACCAGGTGGGGCTTTTGCCTCACTGCCCCACCCTGGTAAGGTAAAACCAGGCACATCCTCTCTCTCTCTCTCTCTCTCTCTCTTACACACACACACACGTATCTGCATAGTATGCTCACCCAAGTGCACACACGGGCTGTGCAAATATGTGTATGAGCACATAGCTGTGTCCAAGAGAATCTGTTTATGTCTTGTGTGCAAATGTTCATGAATAGATGTGTGTACTGGCCTGCAGGTGTGTATGTGCATGTGCAAACATGTACACATGTGAATGTACAGAGGGGTATAGGCAAACAATGGGAGTGCAGATGTGTAAGTATGCAGGTGTGCACACATGTGCAAATATGTATGTGTGAGTGTATACAAAAAGGGGTACAGCACAGAGGTGATAGGTCTCCCCAGCCTGAGGTCCTGAGGATAGAGTTTCCTTCCTCGGCTGTTTGGAGGCAGGGGGCTGGGACAGAAGGCCTCCCAGGGTTTCTGATGCCTGGCACATTTGCCAAAGACCCTGATGGACGCCAAGGATTTAGAGCGAGAAGGCTCATGGGAGAAGGGCTACATTTGCTGCCTGGGTCGGGAATGCTTTAACAATGGTGGGGGGACTTTGCTCCCCTGACCCTGAGTTCTTAGTCCACAGAGATTTCTGTGGTTGGAGGACTGGAGACCCAGCCTTCAAAGGACAGCATCTAGAATCTTCACCCTGTCTCCCAGAGCTCTGGAGAGTGTGGTTGGAGACTGTGGGTACAAGGAGTGTCGGCTTAGGGTCCTCTGACTAAGCCCCTCACAGCTTGGAAATGAATTTAAAGCCCTGTGGAGTTAGAGGCAGTTGAAAAAGGGAAGGGGATGGCGTGCAGAGTTAAGAACTTGAGCCCTGGCATCAAACAGAACAGGACTTGACCTCCAGCTTTGTTGCTTACAGGCTAGGTGACCTTGGGCAAGTCACTTACCCTCTCTGAGACCCCATTTCCTCAGCTATTCAAGGGAGGAAATGCTTACATCCAAGTGCTGTTAGGAGGAGGAAATTAGATAATGGGCAGAGCAAGCCCAGCTTGTGGAGAGCAGGCCACAAACTATAGCATTATTATTATTTTTCTGTCCTTTGGGGGCCAACTGAATCATCTTTTGGTTTCTGGAAACCAAGAGCTGAGGAATCAGAAGCTCTAAGAAGGCTGTAGAGAGTGGTAACTCGGGGACTGGTTGCCAGGGTGGCAAACACAGCCCCCACGGCTCTGATTTGTCAGAATGGCATCTTCTGGGAGTACCCTCATTCTCTTCCTTCCTGCCCTGAGCAGACAGCAGGAAAAGCTAAAGCTGGGGTCAAGGCTTTTGCAGCAGGACTACCAAACAGTGCATGCTTTCCCACACAGCTTCCTAAACATGCTCAGCCGTTGGCCTGTTGAGGGAACTTGGGAGCTATTCTGTCTCTCTGAGCCTCAGTTAGCTTGTCTGTAAAATGGACACAGCTGTGACAGATGTGAGATTTGAGGAGAATGTTGGTGAGGCTCCTGGTGCATAGTAGGGAAGCATTATGACAATAGTGATGGCAAAATGATTGGACAGGGACAAAAAGAAAAGTGTAAGTGCTCGTATTCACGTCTCCCCATCTTACCACAGGAGGAAAAGAATTCCTTCTTTTCTTGTTTGGTTATCCAGTGGTGTTTTATCAACTAGACACAATGGGAGAACCTCAGATTTGAAGAAGAAATGGGAGGGAGGATGCAGAAGTAGAGAAAGAGGAGAAAAGTCTGGGGAAAAGGCAGAGAAACTGAGAGTGAGTGATGAGTGAGAGAAGATGGATGAGCAGTTTGAGAGGAGAGAAATTAAAAATAGAAACTGGAGCGGTGCTTTAATGAAGGAGACTTTGGGGAAAGAAAGAAGCAAAAAGGATTTTAAGGCATTGAGTCCTCCATGCCCTGCCCCTTAGGAAAACCTGCAGTAACAGTCTGCACTCTTCATTGAGGTCCAGTTTGTGGAGTTTTATTTAGGTTGGTGGGTGGGAGGTGCTGGAGGGCTTGGTGGTTCTGAGAGCACATAGTCCTGGGAGCTGATGGAGGAATGGGCATAAATCCAGAATGGCCACTCAGGCCAAATGTGTGGCATGTGGAAGAGATGGAGATGTCTCTGCCTCTGAACGGGTGCTCTGAATTCCATGGTGGTTGTTTCTGAGGATTTAGGTCGCTGTCTGGTTTGCACACTTGGCTGCGAAAATGAGGATGCAGAACCAAAAGGCAGGTTCTTGTCCTGGGGCCAATTTCTTAGGGGCTCAGCAGGGCTGTGTGGTGAAGAAGAGCCTGTGCCAGTGTGGAGCGGAGTTCTAGAAACTCTAATTAGCTAATGTTTCTAAACCTCCTGGAAGCTGTCATGTGCTAAGTGGTATTTCATACCAGGGATGCTCAAGAAAATTCAGTCCTGGTCTGGCTATTGATCTAGCTCTGAAAGGGACCCTGGGCCATTACACGACCAGAGCTGTTAGGATGACTTTTCAATAAACAGACATGTAAGATCAGCTTAATAAGGATATAATTTTTAGTTCAGATGTTCTCTGCTGTTGGAATAGAAA
Organism: Desmodus rotundus; assembly: GCF_022682495.2. Lineage (NCBI taxonomy): Eukaryota > Metazoa > Chordata > Mammalia > Chiroptera > Phyllostomidae > Desmodus > Desmodus rotundus. Next base: position 4,867,456 of record NC_071393.1, read on the forward strand.
GGAATGTGTTGAGTTTCTTTTCTTCAAATCCATGGCGTGCAGGCATCTGTACCTAGAGTTGATTGTTACATATGGTGTGAGGGCAGGGATCTAATTGTACTTTTTCCCATATGCACAGCTAGTTGGCCCAGCACCAGAGTGAAAATAAAGCCTGTCCTTTCCCCACTCGTTTATAATGCCAGCTGTGACATCTATTTGTGTGAGTCTGTTCTATACTTGTGTGCTTCTAGGCTTTTAATTTTGTCCCCTGGTCCTATTTGGCTGTCCTTCCACCTCACTGTCTTTATTATTATTACTTTATATAATTTTATAATTCTTCACACTTCCCTGGCTATTCTTAGACCTTGCACTGCCATAAGAAATTTAATATGGGCTTGTCAAGTTATGTGGAAAACCTTGGGATTTTGATTGGAATAGTCTTAAATTTTTGGATTAATTTGGAGAGAAAGGACATCTTCACCACACTATATCTTCTAGACCGTGAAATGCAATATCTCTGTTTAGTTAGAGCTTTTATAGACATCTCAGATGGATGTGCTGTTCTATGCTATGTGTATCAGCCAAGAGCCCAGGAGAAAATAGGCCCCCCACCCCAACCAGATGACAGAAGTAATTTGTGTTCATAAAAGAAATTAAGATGATGTGTGGGAATTACAAGAGATCTCTAAGCTCATTTTTCAGGACTAATGTCTGTTTACCATTTGATATATTGTTTTCCTTAACTTTTTCCTAACTACCACATTTTAAGCAAAGATGGGATTATTTCATAATACTGTTTTGTAACCTGCTTATGTTCATTTAGCACACATCCTAGATATCTCTTCACTTCAACACAGAGAAATAGCCCTCATCTTTCTTAATAGTTGAGTAATACTCTGTAGTGGGTGTATTGGTCAGGGTTCCAATAGGTACACTCAGCTAGGAGGAGTGTACACTATTTACAGATGGTGTGGGCAGGAGAGTGTTAAGGCCCCCGGATGCTAGCAAGAGGAGGAAGCTATTTTCACCCCAGATAGGAAGAGATGGGGGGAGGGAGCAGTAGTGGGGACCAGTGAGAACAGGACAGCTTGAAAGGGGCTGTGGCTGGCTATAAAAGGACCCAGGGACATCCAAAACTACAGTGAAGTAGAGAGGGAGCTGGGGAATAAATACTCCGACCTTTTTCTCCTCCTGCTTTATCTTCTACTAGGGTCAAACCCAAATGGAAGCAAGGGAGCCTGGGAAATATAGTTCCCAGAGGTCAGCTTCTGGGGAATGGGGGACGCTAACCAGGGCAGAGTGAATGGGGAGGGAGAGCAAAAGGAGAATAATCAGCACAGTAGGAACGCACGATTGTGTGTCTAACTGGTCTCCGACATTGGGAGGGAATCAGGCAGAAGGAGCCCGCCCTCTTGTCTTGCTCCTCTTCAGTGAGACTGGTCGTTGAGTGTTGGCCTGTGGTTAAGGCTGCAGGCCTTGCTTTCTAGGCATCTGCCTTTCCACTCATTCTTCCTCCCAATTAGAGGCAGGGCATTCTCAAGTACAATGAGCCTCATCCCTGATGTGAGTGAACCCAGGCATTCGTCCTGGTTTTGCTCGTTCGCAGCCATGTGACCATGAGCCAGCCACTTCTCTTAGGGCCTCAGTCTCTACATCTGTAATATGGGAATGCAGACCTGTTCTTTGTGAGGCCAGTAATCATGATGACTACTAGATAAAGCAGTTATCATAGGGCTTTACATAGATTAACTCATTGAAATCTAATCACTTTGTGCAATTATTATCACCACTGTACATACGAGGAATATAAGGTAGAGAGAGGTAAATAAACAAACAAACAAAACAAACCCCCGCCCCCCCCCCCCCCAACAACTTGTGCAAGCTTACAGAGCTAGTAGGTGGCAGAGCTAGAATTGCATCGAAACAGTCTGGCTCCAGAGTCGGGCTCCTAACTACTATGTTTAGCTAATTTATTTGTAAAGCATCCAACAGCTAGTAGGTGCTTAATAAGGGTAGTGGTTGACAACATTGTGTCAGGTGTTTCGCACATAAGGAACTGCTGGCTTGGTCCTCGTAGCCAATCACTCTAGCCTCTGGGTCTGGGACCTAACCATGGGCCAGCCTCCGGGAGCACACCTCTGCAGGTATCTGCCAGAGACTCCCATATCCCTTCCTCCTCGCCTAGGGCTGTTTAATACTTCCTAGTGAATTTGGAGTCTCTAGTTGCCTTTCTCCCTGTCTGGTAGCTCCGGTGGGCAATGCAGAGCTATGGAAGGACATTTTCTTTTGTTTCAGCTTTGATGCTGGGGATTTTGCATATCATTATGTTCGTGGCTAAGGACCTGCCATTATCTTCCCTGGTTTCTCGCACAGTTTATGAATTTCCTAAAGGATCTGGCTCTCTGTCTAAGCCCTCCCCGCTGCGCCAGGAGGCAGCAGAGGGCGGCTTGGGCAGCTTTCAGGATAGGCTCCCAGGCCACCCTCTGCTTCCTCCTGGCGCAGCGGGGAGGGCTTATTCTTTTTCATTGTAATTTTTTAATACTCATCTTGATCCGTGGGTCTTTACAAGTGCAGAATCAGCCAGGAACCTGCTTAAGTTTTTGCATATCTATGTACATGAGTGTATTTATGGCAGGGAGAGAGTGCTAAGAACATGAAAAACAGCTTTTCACAAAAGTGTTTAATATTTTAGTACTTTAGTTCCCAAATCCAAAGCTGATTGTTGGCTGGAAAAGCCTGAATTTCCTGGTTTACCATCTTTCATTAAGGACCACCCATAATAATATCATATCCCCAGCTAACCCTGTTTAGGGGGTAAACATTTAACTGCTGAATTCATTGTTGCTGAGCCTGAGATGGTAACAGATGCCTTTGGAATATAAGCCCCCACATCTAATAAGGCACAGGCTCATGATGCTCTTGGAATATGGTGGGGAGAGACGGCTGAAATTTATTTTGTGAATAAAGCAATAAGCCACTAAGCAAAGCTAATATGTTTCAGCCTAGACAGAAAGACACGATCATTCAGTATTTATGTAGCAACCCGTTCCTCAGTGGGACTGCAAGTTCTACCATTAAAATTGTCAGAATTCTTCAGAGACCCACTGCATTAAGTCATTTAAAAATATCACAGACTTAAAACAATCTGAATTATTGGATTTTCTCGCTGCTTCTCGGTAAGCATGTTTGCTGTGGCAATTTCCTGCTCGGTCAAAGGTGTAGCCTGTGTCAGTCAGGAAAGCAGGAAATTTCCATGCAGAATTTTTATTCAGGAGCCCAATAGTCCGTGACAGTTTAAAAAAAGTCAGACATAAATTTAATTTATATTTTTTCTAAAACTTTTTCTCTTGACATAACTTGATATTCCCAGAACTATTGTAAGAAAAGTACAAAGAATTTCTCTGTAGAATGTATCTAGAATCTTCAAATGTTAACATTTGTTACATCATTCTCTATATAAATAGGTACAGGAAAATGCATATTACTTTTTTTGTCTGAACTGTTAGAGAGTTAGTTGTAGACATGACGCCTATCCCTTTACCCCTAAGTACTTCAGTGGGTTATCTAAGAAGGATATTTTGTTATATAACCACAATACAATAATCAAAACCAGGAAATTAACATCAATACAATACTATTGTCTAATCTACTGGTTTTACTTTAATTGTTTTATTGGCTCCAATGAATACACTTTAGAATAAAAAACATCCCGGATCATACGTTTTAATCACTTGTCAAGTCTGTTTTGCTTCCGTTAATCTGAAATAGTTCCTCAGTCTTTCTGTTTCATGTGAAATTGACATTTTTAAAAAGAACATGCTGTTTATTTTATAGAATTTCCCCTCTGTGCGGGTTTGTCTGGTGTTTCTTCACAACTAGATTCGGATTATGCACTTGGAGCAGGAACACTACAGAAGTGTTATTGTGTCTTTCTTGGTACACCGCATCAGGAAGTACATGAAGTCAATTTGTTCCATGACTTCAAAGTCCGACAAAATTTAAAATAATCTTTCATCAGAACCTTGGTTTGTTAAAAATTGCTTTGAAGGGTTTCACACTCACTCCACATTTCCTATTACAGGTCTTTAAAAAACAGACTCAAAGACAAGGAAGCTGAAAGCTTTACAGATGCTCAGGAGAAAATGTAGCCATTAAAAAAATTGCCACGTGAGAGTTATGAAATTTCCCTAAATTCATTTTGCAGAATGAGAGCTGTAATTTAAACGTGAAGTTATCAAGAGCTGAGATAAACCACACATCACGTGCAATTTAATCTGGCAAGGAAACAGGCCACTCGGAATTGCTAACTAGGCCTAATTCATTACATCTTGTAGAACGCTGTACTTTTGCTCTTACGAGTCTTTCAACTTGTGCATTAATATATTTACCCACACCTCATGGAAAATGTATGGGGATGGTAACAGAAATACTGCACCCTTGTTTAAATCACATTACGTTTTTTAAACAGCACCAGTGATTGCTCAGAAAGATCACACCTTCTTCTGAAGTATTTATGAAACAATTATTTACATTACATTAAAAACTTTAATTGCCGTGAAACACGTGCTCCAAGACACAATATTGAAAAATCATCAAAAATATCCATCACGATTCTCTCTCCTTTACAACTCTTCTAAACTTCATCTTTTTTATAACCTTCTGTATCGATCTATTGTTCCAACCAAGAGTGATGCCAGAAGTCCAAGCTAAGCCATAAAAAGGGAATATAATTTCCATTTGCTATCTATAAAAGCGAATCTTTTTAACCAGAGAAAAAGAAGGAAAAATGCCCCCTTTTTTGGGTGGGGAGGTGAGTGGGGTAGGATTTGGCAGGGAAACATACCAGAGAGGGAGACTGTCCCCAGGGGGTGTATGGGGAGGGGAAGTGAGTTAGTGATGGAGGAGGTTGGGAGTGAGTTCTTCCTGGGTGTGTGTGGGGGGAGGTGGGTGGGGGGCGCTGGGGACTGGGGACCTGTGGCTTGCACAGGAGAAAAAGAGGGAAAATGTAGAAGAAGAAACCTGGTTAACTCTATTGTCCAGCGTCTGAGAAACTGCAAAAGATAGGAACCTCCCTCCAGTTGGGTTGAAGACCACCTGCCAAAAGACAGCCATAATAGGGATCCCTATACTGCAGAGGACCTGGGGTCTCCAGCTAGGTGAAGGACCCCTGAGCAATAACGGTAATAGAAATAGCAGAAACCTCTGCAGTTATTAAGGATCCAGAGCCCCCTCAGCAGGGCTAGGGCCCCTTCATAACAATAACAGCCAACCCACTTTCGGAAAAAGTGCTCCAGAGGTTTTTCTAAGAACCCCCTCCATTAATTATCATAGCAGTAAAAGGGCCTCCCATTTCAAAGTTGTGAGGAGCCCTTATGATTGGGCTAAAGACTCCTCCCAAATAACAGCAATCTCAATTGCAAAGCACCGGAGCGTACCCTCCCCTGCCCCGCCCCGCCCCGCAAAGAACCTCGAGCTCTGGCTAAGGAGCTCCTCCCCACCCCAATAATCATAACTATACATATAATGGCGTGGAAACTGCGTGCAGGCAGTGGTGACATTTCCCACGGCCCAGTGGCGCCCCCAGGCGGTTCCCACCTGCTCGCTGGTCTGCTCCCACAGTCCACCAGCGAGTCGATGCTGTCGGAGCCTCGGGCTGCTACCCTCGGATCCGTAGCTCAGTCGGTGGAGGAGCGGCGGCAGCCCGAGGCACGTGTTGTGTGTGCTCCGATTGCAAAAGAAAAAAAATGCAATGCAAACTATTAACTTTTTTTTTTTTTGAGTATGCAATGTAGGAGGTGGGGGGGTAGACAGGTGCGGGGAGGAGGGTAGGCACCCCGCGCGCTGGCCTCCCGCAGCCCACCCTCTCAAACTTCCCTTTGCATTGATCAGCATGTTACGTCAGTATTGATAAGTTTGCAAAAAGCCAAAGTCAAGTGCAATCGCGCGGCACACCGACCCCGGACTTGGGGGGGCGGAGATGCAGCGAGCGCTTCCAGGGCCCGGGAGCCGGCTGCAAGCAGGGCAGCCGCGGCGCCGGCGCCTCCTGGAGAGGCTGCCTCCCCCCACCCCTCCCCTCCCACCCCATCCCCGGCAACCTCCCCCGGGCGGGCGCCGAGCTCCCCGCCCGGCGCGCTCCGCCCGCGCCCTCCGGGGGTCGGGGTGGGGGGGGCGCACGGCTCCTGGCCCGGCAGCATCGGTGGCGGCAGAGCAGTGGCGCCGAGGGGCAGCGGGTGGCAAGAGGCCGCGGGGCGTCGGAGGGGCCCCGGGCGGTGGCGCGCAGAGCCCGAGCGGCCAGCGGCGGCCCCGGGGCTGGGGGGAGTCCAGCCCGGATATTGAGTGCAGCCATTGAGAAAAGCCAAACTCTTGTGTGTGTGCGTCTCGAATAGCCCCCAAGATGGCCGCCAATGTGGGATCGATGTTTCAATATTGGAAGCGATTTGATCTACGGCGACTCCAGGTTAGTACGGGCAGCTCCGGCCGCGCGGCCGTGGGGAGCCCTCGGGCGCGCCCTGGGCGCATTGGGGAGGTCTGTGGGAGGGCGGGAGGGCGCCCCGGGGCGGCGGGCGGCGTCTGCGGGGCTCGCCTGGGCTCGGCTGCCCGCTGCCCATCGATAGGTATTAGGAATTGATCTCGCCGCTGCTCTTTGTTCGGTTCAATCATCGATTAGCCGCCGCGACCATGGAGAAGCGCTAGTGAGCCCTCGGCCGGGGGACTGAGCCGGCTGGCGAACGGCCGAGCAAGGCGCGGGGAGGGCAAAGACTGGGGTCTCGGGCAGGGGGCTGCCGGCGGGACCCCCGTCTGCCCCCCTCACACCGCACTTTGCGAGCCTCCCAACTTCGCTGCCCAGGGGAGGCCGCGGAGCGCGCCGCGTGCCTGTCTGCGCCCAGCTGGGGCTGAGGTGAGGGTGGGAGGGAGCTGGCGGGCAGGGAGGAGTCGGAGAGAGGAGGAGGCAGCCGGGGTGGGCGAAGAGGCGGCTCCGCGCCCCGCCGTCCGTCTGCACCTCCGCCGCCGCCCTCCTGTCTGCGCAGCCCGGACGCACTGTCACCCGCGGGCCGCTGCTGCCTTCCCAGCCATCATCGCCGGACTGGCAGCCTGCGCCGGCAGACCTCTCCTCGGGCCGAGTTCTCGGGGTTCGTCTTTGCTTCTTGCCTTTACTCTCCTTTGCCAAGTATAGATGGGGACGGGCGATGGAGATGGGCCCGGGCCGCGCGCAAGTTTGCGCTTCTGCCTCGGGGGCCGTGGAGAGCCCGGAGCGCGCTGCAGAGCAGGTGACTCCCGGCTCTCGCGCCCTTGGGAACTTTTATAAAGGAGATTCCCTCGCTGTCTTCTCCCTCCTGTTTTTCCTCCCCGCAGCTCCCTGCTTTTCTTTTCTTTCCAGTCTCTGCTTTTCTTCTCCCTTTCTTCTTTTCCCCTTACCTTCTCTAGGGTGCTCCCGCCCAAACCCCAGCACTTATCCCCCCCCTCCACCTGTCTCGGGGAGTCTCCCCCAGATTTGGGGGTGTTCTCTGCTGACCTCCTAGGAGGCAGGGTTGGGGTGGGATCTCAGAGACCCCCGCTGGAAGCACAGCTCCAGCCTCTGTTCTTTCCCGGGTACCCCAGGACACTCAGGTTAAGCCCCTCAAAACCCTGGAGTCTCGCAAAGCCTGGGCAGACGCAGTGGGAACAAGGGGCAGGGAAATGGTACTGATAACCGGGGATTACAGCGTCCTGTCTTGGCCTTGACATTCTCGGAAAAAGCAGAGCATCAGTCTGGAGATAAAAAGGAACCCACTTAAAAAAAAAAATCCGCCGGCAAATCTCGTTAAGTTTCTTCTGATAAGTGGTTCCACTACTCCCCTCCTCCTGGCCTCTTCCCAGCCCCCCTCACTCCCCGCTGGCCCCCCTTCCCTAAAGCCATTGAGCTGGAGAGAAAATCGGGGCACTCAGGCATGCAGTTAATAACAGCGAACGCCTTGCAATTCCAGGTCCTCACTCAAGTTGGGGCTCAGTTAGATGGCCAACTGAGGCAGGCAGGGCTGTGAGCTGTGCTTGCTGGCTTAAGGGATGCTAAAGTGGCTTCTCTGGAAGAGTGGGGTGTGTGGGGTGGGGGAGAGAGAAGGGGAGAGAGAGAGTTGGGCAGCCACATTGAGCTTGGCACGAAGGCCAATGGTAATCGTATTCCCTGCTAATGTTTGTAAATGAGACCCGGGCATGGCTGGGGGACAGCGTCTTTATTTATGATTGATGTTCTGTAACATAAGGAATGACAAGAACGTGGCAGACAAGAGGAGAGGAACCAGAAGGGCTGGCGAAAGCCCTTTGCGGGGTCCTATTGTTATTCTGGGCTGGAGAAAATTTCTGCGGCGAGATTTACAGCGCTGGTATTTGCTCCCGGTTGGCTGGAATATCAGTTAACACAATTTTCGTTAGATAACTTGTTTTCAATCTGGGGAGCTCAGCCTGCAACGGGGAGGGCAGGGTGGGCTGGGTGGGCTAGGGCTGGGTGCTGAGGGATGGAAGCAGTGCCTGGGGGTTGATTTCTGAGCTGTGGTGGGGGGAGGGTTTAAACCTCACTCTCTTCCTTCTCTGGCTCAGGGGTCTTTTGTGGGGCTGTTGAGGTCACCCAAATCTTGATTCTAGTTGGACTGCCATTGATTTGGGACCCTTTGTTAGGGTTTTAGAAGATGCTGAGGTGGAGAAGCAGATTTGAACTGGAAAGGATGAGGGTGGCAGGATCTTGTTCAGGTGATGGGGAGCTGGGGCTAAGACCTGTCTCCTCCCAGGGTGTATATATACATGGGGGGAGACGTTCATTAAGACAATGGCTGGTGTGTCTGGCACAAAAGGAGAAGGCTCTAGGGAAAGGGGGTAAGCTCATTTACATGGATACTAAGTGGGGAGGGGGCTCCTATGGGAGTTTGAATGGCTGTACACTTCTAGAGAGCAGAGAAATAATTGTGGCAGCCGTGGCTGTGTGCAAATATTTAGGCCTTCACATCTGCCGTGGTCCCCACCCTCATCCTGAAAAGTTCAGTTGTTCCCCCGCCCAACAGACCTGTGCCTTCCCCCCATATTCTCACTGATGGCATTTTTGTTGGAAACGGATTATGAGCCTAAGCACTTTCTCCCGGGATCATCTCTGGTGCATAACGCTAATGACTCCTACGCCACACTTTCATTTTTATTTTTTTTCCTCTCCCCGTTTTCCTCTTATAGGGGAGATAACCAGAAAAGAATACTTCTACTGGCTCATTCTGAGATCCAGGTAGGAGAGATGGGCCCCCACCCTAGGTCCTGCACGGGCCGAAAGCTTTGGGCCCACTCGTCACGCAGCCCAGCTGCCTGTGAGTGAGGAGGTGCTCGGCTTCAATTCTTGGTTGTTCAGGTTGAGCGGCTTCACGCAGCCTGGTTGCTGAGTGTTAAAGTAGCGGAGGCAGCCAAGGCAGCCAGTGTCCCCAGACCAGACCATGCTGCTGACGCCATCCCGATCTTGGCAAGAAAGGTGACCTTGTGCTAGCCCAGCGTACAGTCCTCTGGAAGTATGTATTTTTCAAATATGGAAGCAGTCCAGTTATTATTCCTTCTAGTGCGATCTCTGAACACAATAGGGCTATTTTCCTAGGATAGGAGTGAGTCAACAAACTTAATGACTTGTGGGCTGATGGTAAAGACCCCCTGACACATGGCACACTCTTCCAGGACCCCTGCAACTGCTTCCCCTCTTCCTTTTCTACCTTTTGCTTTGCTGCTAACAGTCCAGGAAATGAGAAGAAATAAAATTCCATCCCAAAGATAATGCTGGCCATATTTCATTTGGTTATAAGATTGCTTTATGGTGAACATTACTAAACGCAGTATTTTTTTATGACTTTTCTGTGTATAATCATCGTAACTGGATTCATACCTTTATGACTTTCTGCTTTACTTTGCCACTTTTTAATTTTATGATGCTCTCGGTCCAGTCTCTCTTTTTTTTTTTTCCTTGGAGAGGGTCAATCAAGCTAACAAGAGTTGCGGATGTCCAGTCAAAATGAGGGCGCCCAGTCCCAATGCGTATCTCTTCCTCGGGAGGAAGGAGGTTGGCTGGAGGGATCACACTGTGTGAGTTTTGGAGGAAGAGGCAAATCATGCTTGAGGTGTGAGCATTTAAGGAGGGAGACTGACAGGGCTAGTGAGATAGGCTCGACTTCTGTAAGGAGTTTGGAGAAATTTCTGGGCAGGCTCAATTTCTTGGCGCATAGGAGATGGGGCTTGATGGAATGTTTTTTCCCTGCTCAAAGTTTAGAAAAGAGTGTGGATGTGATTAAAATATTATAACCTTATGATATTCTGAAGTGCATAAATTTTACATATCAGCCACAGAGAGTTTAGACATCCATTAGAGCCTCTGACAGCTTGACTTATCTAAATGTGCTATCATTTAACAATGTGTCAAAATTCCTCTTTCTGTAGATGACAGCAGTAAATAAGCCATCAGCCCTGTTGGCGGAATCCTAACTTTGGAAACTTCGCCGTAAGAGAATCACTGCCAGCCAGGGCAGGGAGCACGAGCAGCCCGGGCTTGGGCTTGGCCTGGTCCAGGCTCACGAGACTGGTTGGCGATAGTTGGGGGCTCTGGGAGGGGGAGGACAAGGAGAGGTGGGGGACGTGGGGTGAGGGGAGATTTCTAGCAGCAGCTCTATGGATAAAACACCAAAGAATCGGCCAGCCTCCTGGACCTTTACAAGTCTAATCAGTGGGTGACCCCATTCCATCTGTTTCTCCAGTTCATCAGAACCCACGTCTGGGGTCCTTTTCTTCAAAAGGAGCTAAAACAGGTGTTGATAATTTATTTAAAGAACACCTCAGTCTTTTCCGGGTGGCCCAAAATTCTGGTTGCTCAACTCAGCAGAAGTCGCTTCCCAAAGGTGGGCTTTGTCTTTGAGTGCTAGAAGATAAACAAGCAATGCCTCATCCTGATAGCCTTTACTATTGGAGGTCTCGAAGTTTCTTTTAGTAATACCTGAATCCGCTGTAGAAAATTAAGAAACCACAGATAGCGTCTCGGTGTGTTATCTCAGATGAGCACTGTGCTTTTTTGATTGAAGGAGACAGCTTTTCTGATGGCGGTAGTGATTTTCTCCTCCCTTCCTTTCTCCTCCACCTCGTCCTCTTCCTCTTCCTCTTCCTCTCCTTCTCCTTCCTCCTCCTCCTCCTGCTCTCCTGTCATAAAGAGGATTTTGTCTTCGAACTTGACATTCTGTTGTGGTAACCTTGCTTCCAGCACATGGGATTGCAAACGTGAACATCTTGGCTGGTGCTAAATTTGGTCCTGGACAGTCATGGCCATCCAGAAAACCTGGTTTTCTCTGCTGCTTTCTGAAAGTGCTGAGTTTCTCGCAGCTTTCCAGTTATCTAATTCAGAGGCCGAGCCTGGCTGAGGCTGAGCATGGGAAAGGGACTGAAGTAGTGACCTGCCTCTGTCCTTGGCTTTGGAATTCAGGGTCCATCTTCTGTTTGATTTTTCTCTCCAGGAGGTACTCGTCATTTATGACAGGTGTCGGGGAAGGTGGTGGTAATGGGCAGAGGGCAAGGGCCCCATGACTTCTAGTCTGTGTGCCTCTGGCTCTCCCGAGTGACTCACCCCACATCCCAAGTCTCTGTTTCTGAATCCACGACACAGGTTGGCTGTGCCCACGTGGCCTGCCAGATTGGGTTGTTGTAAAGGTGCTGACATACTTTGTGTGCCAGTGTCTTCTAATGACCTTGGACTCTGTGGTGGTGGTGGGGTGCCACTGACCTTTTGAGACACGAAATCATGTGTAGGATGGAGTTATTTGGTTTCTGAGCCTTGATGAGCCCTTTGCAAAAGTGGTTTGTCATGTTTTGTAGGATATGGACAATATATTCCTAGCATACTTAGATTAAAATCCAAAGTCCTGTCCCCGGATTTCAAGGCTTTGCATGATCTGTCCCCGGGTACCTCTCTGGCTTCATCTCCAGCCTCTCCCCTGAGTCACTCTGCTCCAGTCACAGTGGCCTCTTTTTGTCCTGCAAACATACCAAGCACATTCCTACCTTAGGGCCTTTGCACTTGCAGTTCTCTGACCCTCTCCCCGGGAATCTTCCTCCAGATCTTCCCGTGCTGACTCCTTCGTTTCATTCAGTTCCAGCCCAGATACCGAGACCACTCGGCATCACTAAGGACAGTGTTTCACCTGAGCGTTTTGACCTCATAGCCTTTTCCGGGGTGGCATTCCAGGAAACCATTAGGCCTGCCATCAGGGGTGGCAAACTTTTTCTGAAAAGAGTCATAATAAATACTTCAGGCTTTGCAGGCTATATGGTCTCTTTTGCAAGTGCTAAACTCTGCCACTATAGCATGAAAATAGCCATAGACAATAAGAATGAATGGACGTGGCTGTATTCCAATACAACTTTATTTAAAAGACAGGCAGAGGTCAGATTTGACTTGAGGGCCATCTTTTGCTGACCTGGGGATATTGGTCTATGTGATAGCTGTCACATAGGCTGGGGCAGGGCTGAAGTGTTTCACTTTTCAGTTAAGAGTATGAAGGTGGATCAAACATAGTTCCAGAAACTTGTTTTTTACTCTTTCCCTCAAGAGGGATGTATCAGGAGCCAGGACAGTGAGGGACCCCTTCCTGGCTTCCAGTCATATTAGCTGTGTGACTTTAGGTAGGTCACTTAAGCTCTCTGAGCCTTGCTTTCCTGGTCTCTAAATGGGACTAGTAGGAGTCTTCATCTTTTACATTATTCTTGAAGATTAAAGCACCTTGAACCTAGTAGATATGCTTAGCACAGTGCTGGGCACACAATTACTGTTCTGTAAGTTCTTTTCTTCTTATTACTGTGGTTGGTATTTTTGGAGAGGAGAGGGGGTGAGAAAACCAAATGAGCAGCAGCTCCTAGAGCTTGTTGGCCTTCCAGTCTGTTTCAGAGCTTTCTGGGCAAGTTTTCTCTTCTACTCCGTTGGGGCTTACTGTATTAGTATATTACTAATATTGTATGTGATGTCTTATATTTTGGGAGCTATGACCACAGAGGTTGCAGACTGGGAGCTATGTCTGGCCTGTGCATGTGTCTGTCTAGGTTAGTGAAATATTTTTAAATGCTATATATAAGTTGTCAGCATTTAAAACACAAGAAATGTTACCTAAGACACCTCAGTGGCCAATGTCCTTAACAAATCAAGAGCTCGGACCACACTGGGTGGGGAGTGGAGACCTGGGAAGGGCGTGCCAGGTGGAGGGAACAGCCAGTGCAAAGGCCCTGGGTTGAAGGTTTGCAGTGGGTCAGGCCAGCTGTAGGGGGTCATGAGGCAGGTCACGGGGAAGGTAGCTGTGGAGGCCACTGGCTGCCTTTCCCCAAGTGCCCAGTATCAGAAGAGGCTGGATTTTCAGAAAAAAGAAAGGCCCTTGACCAACTCCATGGAGATACATGGTTAGTGGGCGCAGAGCCTGTTGTCTTTGCAGTGGCTGAGTCACTCCCAAGTGGGCTTGTGGGTGTGCCCCATTCCTTCCCAGTCTCTTCACTACGCCCTCCACCTCAGGCCTCCGCCATCCTTTAGTTCAGCCAAATGAAACAGCAATTTCAGGATACGCATTTGTCATTAAACAGAAAGAAAAAAATCAATCCTTCGGCCTCTTTGGCTTGAGCTGGTTGTCTGCCCGCGACGCCAGGAGCCGAGCAGTGCTTAAGACTCTCTGAGCCACCGTTGCTCCAAGTGGGCAGGGTAAATGGCTCCCCGGGAACCATTACGGTCGATTGACTTGTCCAGCCAGCTGTTTGGAGTGTGGGTGCTGCAGACAGGGAGACCACAGGGGTCACCAGGTGGCCGTTTGGGGGCAGCTTCTCCTGAGCGGGATGGTCACTCCGAGGCCACTGTGCTGGGGGCACCTATTTGGGGTGCCTCTCGTCCTTTATGTGTGTTGGTTAATCCATGTATCTGAGGGCGTGTGTGGGGCTGCAGAATCAAGGCCTGCACTCTCCCACTCCCAAAGACATTTAGTGTGGTCTGGGTTCAAGGCCCAGCTCTGTCACTTAACAGCTCTGTGACTTTGGGTAAGTCACTGAACCTTTCTGAGCCTCAGTTTTCTCATATGTACAAGGGGATAATAGTACAGTCACCTCCCTAAGGTTTGTTGTGAGAATTAAATGAGTTAATGCATGTGAAATACTGAGGTCTGTGCCCAGCATGTAGAAATGCTAAATGATAACTAATGCTAATAATTGCTATTGTCCTTCATTCTGGAAATGTATATTCACCACTCACAGTATAATGAATATTTACGACCAGTAATTTTTATATTGTTTTAAAAGTAATATTTATAACTAATGGTTATATAAATAATAATGATAATAATAAATAACAAATATTATAACTAATAGTCATATAGTGATATGGTGAATGAAGAAGGCAAAGTGCCACTTCTCACTGAGCCCGCAGACAGGGGGAAGTGGATGCACCGGGCAGACAGCTGTATAGTCACATGTTGGGATTAGATTCTGAGATACTTCCTGGAAAAAGTGACCAGCCAAAATCTCAGGGGTAAGGTCAGGGAAAAGCATCCCAGCAGGGGGAATAGCATGTGATAAGACCCTGAGGTGGGGGGAAGAATAGTGCATGCAAGGAGTTGAGGGAAGGCAGATTCTGAGTGGGCTGTTGGACCCACCTCCATCTTCACTCTTGCCATCTGTCAATTTGGAGTAAGGATGGAGCATAAAATAATGTTATTTAGTTGGCACTGACTTGGAGTGAATGCTCTCTCAGTGGGCACTTTTTTAAAAAAAGATTTTATTTATTTATTTTTTGAGAGAGGGAAAGGGAAAAAGAGAGTGAGAGAAACATCAGTGTGTGGTTGCCTCTCGCATGCCCCCTACTGGGGGCCTGGCCTGCAATCCAGGCATGTGCCCTGACTGGGAATCGAACCAGTGACCCTTTGGTTCATAGGCTGGCACTCAATCCACTGAGCCACATCAGCCAGGGCTCACTGGGCTCTTTGCAAACTGTCAAACACCATAAAAGTGTTAGATGTCAATTTTATTTTTTAACAAGATACTGAGCCCAATTCTTGACCTGCTACAAAGTGCCTTTTGCTAATTTCTTCTTTCTGTCTCATAATCATGCACAGGGCAGCCAGGGTTCAAATCCAAGTTCTGCTCCTTCCTGACTGCACATGTCCTTGAGCAAGTTATTTCCCCTTTATGAGACTTGGTTTTCTTGTCTGTAAGGTGGGTATAGTAATGGCACCTCCCGTTGGTGGTGCCATTAGAATGGTGGCCATGAGAATGTACCTTGCAGATCTCTGACTATAGGGAGTGCGATTGGCCAGTGGCCCCAGAGTCTGCTCTCAGAGATCCAGTCCTAGCAAGGGATTGAGTGTAGATCTAAAGAGAACCCATTCCTGGGACACACAGGACTACTCGAATGCTTCTGAACTCCTCAGCAATGTAGGACATTTCTACCAACCACCCTTCCTCCCTCCCTTCCTTCCTGCTTGCTTTCCTTCCCTCCCTCCCTCCTTCCCTCCTTCACTCTCTCTTCCGTGCGCATAGGCATTGACATGCTTTGTCTCCGTGCTTTTTAATCCTGGTTTTGTGTCTGCCTCTCAGAGTACAGGAAAGATGAATTGGGTCTCGGACACCTGTCCAAGGCACCCAGTGCATAGGAAGTGCTCCATTTAGGTACCTGCGGTGTTACTGGGAGCCTGGGGAGCTGTCACTCTCAGCATTGCCTCTTCCCGGCTGCCTGTTCTTACTTGGCCCATAGGCTCTGCGTGATGAGGTCCCCCTCCTTCCCTTTATCAGCCCCCCATTATCTCTTGCTCTTATCTCCTGCCATTCTCCCCCTCTTTATTCAAGCCACCCTCTCCTCTTCACTGTTCCTTGAATACACTAGCCCATTCAAATATTAGGGCCTTTGTACTCGCTGTTCCCTCTACCTGGGAAACTCTTTCCCAGACATTCTGTAGTTTTCTCTCTCTCACCAGTGCTCTGTTTAAATGTCACCTCTTCAGAGAGGCCCTCCCTAATCTCCTTCCAGCATAGCCTGCCCCAGCTCCTCACCTGCTTCACCTGATGCGATAATGGATATTTATTTGTTCATTTGTTTACTCTCCTCCTCCCTCCCTCCCTAGGAAGGGCAAGGACATAATAAGTTCCCAATAAACGTTTGGGTGATGGAGTTGATGAGTTCCACAGGAAGAGGAAGTGGGACAGCTGCCTTTACTTCACGTTGGGGTGGTTGCCCTGGGGGACCCAGCCCTTCCCAGACCCCCAGCCGCTTCACTGCTCACTGGCTCTTGAAAGTCGCTCACTCCACACTTGGGAATTGGGTCCCAACCTCAGGCTCGTGGCGGATGAGGGTTTATCTTTAGCTCTTCTAGTCTCTCTTTAGAAACTGGTGACCCCAATTCCAGCCTGGGAGGTGGCTCCCCTCCTAATTAATAAATCCATTAATTAATTGCCGGCAGGCTGTGGGCCATTAGCAATGGTGGCCTCAGTTACAGCTCAAAGCTGGTCCCTGCAGCCTGTGGGTCGGCTGACGTGGGGGATACAGACAGCCAGTTAAGGTTTCTGAACCCAGATGACATTCTTCTGATGTGGGGTTCACGGGCCCACTTGATCAGCCCCACAGGCCTTTAAAAAGGACAGAAGGTCTCTGGACAGTGACCCCAGAGTCGAGGGGTTGTCCTCCTCAGCATATCCTGGGAACCCTAGTACATAGCAGGGCAGCAGAACGAAGTCTCCCCTTTCCTCGGTGGCTGAGACATCCTTTCTAGGCGTCCGTGTTTCTGTCCTAAATGGGGCTTCCCTGGGTTGTTGAGACAGGTCATTCATTTGTTCATAGAATGAACATTATTCAGCACCTGCTATACGTCAGGCATTGTGTGAGGTGGTGAGGGTGCAGCAGTGAACAGACCAAGTCCCTGCCCTTAGACAGCTTCTACTTTATAATCATTCTGAGATAAAAGGACTTTTTCTTAAGGGTTTGAGAAGAGTGACAACCCTGTGTATACGCTTAGCCTAGGGCTGGGCATGCTGTAGGCCTTCCCTAAACGGTGACTGTTATTATCAATAACAATAATATATCTTTATATCTGAAGAAGAATCATCACTGAAGTGTGGGCTGTCTCCTGTTGCGACCCCGAGGCTCTGGGAGCAGCACCTGAACTGGTTTGGGGGGTGGAGTTGCAGCAGTCAGGCCTCACTTTGGACCCTGGTGTTGCTGCTTCCTCACAGGGAGGCCTTGGTCAACTCACTAGACTTAGAAAAGCCTCGGTTTTTTCACCTGTAAAATGGGAATTAAATATATGCATCCTCTACCTCATAGGGAGACGGCGAGGGTTGGATGAGAGGAAGCCCTTGCACAGTGCCTGGAACATGGCCATTCTGAGGAAACAAGAGGGCCATTATTACTTTTACTACAATTGCCATCATCAGCGTTGTTTGTCAGTCACCTCCTGGGCCTCACCTGTCACCTCAGAGGTGCCCAAAGCTGAGTGGACCCTGAAGGTTTGATTTGTTTGCAGTGCTGGATACTTAAGTATTGGATGAGAGAAGCTGGTGTGAACTCACGCCAGGCGCAGGGGCCTCCACTGCACCCCACAAGCACAGGAGTCTAAACACCAGCCTTCCTCGGCAAGTGCCAGGGTCCCCCAGTCCAGCGCACCCAGAGCAGCGGCCAGGGGGACGGCTCCTCCCAGAGAAGCATTGAGCAGGGGTCAGGTCTCCCCCGACGCCACTTGGCTGGCCTCAGCAAGGCCAGGCCTGAGTTTTGCAGGCTTTGGAAGGTGAGATGGAAGCTCTCTGCACAAGGAGGCCTGGCAGTCCTTCAACAAAGAGCTATTGAACCTTTAATGCATGCCAGACAGTGTTCAGAGCCCTTATCACACCTTGCGTTTAATTTTCACAACAGTCCTAGGCATGGGAAACCACTACCTTCCCATTTTACTGCTGAGCAGACTGAGGCACAGAAGATCGAGGCCAAGGCCACATTGCCAGCAAGCTGCAGAGCTTGGACTCAAACCTAGGACCAGTCTGTTGGCTACCCATGTCCCTGCCTCTCCCCAGGGGCTCCCCCATAGGTAGTCACTCTGCTTGCCTTTTTCTCTTTAAAATGTTTTAAAAATCTCTTAAAACACTTTGCCACTGTCAACTAATGGGAATGAATCCAGGCCCACAAGGCTGAGAGGCCTGGGGTGGGGTGGTTAATTAATAACACAGAAAGGATTCCCTCCTCCTGGTCTGGAAAATGCGTGCCATCCAACCATCCATCCAGCCCAGCCCACCCGCCCGAGTCCGGAGCCACGTGGTGCGCCCTGTCGTCGGGCCTTCGTTCCGCAAGATGGAATTCTCAGCCCGGGCTGATAATAAGCAGGTATTGATTGCAGCCTTGGTCATTATCAAGATTTATTTAGTCAATATGGCCTCTTCGGTCAATAAATCGTGTCGTTGATAAAGAAGGAAGGGGATAGACTTGTAGAGTTTATTAAAAAAGTTTTTTAGATTTTTTTCAGCAGCCGAGTCCAGCCCCCCTCCCCCTTTCCCTGTCTTTGTCAGTCCTGCTCCATTTCATATTTGGCTGCATAAGCTCTTTCCTTTCATGGAAGAGCTTTCTCTTATTGCTCTGGTTTCTGGAAGCAAAGACTCAGAGACAGGGCTGGGTCTGGAATGGCTCCTGGGACTCAGATGTCCCCTCACTCTTTTGTCCTCACTCCCTGGCATGTCCAACCCTGGCCAGAGTCTTTGCTCTGAGCCTGACTTGTATTCAGCAAATCACAAATATTTACTGAGCATGTGCTATGGGCCCCGCACAGTGCCGGGTGCTGGGTGTAGAGGAAGCTGAGGCACAGGGTGCGTGAAGTAGGTGACATGGGTTCCCTTTCCTAAGGAGGCTGAGCAGGGAGCCCCTTGCCCCATGTCCTCCTCCCCTGCACAGCCACATTTCTAGACCTGTCTGGCTCACACTCCACTCCATTTCTCTGTCTCCTGCTTGTACTTTAGCCAACCTCTCCCCCACTTCCAAAGGAGCTTCTCCAGTCGGCTCCCCGGGCCCCTGATGCCAGTCTCTCTTTATTTTCCACCTACCTGTGGCCACCGTTTCTCCTCTTTCTGTGGCCATGCTCCCCTGTGGGCCTCTAAACACGTCAGTCCCTCTAAAATCCTTGTCTGCTCTCTCCCCTCACCCTGTGTGGCCTCATCAGCCTTCTTAGCCCCGCTACCCCCATGTCTCCACTTTCTACCTCAGGGCTCTAGTCCTCTCGACTCAACAGCGTTCTTGACACTTCCTTAACACTTGTCTCAAAGATGAGTCCTACTCATGATGTTCAAAACCTAACTCTCCTCATACCTGGTCTTGAGCCAGGTCTGCAGGACAAACCTGGGAGCTGCTCTGACCACCTCCCTCTCCCCGTGCCAGTGGGGGTTTCACCTCCCAGATGCCTCACACCTCCCCTTCTGCACCTCCATTGCCACCACTGGCTCTCCGGCCCATGCCCCCCGTCAGTTCTCCCCTGGACTCTGGGCTCTCAGTGTGTCTGGTACTGTACTCCCCTGGACTCTGGCCTCCCTCACTCTTTCTGACTGTGGCAGCTGGTGAGGTCATTTAAAACCCATTAAGAGCCATTTCTAGTGGCTCTCCATTGCCTTTTGGCAAAGGCCCCCATGTGACCTTCCAGGCGCGGCAGGGCCGTGCCCAGACCTCCGTTCCGGTCTGCAGTGTTGCTGGTCTCTGTTTTCTTGTTGAATTGCTGTCTAGTTGTTCGCTCCATTCTTGAAAGGAGGATACCGATGCCTCTGTTACTATTGAGTTAACTATTTCTCCCCTAATTTCTGTCAGTTTTGATTCATGTGTTTGGTGCAGTTATTAGGTGCATATATGTTTTTAACTCTTATATTTTCCTAACGACTGGACCCTTTTATCCTTATAAAGTGTTCCTCTTTATTTTTAGTAACTGTTTCTTTGTCCTAAAGTCAGCCACTCCCACTTTCCTATGGCTGCTGTTTGCATGCTGTATGTTTTCCGTCCTTCTGTTTTCAATTTGTGTCTTTCAATTTAAAGTGTGTCTCCTAAGACAGTGTATAATTGGATCTTGGTTTTATTTTTTTAATCCAGTCCAGAAATCTCTGCCTTGCGATTGAATTGTTTAGCCCATTCACGTTTAATATCATTGATGTAGCTGGATGTACATTTGCCCCTTTGCTTTCTGTATATCTCATGTCTTTTTTCTTCCTCAGTTCCTCCTTTAATGCTTTCTCTTGCATTGAGTGATTATTTTCTAATGTAACCCTTTAATTTTATTAATGATGTTTTAACTATATTTTTGAGGTTTTTTCTTAGTAGTTGCTTTAGGGTTTACCAAAAACATCTTAACTTAGTAGAATTGGCTTCAGACTTATATTAGCTTAATTCTTAACCTTGACCTTGATCTTGAGCCATGTTCCCGGTGCTCTTCATGTTTCAGATACATGGTTTCCTTCATTTTCCGCTGCATCGCACTCCTCTGCACATGACTTGTGCCCTCCCGTTTGGGACACTCTTCCCACCTGTCCCCCTGTGAACTCCTCCCAGACCCTGGGAGTGTCATTGCCTTGGGGCAGCTTTCCTGCTTCCCTCTGAGGCCACATCTCTATGGCTTCGCCACAGTGAGGATCAGACACAGTCCTGTGGATTGTTGATTAATGCCAGCCTCCTTCTGCGAACTTGGAGCTCGGAGAGGGCACACAGCAACTTGTACCTGGAACCTAGCAGCAGAGGGCTGAGCACATAGTGGGCCCACAAAAAGTCTCAGTCGAATGAACAAACGGATGGATGTGAATGTCACACGGCTGTATTTATGTGTTTATGTTGGCTGCGTCTTTGTGTGTGCCTGTCTTTGAGTATGTTTGTGGGTCTTTGCACATTTATGTGAGTCCTTGTGTTTGTATCATAGTGTTTCTGCATGTTTGTGTGTCTGCATGTTTTCTGAGTGTCTCTGAATCTGTGCTTGCGTGTCTGCGTTCTCGTGTGGGTGTCTGTGAGCGTGTCGTGCTTGCATCGTTGTGTGTCTTTGTGCGTGCACCTTGGCAGCTCCTTCTGACTTCTCCTTGCAATGCAATTATTTTTTGATTAGTTTGGTGTAGCACTTAATGATTTCCCCAAAGCTAAACACGACCCCCCAAGTATTGATCTCACTGTGGTGGAGGTGACACAGGGTAATGCAGGGCCAGCGAGCGGGTGCTGCCACCTCAGAATTGGCCACTGCACCTGCCCATCTCTCCCAGCTCTGACTTGATCCCTTAGAGGGAAAACCCAGGTTGGTAGCTTGGTGCAGGGGCAGAATGGGGCACCTTCCCCTCCTCCCATCTTAGTGTGATGTAGCCAGGGGACTG
Organism: Desmodus rotundus; assembly: GCF_022682495.2. Classification (NCBI taxonomy): domain Eukaryota; kingdom Metazoa; phylum Chordata; class Mammalia; order Chiroptera; family Phyllostomidae; genus Desmodus; species Desmodus rotundus. The sequence continues at coordinate 4,888,789 of NC_071393.1, forward strand.
CTCCTTTGGGTGCGTCAGTTTACTTATCTGTGAAATGGGAGTACCAGTTGTAGTTAGCTCATAGTAGGGTCATAGTGTGGAGGAAGTGAGGTAATTCACGTGGAGGGCCCAGCACGGAACCTGGCATGCAGCAGGTGCTCCATAAAGGTCACCCCGCCACCTGCCCTCATGCCTGCTCCCTGCTACCTCTGCCTTGGCAGTGGGAGAGATGATTTCAGGCAGTGGAATGGAGGCAAACGGCTAAGGAGCTTTCTCCCTTCAAGGGGGCCCTCTCCAAATGGCTTCTTTGGGGCTGTCCAAGGGATACGTACCTGCTCCATTGAGAGCAATTAACCCACAGGTACCCAGAGAAGTTCAGGAGCTGCCCATAGACACACAGCTTTTTCCCAGTAGAGTTGGGATTTTGCCCCAGGAGTTTCTGGCATGTGGAAACCTACCAGGGCTTTCATAGACTCTGGTCCCAACTCTGTGCCTTATTCCTCAAAGCCCTATGTCCTCCCTTAACCCCTAACTGCCGTACTTCTCACATTTTCTAGCCCTTGCATTTGCCATTCCCTCTGTCTGGAACACTGTTCCCCTTGTCCTTTCCTGTTCCTAGCCCTCCTTCCCTTACTCTGTGCTGCGTTGGGCACCATCCTATCTCTCCCACTTGTACATCCCTGGCCTGGGATGCTTTTCAGGCCACCGTGTGCGTCCTTGGTTCTTTGTCGATCTCCCACAGGAGGTGAGCCCATCGCTGTGCACCGTGGCCGCGGTAGCTGGTGTGGCATCATCAGTGAGTGCTGAAGGCCGGGTGCTGCCATCAGAGGTCACATTTTAAAAACTCGGATTCCTGGCTTCTGGGCCTGCATTTCACGTGGGACAACAGTCATTGAGCTGGGTGATGGAGGATGGGGCTTCCCATTTTGTACAAACTACACTGAGCAAGTTGTCCCACTGATGCTCGCTGTGTGGTCCCTGTAGGCCGGTGTTAGCTGGTGCAGAGACCAGCTCCGCCGACTTTGACTAGCGTGAAGCTGAGTGTTTTCTCTGGCCTCAGGGTAGCCATTCCATAAAATAGGCAGAATTCATGTGATCATTGAGGAATGAGAGGGGCTCTGAAGGTTTTGTTTTTTTTAATTTTTGTTTTATTTATTTTCCATTTTTTAACACTTATCAAGGGTGGCTGTGTGCCAGGTATAACTCTAAGTGCTTCCTAAATACCATCATTTAAATGATTTAATTACCATAATAATTCTATGATGCTGACACTGTTAATATCCCCACTTTGTGGAGGAGAAAGCTGCAGCACAGACAGGTCAGTGCCTTGCCCAAGGTCACACAGCAGAGCCAGGCAGTCTGACATCAGGGTCTGTGTTGTAGGCTCCCTTGCTTCTTGTCATTTCTGTGAATATGCAAAGCACAGACTATGTATAGTTGGGAAGGGGCAACTGTGCAGGTTTACCTCGGAAAGGTCTTATGTAATGGGGTTTTGCTCGCAGTGGTCGGTGTGGCTGGCCAGAGTGGGAGACTGGGCCAGCATTCCCAGAGTGGTCTCTGACAAGCAGCTGGGATATCAGGATCCCAGGGGCCAGGGCTGGAGCTGGTGACCAGTCAGAGACTCTGGGAGGAGCCAGGCCTATTTCCTGCCCTTCACTCGCTGGCATGGCTGGGCCCTCAGCCCTGTGGGCCAGCAGCCTCAAAGCCTCTCTGAGCCAGCACCATCCCTTGGAGGGCATCCACCTCAGCCTTTGCAAGCAGGAGGGTTGGTCCCCTGGCCCATGGCCTACTTTGTGAAATTCATCTCTGGAAAAAAAATGATTCTCCAAGCAGAGCAGAACATCTTGACATTTCATGGTAGGTGAGGCCTTCTGAGGCCTTCTGCCTCCCGGGAGCCAGGAGGAGAGAAATTGAGGCCCAACTCCCTCCCGTGCCAACTGGCTGCCCAGGCTGGGCAGTACAGGGAAGCAGCTTCCCCAGTCTGCCCCCGTGGCCCCATCAGTGCCTGCTCCCTTGCACCCTGCCCGGGATGCCCCTTTAGTGGGTTGGGGCTGGCCTAGCTGCCAGCAGGTGTGTGGACATGGGTCTGAGCATAATGTATTTCTCTGGGGTATATTGATGAGCTGCCCTAATTAAGCACCTTGCTAATGAGAATCAAACCACGTCACCAGGAGTCTGGCGAGCCTGAGCCTCACTCTGCCGTGAACCAGCCCTGGGTCCTGAGCACACCACTGAGCTGCATGGGGGTCTCAGCCATACATGGGCCTTCCCGTGCTCTTCCTCCACGCCAGGCCCCAGCGTGGTGGCTTGCTGTGCCCTTTCTGCCGCTGCACACAGCAGGCGCTTGCAGAACTTAAGGCTGTGGAGAGTGGACTAAAGAAGCTGATGGTGGCTTTCTTTGGGAGGAGTGCTTACCACTGGTGGTCAGGTCCATTGACCTGTGTCTCACACTGGGCCTCTTTGATGGGCCTGTGAGGAATGGAGGGTGTTGGCCGTACGACATTTCTTGAAGTGCGTGACTGTGTGTGTCTGTCAGTATAGCAGGCATTTCTTTCTCTGTAATAACCCACCCCCAGACTTAGTGGGGTAGAACAACCGTTTATACTTACAGAATCTATAAGGCAGGAAATAAGACAGAACCCAGCCGAATAAGCTGATCTTCATTTCATGGTATCTGGGGCTTCAGCTAGCTGGAAGATTCAAAGTTTGGGGGTAACTCAAGGACTCACACATCTAGTGGTTGATGCTGGCTGTCGCCTGGGACCTCAGCTGCCAGCCAGAACACCACGTGGTCTGTCTGTGTGGACTATTTTGTGCTTCCTCACAGTGTGGTGGCTGGGTGCCAGGGGTGAGTATCCCAAGAGAGCAAGGTGGAGAGGAAGGTGTTTTCGTGATCTAGCCTTGGAAGTCAAGAAGAGTCACTTCCTTCTACTGTGCTGGTCAAGGCCTGCCCAGGGTCAAAGGGAGGGGCCCACAGGAGGGACCACTCCTTGGGAGGAATGTCAAGGTCATGTTACCAGGAGAGCACGGGTGATGAGAGAGATTGTGGTGGTCACCTTTGGGGAAAAAATCTGCAGTGAGGGTGGTGGTGGTGATTCAGTGCCGAGTGTGACAGGCCGTGAAGGGAGTGAGTGTGACAGGAAGTAGCTGAGGACAGGAATAGGTGTGACAGGAGATTGTGTGAGAATAGGTGTGACAGAAATGGCTGTGTCAGGGGAGTACGTGTGGCAGGATATTCCCAAACAGGGAGATCTGGGTTCGCCTGAGTCCTTGGTGGTGGGAATGGGCTGCGCAGTGACAGTGCCCAAGATGCCGGTGGCACTGCCTTTCCTCACTTTACAAGCTGTCCCCTTGAAGGCCTCAGGGCGGCTGGACCAATTCCAACCTGGGGACCCAGGCCTGGCCAACTCCCTCCAGAGCTGGCCCTGTCTTGCCCCCTCTGCCAAGCTCCACCATCCTCCTCTCTTCCTGGGGGCCCCCAGGCACCCCACTGCCACCAGCAGCTTTCTCTTCTTCCAGAAAGAGTGACTCCCACCACTACAGCTGGAAGCGCTCCAACTACCGTACTTTTCTTCGAATAAAAGCAGCTAATTAACATTATTTTTTAATTATTGCCTTTATCAACAAGGGGTCTGATTTGTACCAGCAGGATAGTTGCTTTCCCTTCAACTACCCAAGTGAATGCTTCAGTTCCTGGTGCTTTTGAAATGAATTTGATGTCATCTGCCCAGAGTCACTTAATGGGAACGCCTGGGTAATGACTGAACACGCTAACTCCGTTAGCAGCCCTGGAAGCATGTAATTTGGCCCCTCAGGCAACAGCACTCTTGAAATCTCTGGATAGTTTTGAACTCTCTGTTCTTAATTAAATATGCAATTTTTCACGGTAACCAGGTTAATTCTTTTGTGTTGTGTTGTAATACTGTTAGGAATTTTCATAGTTCTTATTAAACATTATTCAGGCATTGTGAATTCCATAATTAAAAAAAATGAAAAGAACAAAGCTTGATTCACTCCTTTCTTTTCCCTGGCTAATTTATCAAATGAATTTTGCAAATTTTTCTTTCTGTCCCCAGACAGTGTGGCAAGTGTTTTAAAGGGGAAGGATTTAATTGCCCTGTAGGGATTGGCTGGTTATGAAGGATTTGGCTGTTTGATTAGTAAACCCAGTTGGGAACGGTCTAATGCTCCATGATCTTAAAAATTGTCTGATTGTACCCTCTCCAAGGAGGCCTCTCTTTTCGTTGTGTAGAGCATCAACTTCACACAAGTGTAGTTATTAGGTAGTGAGGAAGGGGAGACAGAGAAAAAGATCTGGCTTTATTTTAAATTGGGGGTCTTGGGAGATTTCTCCCTCCCCTTGTCCCTGGCTGGAGGGAGACAGGTGAGAAGCAGAGAGAAAGACGGAGACAAAGCATCTCTCAGATCTCAGGTGCCAGAGAATGTGGGCAACCACTGTGAGGAGGGGCCCAAAGGAGTGCTTTACTGCATCCTTGCAGGGAATGGCACCAGCGGAGCCAGTGAGCTGCAGAGAGGCAGCTTACAAGCTGAGAAGGCCCGTCTTCGCGGGGCGTCTGGGGCAGGAGGGTTACTTGTTCATTTCCAGAATTGGGCCTGGTCTCTGAAAAAATGTGCAGACCCTCACTGAGCGTGGTAGGTGATGGGTGGAGAGGACCATGTTTCCCAAATGTCCTGATAAGACCAGAGCCCCCTGTCAAGGGATGCTAGGCAGAGATAGCCAGGTTCTCTTAGCGAGGGGAGTAGGACCACTGGCTAATCCCTGGACCTTTCTGTTTCCATGAGAGCCACATTTATGCCTCAGTTTTGCCCACCTGGAAAATGGGGCACGCTACTGCCAACCTCTTCCTACTTGCCTGGGTCCCCCAGTCTTATCTTTCTGTATCCTAGAGACAGAGAGGTGGGAGTTAGGAGAGATGGCAGGGTCAGGCCATGCAGGCCCTGAGGGCCACTCCATGGAGCTAGGACTTTTTTTTTAGGCCAGTGCCCTTTAGCTGTTGGAGGAAGGGAAGGATGACTTGGAAGGGATGTTATCAAAGAGAAGGTAGTGGGGGGTGGGGCTCAGGCCTGGCTGGGGGCGAGCAGAGGGGGTCTTTGTGCCAGAGTGTGGGCTTTGCCACGCAGCCCTTCTCTCCCCAACTTGTTCCTTACCTGGATTTAGCATCTTCAGCCCTGAGCTCTGGGAAGCTCCCCACCTTGTGGTCGCCCTCCACTGGTCTGACAGCTGGAGGCTGGGGGTGGCAGACCTGGCCCACTCCTGCAGGGACGCCCGAGGGGCAGAGCAGCAGTGGGTTTCAACAGGTAGTTTTCAGGAGAAGCCAGAAACTAGGGTTTTATGAACATTCAAAATGAAAATGTAGGGAAGAAATAGGAAAGAATTAAGTGCTGAGCACACAGTAAGTGCCAGATTGGACCCGTGGCCCCTGTGGCCCCTTGTCTATCCTAGTGCTTAAGAGGGCTCTCAGCTGGTAAAAAGAATCATGTCAATAGTGATTATTTATCGAGTGCTTTCCCAGCACCAAGCACTGTGCCGAGCCCCTGACAGGTGTGAACTTGTTTAATTCTTACAAATTGAGAGGCAGGTGGTGTCTTATGCCCGTTTCTCAGATGGCACAACTGAGGGTGGGAGAGGTGACTCCTGGGATGTGGACCCTCGATCCCAGCTCACATGGTCTTTTTGGCTGGTCATAGGACTCCGTGTATTATAGCAGGCATTCCTGGGAATAATGGTAGGGAGGTGGCAGTGACTTAGGTCACGTGGTCATGCCCTTGCTTGATTTTGAGGTGAAAACCCAGAGTTGAGGACCGTGAACTCTGCCTTGAGTGATCTTTACTAAAAAAGTGAAATCAGGCCACCATTCCCTCTCTTCCACTTAGGAACTGTCAGGAGCTCCTTACTGCTTGTGGGATGAAGTCCACGTGTTTCCCTTGGCTTTACAAGGCCTGTCGTGATCACCTCCTCCCACCCTTATCCACCTCTACCATCTCATCTCCTTTACCCTCCACTCCTCCAGCCAGGCTTAAACTATTATCTGGTCCACAGGTTAAACTATTATGTGGTCCAGACCTTTGCATGTGCTGCTCCCCCTGACTGGAACTCTCTTTTCATCGCTCTCTTTGATAGACTTCCTTCATCCTTCATGTTTCTAACCTAGGAGCCTTTCCCGAACCTCCTTGCTGGATTAGGAAGGCTCCCTCCGTAATTACATCACAGCTCATCGGGATTTCTCGCCTTGTTTTTAAGACCTATGAGGGCAGGTTTGAGTCTGTCTTGTTGACTCTTGTCTCAGGCACAGAGCTTGGCACATATTAGACGCTCAGTCAGTGTCTGCTGATGGCACTGCAGTCCTGCTGCTCTGAGGAGGAAGCATGGGAGTGGGGGTCTCCTAAACTTTCTGGAGCCACTGCGACCATGTGGAGTCCAGGCTCTGTTTGGTGAGCGGCAGGCCCACGGCTGCCTCAGCTGTACACTCGCGCACGCATAGCGGACAGGGGAGAAGCACTTCTTCCCATTCCTGCGTCCCAGCACGCAGTGGCACCACGGCTTCCTTTGCTCTGCCTTCTTCTTCCTGTTTTCATTTCTGTTTGAGTTGTTAGGAGACCAAGAGTGGTCAAGGAAAGCTTTTCGGGTTGTGGGTGGGGAGGGATGCAACAGGCCACAGAGGATTTGCAGAGAATCCTGTAACTGAAAGAAAAAGAAGGGATTTAAAAACTAGGCCTGTAGTGGTTCTCGCTTAACCCTTATTGTATGAATGTGGTGAACGTGTTCATGCGTAGGTGCTTTCCTGCCTGTGCTGGTTTGTATGTTTCTATTGGGGGCTCTTGTGTAGAAATACAGATGTGTGTAAATATATTCTACACATACACACACATACTACGCTAAACCAAGAGAGGGCATGTGTCCATTCTGGTTGAGGGTCCTTGAGTGTTTTATTGTGTTTAAATATGTATCTGGTCCTTGTAATGTGAACATAGCACTTTGTAGTAGACAAAACAGGACCATGTGGCAAAGGCCTGAAAAGCTGCGGAGTCCAGCTCAGCTAAGAGGCAGCTGGTTGACAAAGCAGAGTGGAGCAGGGGCAACGGGGTACATTCGGTCAGTCAGGCAGTCAGTCATCTGTTCAAGGAGTATTTATCCAGCATCCACGATGTGCCAGGGCCTAGACCATGAGCTTGGGATGCCCTGGTGACCAACATGGACATGCTCTTTGCCCTTATGGCCCTGCTGGTCTCCATGATACTTAGGAGTAATATCCCTTAAGAGACCAACATTAGCCAAATAATCACACATATTTGAAATTGCAAACCCTGCTAAGGGCTGCAGAGGAAATGAGCTAGGAATGATGAGTTTGTGTAATAGATTTAAACTAGAACTCAGGGAAGGACTCCTGAGTTAGTAAAGTGAAGAGGGGCGTGGCAGTTCTGAGTGAGGAAGGGAGCAGTGCGTTCAAATGTCCTGGGGTGTGAGGAAGTGAAAAACAGCCAGTGTTGCTGGAGCACAGGGTGAGGGGCCTAGAGGTGGGTGTGGCTATGGAGGGCAGACAGGGCTGGCTCAAAAGGGGCTCATAGACCCTGCTGAGATCTTTATCCTGAACGAAGGGCAACCATGTTCATGGTGGGGGAGGAGAAGTGGGGGTTGAAAGGATGAAAGAGGAGAACAATTGGAGGGATTTGAAGGTCGAGAGCCTGAGGTGGAGAAGGGGCTCTACAAGGAGGCTCAACTGCTCCCACCACTGTCCACTGGCCTGAGACTTCATGCCCAGCCTTGTCCAGAAGATTCACCAGTCTACAGGATGGATAAAGCCAAGGTAGGGACAGGAATAAAGCAATTTCCCTGGACAGAAGGGGAGGGGGGCAAGGAAGAACCTCGCCATGTTCAAATATATGATTCTTTTTTGCCATTTATTATTTACCAAGGGGCTTGTGAAAAGAGAAGGGTAAAAAAGTGGGGAACTCCCCCAAATCTAACATTGCTCCAGGCGTGCAGCCTGAGAGAGCAAGTCTTTTTTTCTCAATATTTGTGCATGTTAGAGTGTGTGAAATGCCATGCAAACACTCGAGGCCCCACCAGTACTAGGGGCTCTGGGGCCTTCAGAGCTGTCAGGAGGGGTCACCGTTGCCCTCCACATCCCGATGAGGGCTGGCATTGTGGGACCAGCCCTCTGCAGAATGGTGGGGTTCCGTTTCTCATCTGTGTCTTGCCTTGGGAGTCAGCGGTTCCCAGGCAGGCTGGTTTCAGGAATAGTGGAATCCCAAATGTGAGGTTGGGAGGTGCAGGGAGTCCAGGGAATTTGGCGGCTGCCCCAGCATAGTGATATTCTGTGCCTCACACATTCTTATTAGCGTCGTAATCGCTCCGAAGTACTGATTCATTATTGCAGTCTGAGCTACAGACTGAAGCAATGGGGTTTAATAGTTCCATATGAGCCATTCTGGGCTGTTGAGTAAATATTGCTCATTCTGAAAAATTGGGTAAATGTGTGTTTATGCTGGCAATGAGCAAGGCACGAGCCAAATAGGTAGTTGGGATCTGGGCTGGCACTAGACGAAGTGGTGGGAGTGGAGAATGCTCATGCCCTGAGAAATGTCCGATTCATGCCCGGCAGACCTTGGAAATACTGTTCTGGACGTGGAGATTGGGACTAAGAGAGGGACTTTGCCCTGAAAGGAGAGCAGAAGGACCTTCTTGTTTTCTGCGCATGTGGCAATGGCTTTGAGGTGGATGAGAAAGACGAAGGCCCCCGCTAAACTTGTATAGATAGGTGATTGGATTAAGAAGTGGAGGGCTGGTTACTGAAGGCTGCAGAGGTACTGTGGCAGGAGGTAAGAGTACAGGTGAGTGGGTTCCACTCTGGTGTCCCTGTTCTGCCACTTGATAATTGTGGGGTCCCAGGAAAGTTACTTGACCCCTTTGCAGTCTCAGTTTCTCATCTGTAAAATAGAGGTGGTAAAAATACTCTCTTAGGGGTGTTGTGTGATTTAAACAGGCACAGACTTCTAAAGTTCAAGGCTGCCTGGCATTGTGCATAAGAAATGGCATGCGAAACGGTTTGCTTTGGATCTGTGTCAGGGATTCTTTGACTTTGAGAATCTTGTAAAAGGTATGGATCCTCTCTTTAGAAACATGATAGAGATAACATTTTTTGCATATAGTTTCAGGGGTTGTTGGATCCTCTAAATCTAGCCATGAACTCTAGGAGGCTGATCTCTAATGTGGATCACCTTGTGGAGTAGAAGTGAGTCATAGGCTCTGGAACCTCCTACAGCTGGGTTTCAGCCAAGGTCTGGGTTTCACCCTGGCTCTGCTTCATATTTTCTGTGTAAAGTTAGGCAAGTGAAGAGACACATAGGAACCCCAGTCTCATACCTGATGTGGAGTTCTTTGCACGAAAAGGATTTGGACCATGTAAAGCATTCCCGATACCTTGTGCACAGTAGCCCCGCAGTACATATCATCATCATCATCATCATCATCATCATCATCATCATCATCATTCCCCTTGATCGAAGACCTAAGGGTTGCTAAGTGTAGAGTCTGCCCTCTGTTATGTTTATAGAATGTGTGTAGTGATCCCCTTGTCTGAAGTTCCTGGGCCTGTTGTTGAGTCTCTTGATTCTTTCCCGTAGCAGACTGTTTCTCTGTGTTTTATAATTTTGGGGTGAGAGCCTGTCTTCAGAAGGATGGTATCTCTTGGAATTTGGAGCGGTTGGGTTACTCCTAGGGTAGAGGTAGGCAGACTTTTTCTGTGAAAGGCCAGATAATAAACGTTCTTGGCTGTGCAGGCCGCAGTCTCTGATGCAGCTACTGCGCTGCTGTGCAACAAAAGCAGCCGTGACACCTGAACGTTAGAACGAGTGCGGCAGGATTTGACCCGGCGGTCGTAGCTCGCGCACCTGCTCTGGAGAGACTTTGAGTTTGTGTTTGCTTAATGTCCAGGGGTATTACCAGAGGAGAATATACTTCTGTGCTGCTTTCTTGGCTGAGAACAGCATTTCTCAGAGTGTGCTTGCTTGACCAACAGCATCTGGGAACTTGCTGGACAGGCAGATTCTTGGACCCTGTTCCAGATCTTTTGGATCAGGAGCTCTGGGGCTGGGGCATGGCTGTCTGTGTTTTAACAGGTGATCTGAGGCACGCAAGTCTGAGAACACCACGGGTAGTATAAAATTGAACTTCAGAACCATGTGTGCGCAGGCCCATGCTTGCAGATTCCCAGGGAAGGCTACTTTTTGGTTTTCTAGCCTAGAGGCAAGGCTGAGACAGACCAAATGCCTCCTGTTCTTCCTGTGTTAGTGGGTAGGTATGTTCTGACCCACACTTGCTGCGGGGGAGGGCTCTGGACTACCAAGAAGGGCACCTGCCTCACCTCTTCCTTGCTAAGTATCAGTTCACATATTAAGCAGTCTGATTTTGAGTTTCCTCTTCAGTTTGGGCCCCTGGGAATTTCTCTTAATTTCTTACTGAACTGACCCATATATTTAAAGGGATGTTGGTATATTTTACCCAGCCTCTCCGGGTGTTTTGTAGTGGGAGCGTTTTTAGGTTATCTTTCTCCCATGTTACTAGACACGGAAGACCTTTCAATGTAGTAAAAGGTTGTTTCTCCTCTAGAATTCTTCTTTAGAATGTCTGGTAGCCCACTGCTTTGCAGGTGACCTTGCACTTGTCACTTGCCCTGGCGTCCAGGCCCACATTGTCACTGGCAGGGACCAGAGGCCCCACATCTTCTGGGGGTGGGGGTGGTTCTCCACCTTACCTTTGCCCAGGGCTTGAATATAGTTTGTATCTGTGGATCACCCACTGGTGCTAGGCCCTGGGTGAGGGATGAAGCGGTTCAGCTCTGTACAAGTGACAAGAGTTTGTGCTAGAGGATGGCACCCTATGGTCATTGTATCTGTGGACCTTCCTCTATCCCAGCATGTAAATCCCCTTATACTTCTCCAGGAGAACTTGACTTCTTTAAATGTCTTTCTCTAAGGGTCAGAATGGGGTCAGGACTAACAACACTGGCTCTGAAGTCCACTAGAATCAGGTTCAGCTCTAGCTCTGCCTCTTATAAGTGGGCTGATCTTGGGTGAGCCCCTGCACCTCTCTGAGCGTCAGCTTCTCTACCTGTAAGGTGGGATGACAGAGTTGCTCTAAGGACCCAATGAGATCATGAATGGAAGGCACTTGGCAGAGCGCCTGGTACCCAGTGAGTGTTCAATGGATGTTCCTCTTTGTGACACAAATGACCATTGGGTCCGTCTTCTCTCATGATAATCAACTTGGAGAAGTCAGACCAGGGAGGTGGCAGGGCCCTCAGGTGCATATAGAATGGGAGAATGAGGTAGCAGGGCAGATACCACTGCCCACAGTGTGTAGCAGATACACCTAGAGGTATCTGCCTGCTCCTTACCATTCTTGTAGTGCCCTTCTTTCTTCTTACCTCCTCCCTGGAATCTTGTGACTCAGCCCAGGGAGGAGGGGGAGCTGCCAATCATAGTGTTCCATCCCTCTGGCTACTACAGTGATTGGTCCAAGAGGAAGTTGTGAGTCTGTCTTGAGCTGGGCCAATCAGCGGACTTCCCTGGGATCTTTAAATTGGAGCAGAGAGAGGTGTGTAGCTGAGGTGCTAGGAAGAAGGGAAGCCTGGTGAGGGGCTGGGTAGTGACTCAGCCACAGTTATATCAGTAACCCACCCAGATAGACCACCCACGTGGAGCATAAGTAGATGTGGGATGTCCCCATACCGTGGGTCTCAGATTCTCTTCAGAGAACCCCGTGGGGACCCCCTAACAGGGGTCATCACCTACCCTCCTCCCCAGTCACAGCCAAGCCCAGCCCAGCAGGGCTGGCTCCTTGGGAATGGATTTTGCCCACTTTTTAAACATGGCCCACAGATACCCGCAAAATCCCACACATCTCCCTGCGCCTGCTGCACCTGCTGACATTCAGCACAATCCTTCCCCCTCATCTTTGATCTTAAAAAAGACCATCTTGAAAGATTGTTGGGTGTGCAGTTTACCCAAACGCCACTTTTTCTCATTTTGCCAGAGTTGCTCTTTTCCCCCCCTTCCTTTTATTTCTTTCTTGGATTCACTCTGGGGTTGGCTTCCTCGAACCGAAATAACTCTCACAATGCACGGGGAAAGCGTTTCCTGTGGGTGAATGACGTCTGTATGAAAAGACGGCAAAGCTGCCGATTTCTGTCCTTTGAAGACACTTGTCAGCCAGTGCTGCGGTGGAGTGTCAGACGTCACCCGGGGTGACTGTTGAGATGCAGGCAACGGGGAGCTTTTTTTCCAGAAAGCCTTCAGCCCAAACTTGGGGCTCTCCGGGGACCTGGGAGCAGCATCCATTTTCTGAAGAGATTAAAGGCGACGCTGGTTGGAGCAGCTGGTATTTTCTGCCGCGCTCCCACAGGGCCCTGCAGCAGCGCTTTGTAGCTCACCTGCCCTGCCTTTCCCGATTCAGCTCCGTTGCCTGGGCTGACTTGTGTGCCTCCTGAGGGGTCTGGTAGCTCCAGGCAGACTCCTGGGAGGACAGGGGAGGAGAGGAGAAAGGGGACTGGAAGTGCCAGCATGGCTCTCCTGTGGGAGGGGAGGGAGAAATCTCATGGTTAAACATGTGGCTCTGGAGTCAAGTTCGGTCTGGGTTCAAATCCCAGCTCCACTGTTCTCACTGAGCAAATCCTGTCACTTCTCCGAGCCTCAGTTTTCCTATCTAAGAAATGGGGTCATTGGTTTCAGTAAAAATAATATAGGTAAAGCACTTTCTTAACAAAGTACCTGGCACATAGTAAGTGCTCAGTAAACTTTAGCTGCTGCTCACCTCTTTGGATGCACCCTGGCTGACCCTGCCACCCACCCCCCACCCATGCACCAGCCATGTTGAGGTTCCTGCAGCTTCCAGAGGGCAGCCTCATCTCCCACTCTGTGCTGTTCCCCCGGCCACAGGAGTTTTCCCCACCTGGTGTATCCAGTGGATTCCTGTCCATCTGTCAACACTGGCTTGGGCGTTAACTCTTTTTAAGTATTTGTGGTCAGCAACCCCTAAACCCTAAGGCTGACCTCGAAAAAACCCTGCTTTAGTTATATGGTGTATTTTCTCCGTATGTGTTTGTGCCCCTCTGAGGATCAAATCTCTCAGCCTCTGGGTCTCCTTACCCCTACCCAGTTTTGCTTCCTCTGTTTCTATAATCCTCTGTCCATCTCTCAGAGGACAGTGCTGATTGCAGTCTCTGCTTCAGGGAATGGCAAACTCCCAGGGCACAGGGGCGGGCAGTGAACGTTAATGCCAGATTCAGCCCTGCATCAGGAAGAGGAAGTTTGGTGGGGCAGCAAGGGTGCGGGATGGCAGGGGAGACCTGGCTCTGCCCCTGGGAAAGCAAATTGGTTAATGCACTGGGCGGGGCAGATAAACTATCTGACTGCCCACACCTGCGGCTATGGCCGTGGCCCAGCCCCAGGTTGTTACATACCCCACCCCATGCCCCCACCAAGACTGTAAGCTCCTTGAGGGCTGGAGCGCTCACTCCCTGCCTCCCACCCCAGTGTCCCATGCTGAACACAATACATTACAGGGGGCTGTGGATTTTTGATGAATGAATATAAATGCATTTGCTGATGGCCTGTTCATTCATTCAAAAAGTAAGACATGTTCAGCGTGGCAGTTGTAGAAAAAACAACTAAGAAAATAAAAACCACTTGCTTTTGAGATAAATCTTTATCATGATGTCTTTAGACTTTTGTCAAAGTGTAAGAAACACACAGAAAAGAACACAGATCAAGCGGCTCAGCTTGATGAATTGTCACGAACTGAACATGCCCACAGAACTACCACTTAGGTTAAGAAATAGAACATCCCTGCTCCCCACCCAAGCTCCATCATGCCCCCTCCAGTCACTGCCAAGCCTGCCCCCAAGCATGACACATCCTGACTGCTAACAGCATTCGTTATATTCGCCTGTTTGTGAACTTGATGTAAAGGGGATCTCCCAACTTGTGCTCTTGTGTGCCTGGCTTTTGCCAACATTATGTTCTTGGGATTCATCCACGTTGCTGTGTAGAGTACGCTGCAGTACATGCATGCACATTGCCATCTAGCATCCTTGTGTAAGTGGACCACAGTTCATTCATCCGTTCTTCTGTCATGGGCATTTGGGCATTGGCTTCTACAAACAATGTTGTTACGAATGTTTGGTGCCTGAGCATCTTTTGGTAAATGGGTACACATTTTTCTTGGGTATAAATCAGGGTTCTTGATCTTGGCACTGTTGATATCTGGGGCTGGGTGATTCTTTGTGGTGGGGGCTGTCCTCCGCAGTGTAGGATGTTTAGCAGCATCCCTGGCCTGTCCGATAGATAGATACCAGTAGCATCCTCCAAGTTGTGATAATGAAAAGCATTTCCAGGGATTGCGCAGTGTTCTCTAGGGGACGGGCACAATTGCCTCTGGTTGAAACCCACAGGTATATATTAGGGCGTGGAATCGCTGGGTTATAGGGAAGCATGTACACAGCTTTGGTGGTTTCCAAAGTGGTTGTACCAGTTTACACTTTAGCCAGTTGTGTGTGACCTTCTAATGTTTCTCATGCCCTCATGTATAATTTATATATACATTTTATGAAATGAAGTCATGCTGTATTATTCTACCTCGTGCTAGATTACCTGGTCTAGTCCTTTATGTCTTTTATTATTTATTCTTCCATTAGAGAGCAGTGAAGTGATTAAGTCTGTACTTAGCTCTGGAGTCCGATGTCTCTTAGTTTAGTACCTGGCTCTGCCACTTTCTAGCTGTGTGGCTTTAGCCAAGTGACTTCACCGTCTGTGCCTCTTTTTTTTTTTTTTTTTTTTTGTCAAACAGGGACAGTAATGCCTGCCTCTACTATTTGGAGGATTACGCGAGTTCATTGATATGTGTGAGGCATGCAGAACAGGGTCTGGGGTGTAGCTAGTGCCATGTTGACTGTTACTATCCATTTTAATGGCTAGGCTATGTCAGTAGTCTTTTGGTGTGGGCTGGTAAATGGTTTTCAGTTTGGGGTGCCAGGTGTTGTAAAAAATAAAAAATAATGTGGGATGCCTGTTTAAATTTTATTTTCAGATAAACAACACGTAATTTTTAATATAAATATGCCCCATGCAATATTTGGGGCATGCTCATACTAAAAAATACATTGTTTATCTGAATATCGAGGTGTCCTGTATTTTACTGGCTATCCTTTTAATTCCAGTTCCTTTCTCTTCAGAGCATTACAGTGATTAGCATCTGGGAGCTGCATCTTTGTGCACATACTGCGTTCCCCAAGTTTGGCTTCTTCCTTGAATCGCCTCCTGGCCCCCACCCTGGATCTCTTGAAACTGAAGAATCTCCAAGGCTGGGTTGAGAACCGGATTTTTTAACCAAGGTCTCAGGTGACTCAGCCAGCCAAGACTTTAGGGTATCCTACTGGCCCGTGTTTGTCCTGTGCTAAGTAAAAAGGAGGGCCAGGAAGACTCTCCCTTGGCTGCTCTCTACCTGGTCAGCTCTCTCCCAGGTGGGTGAAGATAAAGGGCCTGGCCTGGCCTGGCTTTTCCTTGGACCTGCCTGGAACAGGGGCTAAGGTGGTGTCCCTACCTTGGGCTGCCCCTCAGCTCAGCCCAGAGCCTGCCCCAGCTTTACAGGAAGCAGTGCTAAACTTTGGTGGTGGGAGGGAGAAGTGGCGGGTGTGGGCATCAGGACCAGTGCATTGATTTCTGTCTGCAGTTCTTGGAAGGCCTGTCATGAGGAAAACAGGCAGTGGGTAAGGCGGCCCCCATAGCAGGGGAGGGCCTGGCTGGCCTGAGAGCCTGTCTCAGTTCAAGGCGCACTCCAGGTTGTGGCCACCACTGTGGGGTTTGTGGTACTCCTTGGGCCCTGGCCTGAGGGCTCCTGAGACTCTGGCCAGGTAAGGTCAGGCTTGGCCAAGGTGTAGGGCCTGGTCTCCCAGAGCTACCGCCCTCCCTCCATCCCTGCCTGACCATGCATTCCCTATCATCCTTCTCTGGTCTGGGATATGCTCACTGTCAGCTGCTGTCCCCACCCTGAGCCCTCCCCACAGAAGCAGTCACTCTCCTCAACTTTGGAGGACAGATCTGATTTCTTTCTTGTTCCAGCTGCTGACAGATACCCCTGGAACTGCCAGGCCGCAGCCCACTGGACAGGCCAACCCTGCCTTTTTAACTCAAAGCCACAAACTTACAGCTTAGATGGGATCAATGCAATCAGGTCCAGGGCCCTTCAGAGGATGCTGCTGCTTTGAGGAGAGGTCACAAGGGCCTCAGACTTATACATAAATTATTATTTAATAGAGGATTCCTAGTGGTCTGTAGGAGTTTGTTGTCAGCTTCTCTCTGGCCTCCTGTGTGCTCTCTGAGGCAGAGCCAAAATGTCCAGGGGGTGTAAGCTGGGGTGGGCTGGGTGCTTCCCTCCCCTGCAAGGGGTTCCTCAGGGTTTGGGGCTGGGGAGGGAGATGTTCACCTTCTTTTCTTGTCTACCTGCTGCTGATAGCTTGTGCTGGGCACAGGCATTTGCTAGGGAAGAACTCGTAGAATATGTTTCATTTTAGTGCTTTCTTTCTTTATTAAACTGCTTATTGTAGGCTGGACATTGTTCTAGAGAGAGAGAATAGTGCCGTGACTAAGCCAGATGGGGGCCTTGCCCTTCGAGGTTTATAGTTCTTATTATCTACCCTTTTTGGAGAGGAATCCAGGGCTCAGAGAGGAGGAGAGACTTGCCCAGTGTCACTCAGCAAGAGGCTCCTTCCAGGTTCAACTCTCATGAGTAAATGAACAAAATAATCTCCACTTGATCAAGTGGGAAACTTAGTCTGAATAATCATGATGATAATAGTTGCCATCATTAATTGAGGACTTACTATGTGCCAGGCACTGTGCTAAGTGAGTTTTATGGGGTCTGTGTTATCATCCCATTTTTTTTAAACTTGTGAAAGCTGAGGCTCAGAGAAGTGAATTCATTTTTCCCAAGACACACAGCTAGCCAGTGGCCAAGCTGGGATTTGAACTTGGGACTGGGCTTTGAAGCTCAAACACATATCGTGTAGGTGCTTTCTGGAGTTCCCACTAAAGTCTTACACACTAGAGAGGAAGGTCGGACTCATCATTTTTATGAAAGTCAAGCATTTGGGTTGGGAGTGTGCACTTGAGGAGGATACTAATTCACTACCAACCTTATCAAACACTCCTCTAAGGAGTCCAGAACACCTGGTGTAACAATAGCAGTAATTTTAACAATGACAGCAGATGCCATTTTGTCAGCATTTGAGTAATTTCCATGTAGGGGTTACCTTAAAATACATAGCAGAGCTTGAAATACATGCAACTTTATTATTCCCATTTGATAGACGAGAAAACCAAGGCCCCAAGCTCACACAGCCAGGAAGTAGCGGAATGGGGATTGGGACTCGGCTTGCCCCGTGCACAGAGCCTTTCCCCAGCTGCTGTTCCAAGGAGCCCATGGGAGCATCTGCATTCCTCTGGGGTCTCCCAGAAGCCCAGAGCAAGGAAGTGGCTCTCCTTAGTCCCCTTTGTCACTCAGCTGACAGTTCAGCTTCCTCCTCCCAGTTTCCCATCCCCTTTCAACTCTGCCTGAGACTCTTACATTTTTCCCTCCTAAATTCTTTCTAATCAGGTCAGCTGTGGAATACGGACTCCAAAATAATAATGCGAAGTGCAGCCTTTGCTGCTGCTTGATTTCCTGCTTGCTTAGCAGCATGGAAACCTTTATTTACTCTGCTTTTGTTTTTATAAGATACGACTCTTAACGAGGCTTTAATTCAAGGTCAAAGAGCCTAGAAGTTGGCGAGAAAGCCCATCGCCCCTCTGGGCCCTGCCAGACACATTAATAGCCAATGGCTGGCTTTTTTCATCTCCTCTTTTAAACAGTTCCATTGCAACAGAGTGCTTCCATGCAGGAGGAGGTAAAATATTTGAACTGGCTGTATTGCTTGTCCCTAACTGTTTGCAAAATGCAGCCAGGCCCCCTCTTATCTTTGCTTATTTTTTTCCTTTTCTGTAGTTCAAGGAAAATAATTTATTAACTTAGGGATAATATGGTTCCCCAGCCCTCAGCTCCCCCAAGCCCCTTGCCCTCCCTCTGAGGTCCTGGACTGACTGCCTGTCTGCCTGCCCTTCCCTGCCCTGCCCTGGGAGTGGAGAGAGGCTTTTCTGTCAAAGGCACAGCGGTGGCAAGGCCCAGGCAGATGCAGCTAATGTATTTGCAGTCATGATACGAAGACCCGAGTGTCTGGAACCCCAGCCTCCGGGGACCGGCGGGGCCATGCCATCGACCTGAACCCCCTGGACTGCGCCCCCTTCTAAATCCATCAGGCCCGGTAGCCCTGGTCTTGGACCACTGAATAATTTACGGTCCCGCGGAGCGGCGAACACCGGGTCACCGGAGTTCATGGGTTAATAACAGGTTTGGTTTTCGATGTCAGCAGCTCTCTTGATAACGTATGAAAGAATCCTATTCTGTTGATTAGATTTTGAAATGGATCAATTTTTAATCAGCCAAACACCTGACTCACTCAATAAGAGTTGCATTGTGGAGAAAGGATGGAGGCCGGCTTTATTTACAAGAGTGTTTGTTTTTTGGGGGCCATACGCAAATTCCCACCCAGATCCCTCCGCCTGGAAGGAATTGACTGGATTATCTCGCACCTCAAATGGCAGCGTTTGATTCACCTTCTGATTAGTTGGGAAATCCATGGGTCTGTTTAAGAGATAAGAACAGCAGCTCAAGGTTTGATTTAGTCATCTGTGGTTATTGATGGAAAAAGCATTTATTTGCCAATGGAGAAATTTTGCTTAATGTAACAGCAAGGAAGAGGGGAGGAGACAAAGGGAGTTCTGGCGGTAGTGGGGTGGAGGTGGGGGGTGGCAAAGGCATTTTAGTTCTGGAGGGGAGCTGGGGTTTCCAGCCCCATCCTCTGAGATTTTCAAAACAATGGTATGGAAGTGGGCCAGTGAGCAAATTGAGTGCACAGGAGGTTCATTGTGGAGGGTTGTTGCTTCTGGTCATTTTATTTATTCATTCAAGAAGCAGTTGAGCCCACACCATGTGCCAGGCACTGCGCTGGGCATCGCGGATGAAGCTGTTATTGAGACAAGGTTCCTGCCCTCATAGAGTGTCCCTTCTGGTGTGGGGGGGCGGGGGTGGGCAGTAAAGAAAAAGCAAGGTGCATGATTACCAAACACGTGAGATATTGTTGAGGAAGCTCTGAGAGAAAGTAACAAGTACACTGATTTCAATTGTGGCCAAGGAAGTTCTCTGAGTGAAGAGAAATGGAAAGGGAGCGTGGGGCAGGAGGGACAGCGAAGGTCAAGGCCTGGAGGCCGGTGTGCTGGAGGAGGAGCCAGGTAAGGCCAGGTGGCAGGGTAGTGGGTAACCAGGGGAAGACGGAAGGGGAGGCCGGGAGGTAAACAGGGGCCAGGTTAGGTAGGAGGAGGACTTTGGGTTTTTTCTGCAGTGCCGCCGGGAGCCCTGGAAAGGTTTTGAGCAAGGGTGTGGTTTGTTCAAATTTTACATTAGAAAAGGTCACTCGGAGGAGAGTGGGCTGTGGGGCTGGCAGACTGCTGAGGGGTCTCCTGGTAACCACAGGTAGTGAAGGGGGCACGGACCAGACACAGCAGGGAGTGGGGAGAAGGATGCATGCAGCAGTCCTGATTGGTGGCCACGTGCTTGGGCCAGCTGGGGCTCTGGCCTGGTCTGATGAGGCCTGTAGCCCCAGCTGTGCAGTAGCGGGGCGGAGGGAAGGGAGAGATTCTTTGTGGCAGAACCTTTGTCTGAGGGCTGGGGACACAGTGGCACAGAGGTTGGGAACATGGGTTGTGAAATCAGAGAGATGTGGGGGCTTCTTAGCATTGCCTTTTATAAGCTGGAGACCTCAGACAGATTGCTATCTGCGTGGACAAACAAGTGAGAATGATTTTTGATACAGAACTTTCCAGAAGGATTCATAAGAAACTTCCATCAGTGGATGCCCCAGGCAAGGGGGACATGGGGCAGGTGGGAGATAAGAGGTTTCTTATAACCTCTTAATTTATGCCACAGGCATGTGTTATTTAGTCAAACTTGGCCACACTGTTTGTGACATTTGTGGCATTTTGAGACTTGGGCCTAGGCCAACGAACAGGTCTCACTGGCTGAGAGAGACTCTGCTCTTGATTTACAAAAATTACACACTATGTGCTGCTCAGGTCCCGCTTTTATCCACATGTACACAGAGAATGTTTCCCCGAGACGATAACCGTCAAGACGAAAGTTTGTGACTTTCTGTGGCATTTGGCAGGGTGCACCTTTGGTGGTGTTTGGAGCACGGACTGTTTACCACCCCTGTTTACAGATGAGGTGCAGAAGCTTTACCTCGTGGGCTGCAGCCCCTTCTTGGGCCTAGACCCCTCTCTCCCTGGCTCAGCTTATCTTCCTTGCTGCTGTTGGTTGAAGTCGTGGTCTTGGAGGAGCTGGCATGAGGAGCGATTTCTCGTTCCCCAGAGCTCCAAGAACCATTGATTGGGCAGCTTTATTTATTAGCTTAATCTTTGCACATCCCTCAGCGATGCTGTTCTTGTACCTGCTTTGTCAGGGAGCAGAAGGGCCTGCATACTCACCTGTTGTGCCTGTAAGCCTGGTGTGTCCCTGTGGCTTTGGGACTGTGTGGGAGGACACCTCACTTCCCAGCTCTTCTTGGTGACAGGTTGGCTCTCACAAGCATCCTAGTCCAGGGGGCACACAGCAGTTGCTCACTGAGATCTCAGTGGAACCATCTGGTCTAGTGTCAGAAGCCCCGGGTTCTAGTCCTGGGACATTTTCTTTCTTGCTGGGTGACCTTGAGCAAGTCACTTCTGTGCTCTGGTCCTCAGTTCCTCGCCTGTAAAATGGGAATGACAGTAACCGGCCTTCTCCTTGTTGCTCGGAGTGGGTGGGGCACACTCCCACGTCAGGGCCTTTGCACTTGTGGCTCCCCCTCTTATCACAAGTCGGCCTGCCTGGCTCCTTCACTTTGTCTGGTTGGTACTTAAAAGCGACCCCCTTATGGGAGCCTCCTCTGGCCACCTGAACTAAAATTTCACCGCACGGCAGCACACGGGCATGCGCGCCATTCTTTCCTTCCCTGCTGTATATTTTTCATCTTTAGTACTGAACATGATTGATCATATTATATCTTTTAACTATTGATCTTGTTTACTGATTTCTTCCATTAAAATGTCAGCTCCAGCAGGGCAGGGATTTTTGTCTGTTTTACTTACTGCTGTCTTCCTAGCACCGAAAATGGGACTTGGCACATAGAAGCTGCTCAGCAAATATCTGTTGGAGAAATGAATGAAATACTGTAAATCAATGTAAGGCACTTAGGGTAGTGCCTGGTACATAATATGCTCTCAACAAACATGAGTTATTATTGCTACTACTATTACTGCCATCAGGCTTTTCCGAGCCTCAGTTTGTTCACCTGGAAATTGAGGTGCTGTTGATAATTCCCGTCGTAGGGCTGTGAAGATTTGATGAGATGGTGAGTTCTCGGTACAGCTTCACACAGACTTCCTCAATAAATAGGAGCTATTACAGCTATAAGTACAGAATGAATGATAAAGCCCCCCTCCCCCACCCAGCTTATGGGAGCAGTTCTGGGAAGTGGAGGTAGTGTCTGGGGTGCAGGGAGCACCGCCCCACTACGCGCCCTGAGAGCTGGGGTGGTGGTGGGGGTGTGGTGCTCTGGTTCGCCTTCGGCTGCCGTCCACCCGGAGTGTCCAGCCAAGGTCGGCAAACACCCTCTGGCATACCAGCTTCCTCAGGGCGGGGTCTCCCATTCTTCTAAACGGTTCACTTGATTTTGCTTTCACTTTTTTAAGTATGGGAGGTTTTAATTTTATTTTTTAGAAGGGAAGGGTCAATTGACGTTTATCGTCTCGGGGAAACATTCTCTGTGTATTACATGTGGATAAAAGGCGGACCTGAGCAGCACATAGTGTGTAATTTTTGTAAATCAAGAGCAGAGTCTCTCTCAGCCAGTGAGACCTGTTCCTTGACCTAGGCCCAAGTCTCGAGCTTCCCCCTAGCGGGAGAGAGGAACCTCACCCAGGACCCTCCCCTGCAGGCATCAGAAACCAACTCAGCTTCCCATCCGCACTCCTGTGAGGAGGGGCTCCCCCACCCTCAAGGAGATTCTGATGCTGGCCAGCCAAAAAGGCACGGCAGGTGTCTGACAGTTGGGAGGGAGTGGGATGGGATTGGACAGGGATCCCCAAATCATAGTAAGATGCAGCGGGGGTTGGGGCCGGGTCGTGGTCATGCGCTGTGCAGCCTGAGGCAGAAGCACAACCAGATTAGCAGGTGCTGCCACTGTTGTCACCTTTCTTTTGGGACTCTTCAGTGATCTTAGACAGGTTTCCGCTGGCTGACAGGTAGGTCTCTCTGTGTTCTGGGGGCCTTTGTCCAAAACCACAAGGCCACTTTCCCTGAGGATGGGCAGGGCAGAAGTGGTGGAACGTAACCCTCAGGACCAGTCCCAGTCCCAGTCCCAGGAGTTGGTGTGTGAATACCCTAGCGTCCCACCCATGAATGGGATGATTCTGGGGTCTCTCTTGCATTTTCTTGGGTGGTAGAGATTATAGGCAATTTTTGTGTTAGGCTTACTTAAGGAGATTTTAGGTGTTTAGAATTCAGAATGCATTATTTTGTCATTTGAAATCAGCCTGCTGGGAGAAAAACAGGAATATCGCCAGGAAGGTTGGGGGTGTCTGTGTGGGGACAGCAGGTGACTTGGTAGCATCTGTGTTTCTGCTCACGTTGTGGATAAAGCAGTTCAGGCTTTTGTATCGAGCTGAGATGAAGGGGAAAGAGAGAAGGCGAAATGTGGAAATCACAGCGCACCGTAAGGCGAAACTAAAGGGATTGGAGTCCGTCCAAATAAAATGCCGATGGCCTGAACTGGCATGCATTTGGGGAGTTTTCTGGACTTGAACCTTCAGTGGGAAGAGGTGTTTGAATTAGTTCAACAACTCTTGAACACCTACTGTATACCAAGTACTGTGCTGAGCCCTTTTTACGGGAGAGATGAATGACACCAAGTTTCCTAAACGGTCTTGAAAAAACCCACAAGCAGCAGTGACTGGAGTGGATGGGGTGGCAGGTGGCCTTCGGCGGGGGTGGGGAGGGTGAAGCCCACGACATGGGAGCAGAAGAGAGACAGCTGTTAGATCAGCTGGGGAGTCTGGGAGAGAGGATGGGGCATTTGCAACAAGACTTGAAAGCTGGAAGACTTGACAGGCCATGAATTCAGCCTGGGCAAGGGCCACGCCTGGGAAGCCCTGAGCAGGTGGCTTGGCTCACCTGTGGAATGGAGACGTTGGAGGTAGGCAGGGAGAATACGGGGTCTGAATGTCATGAAGAGCGTTGTTGAGCAGCTTGGTGGGCCATAGGGAGTCACAGAAGGCATCAGAACAGGAGAATGAGATGTTTGGAGCTGTGCTTTAAAAATTCTTCTGTCACAAGGTTTCTCAACCTCCGCATTCACTAACATTTTGGGGAGGGAAGCACAAAGGAGTTCGTGTGTTGGAAGCTGAAGTTGGGAGGGGAGGCCCAGCCACCAGTTGGGGGCCGCCCTCCATAATGCAGCCCGTGTTTGGCCCAGAGAACCTACTCGTTCAAGGTCACTTTATTGGGGGCAGGACGACAGGCCACCCCTTGGCACAGCAGCACAGTGAGAGCAGACCAGACAATAGGGCAATTACCTTGCCCTATTGTAAGGGTAATCAGGGGAGGCTTCTTTGAGGAGATGACATTTGAGCTAAGAATTGAAGGGTGAGTAGAAGTTTGCAAGAGGAAGTACAAGGGTAGAGCAGATACTGACGGGGGGGGGGGGGGGGGGGGGGGCAGATAGAGCCTTGATTCACCTTCTTGCCAATAAATTTGATTCTCCTCCTGGCCTCCACCAGTGAGGAGGACCTAACTGGGGTGGTGGGCGTTCTCAGAACCCTTAGGTGTTAAGTTTTGCTGCTCCCTTTTCCTCCCATTCCTGCCCATCTCTGTTTCCAGGGGAGCAAAAGCGGGGGGCCACAGATGCCCCGTTCCCCCAAGTCTTAGTGGCTGGCAACCTGTGGATATTTTGAGAGTGTGATTTTTAGTTCCTTCAGTGCACTGCCAGAGAAAGCAAACTTAACTTTTTCCCTTTTTTTCTTAAGGCCAATTAAACAAAAAAAAATTTTTTCCCTCCACAGAGCGGGCCACCAGCTATTACGGAAATAGTAAACAGGAGTCAGCGCCAGAGCATAAGTGGTCGGTTTTAATTAGAACATTAAAGTATTTTAACGCTTACACTTTATATTTTTGCGAACTTGATTATATAGCATTTTAAATACCTGTGAACATTTTAAGGACTCTCGGCAATGAATTATTTGCAATTTCACAGGGAACTTCTATTTTAAAAGCAAAACGGTATGAAAGTGGCTGTGCAGGCTTGGCAGCAGCGACTACACTGTATAATGAGGAGCCACGTGGTGGGCGGGTTGGCAGACGTCCCACAAGGCCCAACGTCACTCAGGCTCCCTGGCGGACCCCCTTCTGGAGAGGCTCCTGCTGAGTGCAAGGGATGTGGGGGGGGCTTTGGGATCCAGCTGGGGTCTCCACACCTCACCCACCCGCAAGGACTGAGGAGTCTGCCCCTAGAATTTGTCTCAAGGGTATCTCTTGGTCTCTTCCTCCCTTTGCTACTTGGGGCTGCCATAGAAGTGTCTTCAGGGGGCTCTCCTGGCTTCAACTTTTGTCCCCTCCAGGCTTTTCTCCCCACCCAGCACCCAGAGGGGGCTTCTAAAAACGCATCAGTTTTGTTGCTCAGAAGCTTTCTGGGAGAGGGTCAAAGCCCCACATCAGAGTCTACCAGGCCCTGGGTGATCAGCCTGCCGACCTCGCCCCGTCTCTCCTGCTCTCCCTCATGTTACTGCAGCCCAGCCACATGGGCCTCCTCATCATCCTTTTATGCTCTGAATGTTTGAGCATCTGCTATGTGCCAAGCATTGTTCTGGACACTGGTGATTTAGCAGTGAACGGGCCAGCAAAATTTCCCGCCTTCGTGGAGCTGCCCTCCTAGTCAGGGGAGACCTGCGGTAAAGGAACAAGTGAGTTCCAGGTGTAGAAAAGTAAAGTGGGGGAGGGGACCACGGGGGCTTAGAACAGGCTTCTCCAATGAGGTGACATTTAAAGGCCTGAATAAAAAGGGGAGCAAGCCATGGTGTGCTGGGATTGGCTTGTACAAGACGCTCACGAGAGCCAATTGCGCCCATCTCTTCCCAGCTCCTTGTTCAGTGAGGTCTGGTTGGTAGCTTGAAATCAGCCATGGTGGGAGGATTTGCACCGTGGAAATTGGTAAATGCCACAAATTAGGGTTTCCTTCCCAGAGAGCTGGTTGTTAAGCATTTACCACCACGCATCTGGAGCAGGTCATGCAGAAAGCCGTGGGAGAGCTTTCTAGGCATTCCCCGAGGGGGGAACGTGTTTGGAAGGGTTGAGGAACATTGTGGAAGACAGTGTGAATGGAATTTCGGTCTCCCCACAGAGAGGCCTTCTCTGACCATTTTTTACTGAAGCACATTTTCCCTTTATTCTCATGTGAAGCACCCCTTGATTCCCTTTCCAGCCTTTCTCTCCATTTGTAATTGGGCGTTGTGTTGTTTAGTGCATCGGGATCTGTCTTCCCCATTGAGGGTAAGCCCTGAGAAGTCTGCCTGCTCCCTGCTGCCTCCACCTTCCTGCAAGGGCCTGCACAGGACGGAAGCTCCGGGCATTACTGTCACATGAGTTAGTGTTAATGGAAAGCCGCCTCTGTGCCCCGGCACTGGTTTGGGAGTTGTCGTAATGGCATGAGATCAGAAATGGGGAAGAGAAGCAGCCAACAGAGAGTCCAGAGGCTCCTGCTTGTGCCAGCCTGATTTCAGCAGCATAATTCCCGGTCCCCTTCTCCTTAGTCTGGATGTGGCATGGCAGCGAGTCGGGGCCTCTCTGATCACAGTGCAGTAATCGTCCCTTGGCTGCCAGCCTGTATCAGTGAGAAAGCGCAAGCTTTCTGTTCCTGCTGAAGACATCAGTGACACCAGAGGTTAAATATTCCTATTATATCACTCCTGGCATTTTTATTGTCACAAGAGCAATGGATGTCAGGAGTTTAGGACTTAAGACCAAGTCTGTTTTATGATGGAGAAAGTGCTTAACCCACTGGCATCTGGGGTCGAGGGGACAAAGGTGCGTTGAGGAGGGAAACATTCGGGTCACAGGGAACAGGTCTGGCTGACCTGATTATTTTTTTATAATCACGAAAGCTTAGAACATATTGATTGAGGTGATCAGCATTTAGATTTCTCACAGTTAATGAGGAGCTATGCAATTTAT
Source organism: Desmodus rotundus (assembly GCF_022682495.2). Classification (NCBI taxonomy): domain Eukaryota; kingdom Metazoa; phylum Chordata; class Mammalia; order Chiroptera; family Phyllostomidae; genus Desmodus; species Desmodus rotundus. The sequence goes on from NC_071393.1 coordinate 4,915,193, forward strand.
ATTGGAAATGGTCACTGCCTGGGGCCTCTAATCAGGTGTGCGGAGCGGGAGAGGAAGACAGCCTCGAAGGAGTGGGTGCCTTTTTTGGGTCATCAGGTCATCGCCCCCTATGATTGAGAGTTCAGAACCTGGCTCTGCTCTTTCCAAAAGTATATCCTTTGGCAGATTGCTTTTTAGCCTCTTGTAACCTTAGTTTCCTCATCTGTAAAACGGGCTCGGCGAGGGGTGGTTTATGGTTTATGAGGATTGCAAGTGATGATGCAATGTCAAAGATGGTAAACGTTGGAAAAATGTTTATTTAAGCTGTCAAGCGATGGTGTTGGTGCTTTCTAGAGCTCATGAAATGGGAACTCTGTAGACTCATTCCAGTGTAACAAGGTGCTTCCTGAAGAAAACACCCTGAATGAAAAGTGGCCACAGTGTGTTCTGACCCTTGGAGCTGTTGTGTTATCTTGAAATGATGCAGGTTTAACCAGAGGCAATGCTTTTTCCTTGAGAAAATGCACTCAAGTGCTCAGCACTTGACCTAGCTCGTGGGAGCAGCTACTAATTTTATCATTAATCAGAGAACTCTATCCATGTCTGTGTGTATTGCTGTAGAGTGGACTTTGCTATAATCATCTGCCCAATAATTCAGTTTTGTAGTCCCCAAGAGGGCAGGGGTCTTTGTTTGCTTCATCTGCTGCTTTGTCCTTGGTTCCTAGAACAGCACATGCACATAGTAGGTGCTCAATAAGTATTTGTTGAATGAATGAAATGATGTGCTTATAGGGGCTTAAAAATGAAAGACTGTGACCTAGAGAAATGGAAATTTAAGTTCACGTAGAATGTTCACAGCAGCATTATTCATAATATCAAAAAGTGAAAACGACCCAGGTGTTTTTCAGCAGGTCTGTAGTTAAACTGTGGTGCATCCATGGAACACTACTCAGCAATGAAAAGGAATGAACTGTTGATACACTAACAACTTGGATAAATTTTGAAAGAATTATACTAAGTAAAAAGCCAGTCCCCAAAAGAATGACATATTGTATGATTCTTTATTTTTTACTTTTCTTTATAGCATTCTGTATTTTTATTGATTCTTAGAAAGAGCTGGGGGGAAGAGAGGGGGGAGAGAAAAAGAAACATTGATTTGTTGTTTCACTTATTTATGCCTTCATTAGTTGATTATTGTATGTGCCCTAACCAGAGGTCAAGCCTGCAACCGCGCTGTATCAGAATAACACTCTAACCAGCTGCGCTACCGGGCCAGGGCTTACATAGCATTCTTGAACAGACGGAGAGAAATGGAGAAAACGTTCATGGTCAGAGAAATGGAAAGCAGATCAGGCCCAGGGCCAGGGAAGGGAGGGATGTAGGTGTGGTTATGAAAGGGCAACGCGAGGGCTCTGTGTGGTGATGGAGATGTTCTGCATCTTGGTTGTATCAGTATCAACATTCTGGTTGCGATTTCACACCAGGGTTTTATAAGTTACTACTATTGGGAGAAAGTGGTTGAAGGTCCCAGAGATCTTTCTGTATTCTTTGTTACGACTGCACAGGAATCTACAGTTACCCCACAATAAAAAGTTTGATTCTAAAAAAGTGAAGGACTGAACCACTTCAGTAACTATTAGAAACAGTGGACTGGATTCCTACTTTGCAATATATTAATTCAAGTCTTTATAGCAGCTGTGTGAAGTAGATGGATGTGATGTCACCGTTTTCTGGAAGGAAATAACCTCAGAGAGGTTGTATCTTTAGAAAATGTTGCGAGCAAGAGTGTCCTTTTCAGTTTGAGCTTTGTTTGGAGCTCTGTAGTAGGGAAGAGGGAGAGGGATGACTTCCCCCAACCAGGGGAGAAAGAAGGGCTCCAAGTGTTAGCCCTGATGTGATGGAAAAACGGAGACTTGGGGTCTTGGCTGCCATAGGGAGGAACAGCAGAGGCTTCTGAGCAGCGGAGCTGAGGTCAGGGGCTGGGGCCGTTTGTGTTTCCTTAGTGTTTGACAACTTGCTTTTCCCTGAGCCTCAGTCTTCCTCTCTGTAAGTTGGGGATAATAACAGTTCCTTCCCTATGAGGTGGTTGTGAAGACATCACATGTGGATTTTCATGCTAGAGACTGATGAGTCTGAGGAAACTGGGATAGGGAGGATGGCCTTGACTCGAAGTGCCGGGACTAGACTCAGGACAGCACGTGCTGTTCCAAGAACTGTGCTCCCTCCTCTCACATCCAGGCCTGTTCCTGCCAGCGATCAGCTAGAAGGGTCGAGCCCTTTAACAGCAAAACTAGTGAGTATGAATTTAGAAGCTGGTCTTCGCAGTGACCCAGTGAGGCAGAGATGACTGCAGTCCCAGTCTGTACATCAGGAAGCTGAGGCTTCAGCAGGTTTAAGCTGCTCGCCCAAGGCCTCGCAGCTCAAAGGTGGTGGAGCTGCGATCCAAATGCAGGTACATCCAAGTTCACGTCTCTGGTTCCCTTTCCCTTCCTTAGGCTCCTCCATGCCTCAGTTTCCCCGTCTGCAAAACAGTATCTACTCCAGGTTTGCAGCTCCCATGGAACTGTGCTGAGTACAAGACCCAGAGTGTTACATAAACCCCAGTTTGCCCAGGAGCGGGTCTCGGCTTCCTCATCTCCTGCCCCTCACACCACGGCAACTTGAGATTTTTACAGAGATGGGAACTGTGTGTGGGGTGCTGAGTGAGGGAGTGCATGTGCGTGCGTGTTTGCAACAAATATTTTATAATAGACAAACCTCGTCTGCCACTTCTAAAAGTAGTGGGAAAAAAACCCACTTTGAGAAAGTAAAAATATCCAAAGCCTGAGTCACTAAGTCACTGAACTGAGCTGGAACCAGCTTCTCTGAGCTTTGGTTGCTTCACCTGGCTCAGGGACTGTGGTCAGGACCAGAATTTGGGGGGACAGACACATTGGCTTTTAGGGGAAAAGTCCCAGTGATGAGTTTGCCAGTGAAATGACTGTCCAACCATCTTTTTAAAATTTATTTATTTACTTACTTACTTACTTATTTATTTATTTTATATGGCAGGAGGAAATGTCTTCCAGAAATGCTGTGTCCTCTCTCTTTTAAAAGTGATTTGACAATTGATCATTTTACCCTAGCGACGGGCACCTTAGAGCTTTTATTTCTTGGAGGCCAAACATTGATGTTGTGTGAAATGGGAGCTTGGCGGAGCCTTTGTGCGGGTCTCGAGCTTCCTGAAAAATTTATTTACTGTGACTGTGATCCGCAGGAGCGAATTGATGTTTATCTATAGTCGTTTGCGCCAGCAAGGAAGGGAAAAATGCATAACTGCACTTTCCTCGGAAGCCTTGCGAGGCTGTTTAAATAAGTGTCTAATAGTGAACTTTCAATAGTAGACGGCCAGCTTGATGGACAGAGTACAGTGTATTATGAACCATAAGCAGGCTTAATCTTTCCCCCATGTTTTAGAAGAAGCTTTATAACCTTCTGGCCCAAGAATTCATGAGAGCCAGGTATTTGAAGCTAAGCAAAATTATCTTGGCCGTTCCAGTGGCAGAATCAATAATTCTGAGAGCTGCATGAAAGAGGGGAGGCAGGGGCTGCAGCTGGGCCCCCTGTGAGCAGCCCCAGCCACCTCCTTGTGCCCGGAAGGTCAAGAGATGTTTTACAGGGACCCGGAGCTGGCAGGCGAGGTGAGGGTCATGCCAGGAGCCTGTTTGCCATGGCAGGTGTGTAGCTGCTGTTGTTGCCTTCAGCTTGGAGAGTCTCTGGGGACAGGTAACAGGGAGGAGTGTCGTCCTGCCAGGTCTTGGCTACAACAGTGCCTGGGCCCTCAGTGGCACCCACCACTCTAAGCAATACAGAGGCCCTTTGCAGTTGTTCAACGAATGCCTCTCTTGCCCTTTTGGACCAGAATTTTTGTGCAGCCTGGGAAATACCTTGTTCAACAGGGGGGCTCTCTTCATCCCTGGGGGAAGGTAGAGTTTCTTTGTTATGAAGTCCTTTCCTAGTCTCTCACCCGGCCCTCCTCACCCTTGGGAGGATGGAGCCTTCAATATCTGTCTTTCCCCCTTTAGCTGGCCAACCACGAGAGCATGCAGGCTCATCACGTTCGCCACAGCCTCCCCAGCCCCACACAGCCTCTGGAGTTTCTTATGGGCTTGGCCACTGTTTGTGGAAGGACTGGCAGGGGTTTTGCTGGGGAGGAAACAGCTGTGGTTAAAAGCATGAAGGTCAGTAAGCTTGGGATCAGATTCTGGCCTGTTAGCCACTCGTTGTCTTCAGGAAGGCGGCTTGCCCTCTCTGGGCCTTTGTTTCCTGATCTACAAAATGGGGTAATCGGGGAAGTGACGATGCTACCTGCCTTCCTGAAGGACTGTGCTGAGGAGTAAATACAAGGATGCTGTTGGAGGACCCCACATGTGGTCTGGCATAAAGCTGGTGCTCAGTAAGTTACAGCTGTTATTATTATTAATGTTTTACCGATATTACTGATATTTCACTACTTTCGCTCTTCATGACCCATGAGAACTCACAGTCCCTGCCTGTTTTGTTTGCTTTGGGCACTCATGCCTCCTTTCAAAGTCTCAGAGCCATGAAGGGGGAGACACGTGGCACAGGAACTGGCCCAGAGTGAGCCTCCCACACACCATGGCAGCTCTCGTGGCCTGCTCGTTGCTGGAGCTGTGAGCTGCCCCCAGAGCTCAGGCCCTGAGCCCCGCTCCCACCCTTTCCTCCAGCACGGGCTCAGGGACCAGGGGGTGACACGTCCCCCAGGACCAACTAGAGCTGGCAGTGAATGCAGGGGCTGGGGCCAATACGAGGGGCTGATGAGAGTGGCTCATGGATGAGTGACGGCCCCTGTGTTATCTGTCCCATTGATGCTCCCGTTGGTGTGGACAACCAAGAGCTGCCTAGCACTCAGAGCATTTCCATTACCAGAGCCTGGTTCACATTTCCGCATTGCCCAGAGGGTCCAAAATGGAGCCTTTCTGGGTGGCTGTTGGGGGGTGGAACCATGGTCTCAAGCTTCCTAAGTGCCCAGGCCAAGGCTCTGTGTCCACGATAGGCTACTGTCTTCCCCTCTGTCCTTTCTTCCTGCTCTCCAGAAGCCAGTTGGGTTTGCCCAAATCATCATCGCGATGCCCCTCACGGGTGGAGCAGGCTGGGCGCTCCACTGTGTGGGATGCCAGGAACCTTTACCACTTAACACCCATTTCCAGGGGAGGAAACTGAGGCTCGGAGAGGTGAAGGCACTTGCCTGAGATCACATGGCATTTGTTTTGCCTGTCCCTCCTCTGTGATGCTTTAAGTCTCCTCCTCCAGCCTCATGGGGTCTCCAGCCTCCTCTTCCCTTCCAGAAAGCAGGGCCAGCGCAGCTGCTGGTCGGGTTTGCGAGTCAAGCTGGAGTTGTCCAGGAGACCCAGTCAGAGGTTGGTCTGCAAAGACCTTGGACTCACAGGAGGGTGAGTCTTTCCTCAAGATAAAGGGTTACATCCTAACAGTGGGGTCTTGTCAGCCCATCGGGCAGAGCCCAGTAACCCTGGGGACCCTGCCCGGGGGTCTTTGCCATCCCTTTCTCGGGGTCCCACCTGTCTTTAAGAGCACACAGCCTGCCTCGTGCCAACCCTGTCCTGACTGCTGGCAGGAGCCCCAGGAGGGTGATGTGGGGGCCTCGAATCCATTTGCACCCCCTGAGACCCATGTTCTTCTGGGCTGAGCCTGAGGGTCTCAGATACTCAGGTACCTGTTCTTGGGGTGGTTAGTCCCATCATCTCCCCCTCCTTCCTATGTCATTTCTGGGGGAGGCTTTCCCCCCACTGCCCACACACTGATCCCCAAATCCTCTACCTCCAGACTAGAGCCAAGGGGACTCGGAGGGGAAGCAGAAGCATATGGATCTTTCCTTTCGTCTTGATTTATGAGAAACAAACTAATATGAGAACCTGCATTCTTGCTCTGAAGCAAGGCGCCAGGCTTAGAAGGAACTTAAAAATTATATTCATCCCAGCAGTAATCACTAACACACAATAATGTGTCTGCTCTGGACAGATCTGGAGAGCCCCTGGATAAATAAGATGGGACTCCTGCTCTCCAGGGGGTCCTGAGGAGAGAAGACCACCCACGGCAGTACAAGGTGGTGGTTTTCTGCGGGCTGGGTACCCGCTGTGCAGGTGCTCAGTGCCAGGAGCTGTGAAGAAGCCACAGGGGGACTGTTCGCTGCGGGACCAGAAAGATGAGCTTGCTGGCAGGGAACTACGGGTGGCCATTTTCCACCAAGGAACAGTGTCAGACACAGGGAACAGTTTGGGCTTTGGCACAGAGGACGAGAACCAGGGGTGTGGGGGACTAATGCAGCATTTAACCGGGGGTTGAGGTACACTCGGAGCAGGTTAGATCAGGCAAGGCCTCCCAGGCTGCTGGGTAGAGTCTGGACTTTTCCTGGAGGCTCAGGGTGAGGATTTGGGGGTTAATTCTTTGAGCTACAGGGTGGTATGCAGGAGCTGGAGACTGGGGTGGCAGCAACAGGATCTGCTGCTTTGGCCCAGAGCCCTGGGGCAGCCCTGGAGAGGAGGGGTGGCAAGGAAAGATCAGAGTCAGGAGGGGGGGTGAGCTGCAGGTGTCCCGGCCTGTTGTCAGGGGTGCCTGGGCCCTGCAGCGGCACTGGGGCTGCAGGAATGATGGAGGGGTCCTGCAAAGGGAAATTCAAGAGGCCCCAGAGGGAGGCTGCTGAGGGTGCTGTGAGCCATCTGCTGACGTTTATTTTTCATCCAGCATTTTTATGCTTGGGGCCTGAGGAGCTTCAGTTGGTTATAGCAATTCGTAAACAATTGGGAATGGCCTGAGGCGGCTGCAGCCTCCGCTCCTGGGCTGAGCAGACAGGAGCCAGGACCCTGTGTCCAGTTCTCTTTCTAGCAAGGACTTATCTCAGTCTCCCTTTCCTGGTTTCTCTGAAAATCCAGAGGAGGGAGACTGAGTTGAGCTTCTTCCTGTGTGAGCTGTCTGTTCGTTTATTTACTCAGCAGCCATCCATTGTGCTTAGAACTGGGGGAACATGGAAGACCGCTCCCTGTCCTGGGGGGACCCCTCCTCATAGCTATCAGAGACAGACAAGGACCAGGCAGGTGGAACGAGCCTGGGAAGAGCTATTCCCTAAGTAGGGAGCCTAGGAGGCCGTGAGAGCTAGGGAGAGGCACTCCACAGTCTGGGAGGCTGAGGAAGCTTCCAGAAGGAGCTCACCTACATTATGGCTTGAATGGGGCTTCCCCACTCAAGGTGGGATCCAAGACCCCAACACTATGGGATGAAGTGACTTGGAAGCTGACACCTGAAGGATGACCAGGCACAGCTCTGGCAAAGAGACAGGGAAGTGTGTCCTAGGAGGAGGGAAGAGCTTGGGCAAAGGCGTGGAGGTGGGCTTTGCAGAAATCACCTCCAGGGCGAACAGGGTGCAACAAGAGCTGAGGCTGGAGGGCTTTCATTTTGGGGTCTAGGCTTCTGAACTCATAAAACAGCTCACTCTGTTTTCCCAGACTGGTGTGTGGTTTCCCTTTACCCTTCAGTCCTTGCCTGGAAATCCAGATAGGGTCACTGCTGGGAGGTGTGAGGGGAGACTCAAGTTTGCAGGCAGGGCGATTTGTAGGGTAGGGGTAGGGAATGATGCCCCAGTTCACATGGAGCCCCCCATTTGTCCGGGGCAGACCCACCATTTGAAAGCTGCCTTCCCTGTGTATGGTGCTGTTGTTGGAGGATAGAATTGGGTCTGCAGGGATCCTGGCTGGGCTGAGACAGAATTCTTTGGGAGAAGTTTGGGGGTATCTCTTTGTTCTATGGGAGCCTGCAAGGATGATGTAAAATGTACTCAGGTGGCCAACAGGTCCCTAGGTACACATCATGTTGGGTGACCTGCAGGCTTGGGGTGGAGGCCTGGGACCCTGTATCCCCTCGCTGCCCAGTGTGGCCGGTGGGCAGCCTAGCAGGCGGGTACCGTCTGGCTGGATTGAGAGCCAAAGAGGTAATGCTAATGTCTTTTAAAATTAGAATGAAATGTTTATTGCAGAGAGCAGAACCTGCGTCAGCGCAGAGTCCTGTGGGAAGGGGACTGCTTTATCGCAGCCTTTCGGTTTTATTTTTGCACATTCGCTTTTTATTTGCTGGTGGTGCTGCTGATAGGCCCTCAGAGTGGGCTCAGGCTGCTGGGCCAGGGCTGGCAGGACCGTGTGGCCTGTGTCTGGACAGTCCTGTCCAGGGTGAGTGCCGGGACCTACTGTCCGTTGGGAGGACTTGGGGGTGTGGAAGCAGGAGGTTGTGACTTTGTGTGTGTGTGCATCTGGCCCAGTGTGTGGCTTCCTGTGTGTCTTGGTGTGCATTGTGGCTTTGGTGGCTGTCCATGCTGGAGACTGGGCATGGATCTTTGTGTGTATGTGTTCTTGAGTGAAGTGTGTGTTTTCTGGGTCTGTCCGTGCAGGTCTCTGGGAGGTGGTTATAGGTGTCGCCAGCTGTGTGGATCTGGTGTGTTTCTCTGGGGCTTTCTTCCGTCTGCATGGATGTATGTGAGCCTCTTGGGGAGGCACATGGGTGCCTGACTGTGGGTCTGTATACCTATGTGTGTGTGTATGTGAGAGTGTATACCTGTGAGTGTGCAAGCATGTGCATTGGAGCACGTGAGCACACACGGGGGAGTGTGTCATGGGCTCATGTGTGTCACGTGTGAGAACGTGTGTGAGCATGCATTGCATGTGAGAGTATAAGGCACACTGTGTGAGTGCATCTGTGAGAGAATGAATGAGCACATGTTGAGTGTGAACATGTTGCATGTGAGAAAGTGTGCAGCGCTCTCGTCCTCTTGCATTTGGAACCCCAGCACAATCGTCTTGGGTGACTCTGGGCTCAAGAACACAGTGTGGCCAGCACTGTTGAAAGGCATCCAGGCTCCCACCAGCCCCAGCTCCAGTCCAGAGATTCTGGAACCTTTGGAATCTCTGGAACAGTGCTGCTGAGGGTGGCACTGTTAACCGCCCTGCTCCTGCTGAGAAGGTTCTGTTGAGCTTCACCTCTCTCTGGAGCTTAGGCCCTATAAGCAGCAGGTGTCTCGTTTCTGGAGGGGTGCTGCTTTCCAAATATAAAACCGTTTTATAATATACAGATGTCCTTTTCCAAGGCCTGCCTGCCCCTGGTGTTGGGAGCCCCTGGTTGACAGTAGCTGATCTGGCCCAGGGGAGACCAGCACCCTGGGAGAGGTTCCCGCAGCTGAGCGTTGGGGGGTGACTTTGGCCATAGCACCGATAATGGTCAAGGCTCCCCCAGATAGCCACACCACAGCGACTCTGAACCCCACCACCCATAGGGTGTGACCTGCCACAATTGCCTCTCTAGGGCAGGAAACCCATGCCCTACAGGGAACCTGCTGGCTGCTAGGCCTCTGTACCGGGCCAGAGGCCCCTCTTTTTAATTCTCGTCCCTGTCCGGCTCACTTCCCCGGCATGGGGATGCTTCTTTTTTCCTTTGTTTTTAAATCACCTTTTGCAGGATGGGATGGCTAGGGTGGGGGAGTCAGAGTGTACAGAGCAGAAAGCAGGTGCTGTGCAAGATTCAGCATGGTCAGGAGCCAGTTCCGAATGCAGGTCTCCTCCGCCTCTCCGAGCCTCAGTCTTCTCATCTATAAAACGGGAGTGTGACGGTGCCAGCCCCAGGGTTGTCTCTCACTTGTCACCTTGGGGCCTTCCTTGAGCACGGCAGATGTGCATGGACAGCCCTGGCTTAGTGTGGCCTCCCTTTGTGTGATCTCAACCAAATCATTTTGTCTGTTTCATTTTATTTTTATCTATAAAATTGGGCTAATAATAGTACCTACTGCAGGGGATGTTGTGAGGGTTAAATTCCGTACTTTACATAAAAGGTTAGAGAGACTAAGTGAGCTATTACTGTTATTTCTGGAATACCTGAACCCAGATTAAAACATCATATCAGCACACAATATCATTTTTTAAAAAACACAACTTGTAATCCACTCTTCCTGCAGCCTTGCCTACTCTGTGCTGTCAGGCAGCTGCTCTGTGCCAGGCACCCAGGGAGTGCCCAGGCGTCGTGGCACGGGCTGTGGGGTGGCTATTCTGCATGGGTGGGCTGGGCCAAATGCTGTGCTTGTCTCTCCTCCAACAATTTGTCAAGGCAGCTATAACTCGGGCTAAGTCACTCTGGGCATCAGCCAGGGGTAGGAGCCAGCCGGCAAGACAGCCACCTGGCAGTCCTCCCCACCAGGAGATCCAGGGAGCTTGGGCTTGTGGTGGCTGTGGGCACCCAAAACTGTTTTGTGCACTTGTCAATAAGTGACTGACATCCAAGCACTGGTGGCGGTCGGCAGAGGGGAGAGCTGCATACACAGAAGGGTCGCTCCCCCGAGCCCAGCACATGTGGTGCCCTGAGCCTACCTGCCTTAAGCCTTGTCAGGGCCACTTTGATGATGAAATGCTCAGTCTAGCTGAGGGAAGCCCTCCCCGTGGACAGGGCTGCGTGCAAAAACACTTTGCATGCGTATTATCTCGTTTTGTCTCTGTAGAAATACCTGGAAGTAGACCCTGCTTATTTTTATTTTACAAAGGAGAAAGCTGGAGCTTGGAGAAGTTTCAGAATCTTCCAGGGTAGAAGTCCTGATTCCTCCAATTGCTAGGTGACTTAGGGCCAGTTACTTAACCTCTCTGGGTCTCCATTTCCCCACTTCCCAGACTTGTAGCATGGAATCAATGGAACAATGTAGCTAAAACATTTAGCCTTGGCATCTGGCACAGTAAATGGTTTTTTAAAACGTTGTTGTTGTTACTATTATTTTATTTTTTTGCGAGGGAACATTCCTTGCCAGTGTAACAGATACTGACAGGATTCAAATCTGATACCTTCATGTCTACAGGGAGGTTCGTTTTACGAGGAGAAAAACATTCATATTGGCAACAGGTAAGTTTGCAAGCTCCCCTCCCAGCAGGGGCACTGCTCTTATTTTGAGGGTCTCACCAGCTTGTGCAGGCAGAACCTCTTCTACTTCACGTAAAAGAGACTCCGCTGGGTTTTTACCCCTGTGCCCAGTCCTATGACCAGACTCATTTGGACACTTGAGCAAAAGGTCTGGTGTGTAGTAGTTGTCCAAAAAATGCTTCATGGGTGAGTGATGCGTTAGCGTTAGGGCACCTGCTTGGATTCAGGCACAACCTGGAAGCTGCCCACGGAAGAGGGGCCTGCTCTGGGCACCGCCGCTCCAGTACTGCACTCTGCAGAGCTGTGGGTGCCTGGAACGTCTCCTGAAGTGAGTCACTTAAATACAGTTGTGGTGGCCAGAGGTAGGGGAGCTGGCAGAAAACTGTGACAGTCACACACCTCGAAGACCACGGGAATGGGTCTGAGGCAGTGAATGTGATCTCAGTGTGTACTGACTGTGAAGGGAACTTGCTTCCTTCTTTCCCCCGCACCTCCCTCCCTCCCCCACATGAATATTTCTGTGCTCAGTGCCAGGATCAGGGATGTGGGGCGAGTGGTTTCATCTCTCTGTGTCATGGGTTCCTCATCTATAAAATGAGATAATTCACGTAACGCATGTAAGGAAGGGGCTTGGCACACAGCAAGTGCTCATTGGTGGCTCACTGCTGTCATTGTTTCCAGAGTCCCAGATGAGAGGGGGAGTTTCAGCTCCATTCCTACTTGACAGAGGAGGAAATAGCAGTCCAGGGAACGTCACAGACGCTCCCAAGATCCCAAGATCACTGAGTGTCAGAGTGGCCCCACCCCATTCACCTGGACTCCTACTTCAGCCCTTGCTCTTCACCTTGACTGTCCTTTTTGGGGCCACCTGGAGGGCTTGCAGCCCACTGTGGCCCTCAGAGAATATTTACATTCCTTTATTTATTAAAAAAATATTTTTAAAAATCCTCACTGGGGGATATGTTTATTGACTTCAGAGAGAGAGAGAGAGAGAAGCATCAATGTGATAGAGAAGCCACCCCCTGTATGTGCCCTGCCAGGGACTGAACCCGCAACCCAAGTACATGCCCTGACCCGAGATTGAACCTGCAACCCTCTGGTGCAGGGTGACAGTGCTCCACCCAACTGTGCCACCTGGCCAGGGCTGTTGACAGTCCTTTAGAAGGGAGGAGTGGGAAGGGACAGTGTCCTGTGGCTCACACAGAGGATAAATGGGACCTCAGCTTCGGGCTTTGCCTGAAGTGCCATTTTTCTCCAGCCAGATTTTCCCTGCTGTGTCTTGAGATCTACTCTCCTCTAAGTAGCTGGTACTGGCCAGTCCACCCGGTGAGTGAGATTCATTACTGCTCCCCAAATAGACCTGGGAGCCACACCGAGGTCCCCGTGGGTCCCAGTGCCCTCTGCGGGAGGGACCTGCTGTCCTTGCACGCTGGGCCATGCCCCTGCCGTGCTAAGATGCCTCGTCTGGACTTCTCCCTGGGCTCTCTTCTTTCTTTCCGCCCCCTCAGAAATCTTTGGGGGTGATTAAAAGAAAATGTTCTTTTAACGGTAATGAAATGGGGTTTGGGGTTTCGGGATGATCAGGAGTGGCCTTGTGGGCTGATGCCAGTTCACTTGATAATCAGGTTGATAGGCAACAAGTATTGATTTCTCTCCCTCTCCTCCCAGGAAGATGACTCAGCAGAGGGGAGATGTTTGGAAATTCAGGAGAGGGCTACTGTGGGAAGCCAGAAAGCTTTGTGCGTGCGCATCTGTGTGTACACGCACACGCACAGGGGCTCTGCCTCTGCCTTTCCCTCTGGGGCCCGTAACTCCCAACCCCCGGGAGATGGGAATGCGTGTCCCAACTCTCCAGCTGCCTTTCCAGCACTCATCAGGAGAAGAGCAAGGACACCCACACAGCCCCGAGTACAAGGCCTCCGTCTGTCGTATTCTGGCTAGGTGGCCTCACACAAATGCCTTCACCCCTCTGTGACTCAGTTCCCTTGTCTGCAAAGTGGGGAGAACAGTGGTACCTACTGCATGGGGTGGTGCAGAGGATTAACTGAGAATTCCCCTTGATGTGGTAATCAGTGGCAGCTCTGGTTGCAGTAATGATGTCAATAACTAATAATTCGTATTACTTGCCGATGGATGAGGAGCACAGTGCCGTGGGAGTGCCAGGGCAGGGGTGATGGATTTGGATGGAGGCATCCCGGAAACCTTTTGAGAGAAGGGTCTTGAGTGACAACACTTGTGACACGTGACAGAAAGGGGAAGGGGTGGGAAACACTTTTCTGTGTCAGGGATTCATGGGCTCAAAGGCAGGGAGGCATGGAAGCTTCCAGGGAGAGGAGGGAGCAGCTGCGGTCCTGTACGACTGGGGAGGGGCGGGGACGCGATGGAAGCGGCCTTGTTCTGGCAGCTCGGGTGCAGTGGTGATGCTAGAGCTCCGTGCCCGGGGCCATGTGTTCCGTCTGAAATTCGGAAGCAGTGACGGTACGTAGCGCCACGTCCCTTGGTTGAGCGTCAGTTCCATGCCAGCCGTTGTGCTCAGCGTATGCTGACACCGTCTCACTGAATCTGCATCTTATCCCCATTTTGCAGTCCAGGAAACTAAGGCTCTTTGTAACATGCAGCTGCACCCAAATGCATGGTTTTCTGTGACAGTCCCCTGTCCCCTGAATCAAGGCCTGGTGAGACCAGGCTGTCTTTCTGCTCCGTGGCCAAGCCCACAGATCCCTTCCATAGCCCACCCACCTGAAGTACATTGTACAAGTCCCTGGGCCATGTAAGTTTCTCCTTTGTGGGAACGATTTTGACACTTGCCTGGGGCACCTACACGTTTCCTCAAGATTCCCTGCCTAGTTCTCAATCAGGTAAAGGTGTCCTGTAGATGTCACAATTCTTTTCTCCGTGGTCCTCACTAGCTTTCCTGTTGCCTCGGGGAGTTCATGGGAGCTGCAGGCTTCACCTGGGCATGGCCGGGTATCCTCCCTGGCTCAGGGGAATTTGGAGGAGCAGGGCGTCTGCCCTGGCAGGCGCGGAGGATGGAATGCTTGTTCTTTAGGTGGGGGCCTGAGGGTGCAGGGACAGCTCTGGGATGGGACCTGTAAAGCTACAGCAAGAAAGCGCATGCTTGAAATTAAAAATGCATAAAGAAGAGAAACAAATAAATTATATCATACACACAGTCCCTTTGGGCCAGGCACTGCCCAAGGCGGTGACAATATGGGGACATCCAAGGCAGCCAGGTCCCTGCCCTTGGGGAGCTCCCCTGCGCAGACACCCTGTCCAGAGTCCACCTGCTTCAAGGCTAAATTCAACTCCAGACCTTTGTCAAGTGCCCCCCTCCCTGCCCCCACAGGTACACACAGTTCGAGAAGGTCCTAGAAGGTGTGAAATGGGAAGTTTAGATGGGAGTATCCTCTGTCTATCAGACACTTGCTCTCTGACCTGGGCACTTTCCAGCCACATTCCCTAGTGTATTCACAGCATGGCTATCTCACATGTGGAAAACTGGGGCAGGGAGCAGTCCGATACTCGCCCACAGTCTCTAAGGAAGTGGCCAAGCTGGGATCTGAACCCAGGGCTCTCCACGGTCACACCACCCTCCTTCCTTTACAAGTGGGGAAACTGGCCCAGAGAAGGGTTGGCCTTGCTTGTCTTGTAGAGGTGGAATTCCCCCATACTTGGTGGGGAAGAGGATTAAGTTGACTTCAAACCCATGAAACAAATAGAGGAAAATGGAAGACAAAGTATAATTTAGTGCCAAATGCCACGGCACAGCCGACGGGCATACCCTCCTCCTTGGTGCCTGTTTCAGGAACTGCCTGGGCATCAGAAGCAGATTTACGTGCACTGTGCAGGATTCCTCAGTGTGTGAGGCCACTTTCATGTGAGTTTGCTTTGCTCTTCAACACCTGAGCACAATCGCTCAATTCTGGGGGAATGTTTCTATGCCTGCCCCTGTGGGTGGGAGTGAACCAGGAGAGGGGATGTTCAGGAGGGTCCAAGTGTGAGTGAGGCCCAGCAATTGTCTAACACTGGGCAGCTGTTGTAGAAATGTCTCCTCCCCGCCATGAGACAGTGGGGCCAGCACAGGGCTGGATGTCAGGGGACTGGTCTCTGTCCGTGCTCTAAGGCCCTTTATTTCTTTATTTCTAAACCAAAGGCTAATCAAGGCTTTTTTCATGCATTTAGGCAAAGTCATTGCATACCTGTTTGGCCAGACTCAACGGAAAAGAGTTCTGGGATCCATTAGCAATATCTGCTGTAGGTGATGGAGGAGGTAGTGGTGTTGTGTATGCCATTCATCCCTTTATTCATCCAGTGAGCACTTTTTGAAGGCCAACTTTGTGACAGGCACTGCAGACTGAGGAGGAAGCAGCAGGCGTGCACTCTGACCCCTGAGGTTTTGGTCTGATGGTAGAGACGGAGTAAAGCTGTGTGAGGGCAGAAGTTCTGAGTCTTTGGATCAGTGCTGGGTTCTCAACATCTAGTGTTTGTGTGGCATACCTGTGCTCTCAGGTGTTTATTGACTGGAAAGATGAATGAATGAGCCAAGTGGAAATGGTTATGATTACAAAGAGTGATTACAAACTACGCAGGAAGGGAAGGCGATAGTAAGAGAGAACAGCAATTCTCTCTGATAGGAAGGTGCCCTATACTCAGAGGGCCTATAGGCGTAAGGCAAAGATGCCACAAGTAGATTATTATTTGAGTGCTGTGAATTGAGGACAGTTGTAAAATGTTGTCTGGGGGAGCTTCCTCGGGTAGGGCAGTAAGGGAAGGCTTCGTGTTTATTTAAAATTTTTATTTTTGAACTTTTTATTTTGCACTAGTTACAAAAAGATTTACAAAAACTTGCAAAAATAGTATAAAGAATTCCTCGTTCTCTTCACCCAGATTCCCTAAATGTTAACATTCAGCGTGACCACAGAACAATTATGAAATCAGGGAACTAACATTACTATGATGCTATAACCTAGTGTGCTGATCCTATTCAAGTTCTGCCAGTTGCCCGCTATTGTCCCTTTCTGGCCCAGGGTCCAGTCCTGGGTCGTGCATTGCTTTGGTTGGCATGTCCCTTTAGTCTCCTGTAATCGGGAACAGATTAAAGTGTACAGACCCAAGTTAGTCTAAGCAGTGAGTCCTGGGTCTTCTGCTAGAGCTGTTGGGAAAGAGGTGCTTTCTTTTCCTGGGAGCTGCCAAGCTGGTGAACAAGAGCTGCCAGGGGAGAACAGAGCCGCCTGCACAGAGGAAAGCTGAGCCAGGAGATGAGTAGGATGGGGTGATGTCATTTGAGTGGCAGGATGCAGCCCTGTCTGAAGTCAGTAACCTGGAACTTCCAGGTCCTGTGAAACAATAAAAATCCTTTAATATATCTTTAAGCTTTTTTTTTTTCTTCCTGCACTCAGTGCCAGGGTGCAGGGAGATGCCCTATGGAATCAAGTGAAGGAGAACTGTTTGATATATGAATGAATCTCAAATATACTTTTCACGAACTGGTCACAGTGAGGGAGAATCAGGAGCCACTCACTACTATAAGGAGCAGGCTCTTGACACTTTTGATGAGAACTCACCGTTTATTTTGTAGACAGCCCCTTGAGTTGGGAATGCAGGGTGTTTACTCATGATTAGCTGCAGGTTATGCATTTTGGCAGAAATGCTACTGGAGTGATGTCGTGTCCTCAGCACATCACGTCAGGACGCACATCATGTCCATCTGTCCCGTTATTGGTGATGTTAACTTAGTCACCTACTGAAGAGAATGTCTGCTGCTATTCTACACTGTACAGTTACTATTTTTCTCTTTGTAATTAGTATGTGTCTTCTGGGTGAAACACTTTGAGACAAATGTAAATACTATGGTAGTTATCGTTCTTTTGCCCACTAATTTTAGCATCTATATTGACGCTTCTTGCCTGAAACAATTACTGCTACGGTGTTTGCCAAATGGTGATATTTTCTTTCTGTCTTATTTCTATATTTATTAGTTGGAGAGCTTTTGCTTCTCCCCCTTTACTTACCTATTCAATTATTTATGTCACTATAGACTCATGGGTCATATTTTATTGTCTCCTCTCTCTTTTCCCCTGTCTCCTCTCTCTCTTTGTTCCCTGTCTTTCTGCCCCATCCTGTTTCTCTCCCTCTCTTCCTCTTTTATTTTTCTTACAATCATTTTTTTTGCTGAAGAAGCCAGGCTTTTTGTCCCATGGAGTTTCCCTCCATTGGCCTTGGCTGAGCATGTCCCCAAGATATCAGTTAACACTCTCCTCTGTCCCCTGGGTCCACTGTGAACTGGTGGTAGCCCCAGAGGCTTGATTGGATGCTGGTTTGATATTTTTGGCAAAACCATATCATAGGTGGCGGTGTGCCCTTCTGTTCAGAGGTACACGAGGTCTGGCTGTCTCCCTTTCCGTGACATTGAGATTGACCCGTGGGTTCAGGAGCTGCCAGCCTGATTCATCTATTGTCAAATTCCCCGTCAGCTCTTCGTCTGCTGTGTTTGGTGCCCACTAATAACCATTGCCTGGGTCCATTAATTCACTAGCGGTTGCACAGTGTTTATACGTTGATTTTGTCCCTCCTTCTCTCTTTCCGAGCTGGACAATTTCTCTACAGAGAAACCACTCCTCATCAATTATTTGCTTATCCTGTATCCAGGAAAGGGAGGATAAATGTGTGATTCTTTCCCTGTATTTGCCAGTTTTCAAAATAAAGAGTTGGTTCCCTGGCATCCTCCAAAAGTGGCCAATGAGAGTTTTTTAAAAATATTGTTATAAGTCCATGGGTGCAAGCTAAATTGAAGTGTCTTTATCTGTTCAGTTGTCGTGCTTATTATTCCTGCTCAGATCGTCCCATCTCTGCCATCTCTGGTGTATGTTGGGTCGGGGGGCAGGAGGCAGGATCTGCAAGCTGACTTCTGAACCCTTTGGACTTCTCCAGTGGCCTTGGACACCCTCCTTGCTTTCCAGGAAAATTTACTGTGTACGTGGGCCACCCCACCTTTGGAGCCCTGGCCCCTCTTACTGGGAAATGGCATTTAGAGACCGCAGTCTGGGTGCTGGACGAATCTATGTACAAAAACATCCTGAACAGTGCAGCTAGGGGTATTTTCAGTATCCACAGTGGAGGGGATGGCAAGGAAGGGAGCAAAGCAGTGGCTTTGAACTTGGAGCTCATTCTTTCCTACCATAGTTCCAGGCTAATGATCTTCTAGGAGCAATTTATTCACTTTTACTCCCCATCCCCCAATAACTTCTTCATTTAGAAAACAAGGGTGGAATTGCCCCATCTCCTTACTCTGGTTTGGCACTTTTGGGGGGAGGTCTTTAAGGTCCAAGAACCCCTGGAAAATGAGGCCATTTGTGGTCCATTGATCCCCATTTGGGTCCTGCCATGCTTTGTTTAGCCACTCGATGTGTGAAGAGGGCTGTCCCCCTGGTTTGCCTTTTAGTATCTCTGGGGTTGGGACCGGGGGCAATAGGAAAGGTCACTGAGGAACCATCAGATATAGACCAAACAACAGATAATATCCCTTCACCAGAGCAAGTTAAGAATTAATAGGAGCCTTGGAGTGTTACCCCCGCCTTTATTTGAGCAGCCTGCATGTCTGTGTTTGAGATTAAAACTCACATTTCATTTTTATATGCCGTGCTTAATCCAATAATGATTTCATGTTACAAACAGCAATAATATCTTTCAGCATAGTTAATCAGAATAGACTTAATGCTGTCACTATTTATTAACCTTTGTTGAAAAGCAAGAAGTTTCTCTCTAATCTGTGATTGTTGGTCTTGTCAGGCTCTATCAAGTAAAAAAACAGTGTTGGCATTCATTAAAACGGTGTGGATCCTGAAATGACAACTGGAGCCGGATGGTATTTGGTGCATGAAATCTTTGTGTGTTCACCAGGATAGCTGAGAAGGCGGGGGGTGGGGGGAGCACGAAGTAGGAACCCACACGTTCAAAAGACCAAGTGTTTCATCCCTGAGTTTCTCTTGGATAAAGAAACTGTTCATGTGAATTGGGAGGGTGTGGCAGAGGGAAGGCACAGGTGAGGGGAAGGGCCAGGCCTGTGGAGGTCTGTAGCCAAAGAAACACACCAAATACCATATAAGGCAGTGGATTTGAACCTGCATCCCAGGTACCTCGTCACTTTCTTCACGTTTACTGCTTTCCCCCAAGTTTCTCATTTAGAGAACAAGGGTCAGTCTCCCCATCGAAACAGCCTGACAGCCGTCAGACACCAACTTGAGTTTCAGATTTCCACTCCACCGGAGTCCTTTCGGAAGGAGGTCGCACTCTAGCCTTCGGACTTGAGTGTGCACGAGACGCTCCCAGAGAGCTTCCCTGATTCCTGGGGCTTCCTGGGGACTCAGTACACCTGGGGTGTCCTGCAGGGTTTCAGCTCTAACCAGTTCCCAGGTGATGCTGGTGCTCTTGGTCTGGGGACCACCTCCTCCAGGTAGTCGTGCCAAGGGCTCTGTGGTTTGGGGTTTCTGAATCATGGCAAGACATCACCACTGGTTCAGTGGCCTGATGATGCTGGCTGGCAGCCTTGTTGGAAGGTTTGGTCTGAGAACTCTAGTGGTCCTTGGGATGGCAGGGCTGGCCACCTCAGCTTGGGCCAGGCAAGCAGAAGGCATTGTTATCTCCTAACAGATATGTCCACAGTCCGTCCTCATTGTCACTTCCCTAAAACAGACCACCTGAGTCAGTTCTTTGCAAACTTTAACACCTTGGGATCGTGTTGAAATGCAGGTTCTAATTTATTAGCACTTGGATGGGGGCCAAGATTCCACATTTCTGACTCCAGGTGACACCCAGCCACCTCAGCAGACCACACTTTGAGTAGTAGCGTTCTGTCAAATTACAAGAAAGCCCAACAGTACACTTAGCCAATTCTTGCATCTTCCTGGACTTGAATTAGAGAGTTTGAACCTGGCTAAATCCAACAACTCCCCTAATGGGAAATTTCCCTTTAAAAAAGAAGAAAAAAGAAAGGTTTCAACTTGCACAAGCCTCCCACAAAGGAAAACAATCTCCCAAGGGACCCCCCCCCCCTTTCTCTTTCTCACCTCGTAGAACCCAGACATCTTTCTCAGGAAGTCCCTGTTGGGTCTTTTCCTCTGAAAGGTGATTTGGAGAAAAATCTAATCCAGCAAAGAGGTTCCAGTGCTGGGAGGCATGAAGGAATATTCCACTTAGCAAATACTAGTTGTTCAGGGCTGGGCGGGGGCGGGGGGCGGCTGAGGTCAGTGGCCGGTTGATCTCTCCTCTCATAAGGAGAGTCCACTTGGGCATCGAGAGGCGTGGTGAGTTTTACCCATATAAACGGGGAGGTGAGCAGGTGCTGTTAATTATTTAGGAAGAATTAAGCAGTCTGGGTGGGTGGGTTCTATGCTCTGTTTGTTAATAAAGGTTGCCGCAGAAAGGAATTTTAATATTCAGTATTCTCATTTGCCTCATCTTGCAAAGAAGCTGAGCCTCGGTTTGACTGGTGGGAGCATCTGGAATTAATGAACCAGCTTCTTACAGTGCAGAAATCAATGTTTGCTGCATTAATTGCATGATGCTGAAACCCTGCTTTTTATTTCTGACTCTCAGAGCCACAGCCTAGAAAATTTCTCTTAAGAGGCATTGTGGGGCTTTACTCTTGCCTTCATCTGTCTGAGTGTGGGGAAGGAACTGCCTCTTCACCATGAACTTGTGACATGGGAACATGGGGACATGGGGGAAACTTAGGACAAGCAGTGTACTTTGGAGTCCCCAAAGGGGCAGGTCTGGCAAAGCCTGTAGCAGAACTCAAGGATCCATTCCCTCTTGAGTGTCTGGACACCGTCTGCATTTCCATCTTTTGAAAGTTTCCAGCTCATTGTGTTTCTTTAGGTTAAAATAAATCTCATGAAGAAAGTCTGTTTCGTTCAGCTGGACACATGTCCTTCGCCTCTCTTGCTTTCCCCACACCAGACTACCAAACAGGTGACACTTGAGCCATGTTTGGAGGAACGAATAGGAGCTTGCCAGGGAGGGAGAGAAGTAAGGACAGTCCAGGCAGAGGGAAGAACATTAACAAAGGCTCCGAGGCAGAGAGGTTCTGGCCCGGAGCCCTGAAGTTTCTGCTAGCTGAAGTGGCAGCGGAAGTTGGGGAGTATGGATGGAGGGAGCCTTGGAAGGTGTTTTGAGCCCCTGAACATCTGGCTGGGAACTGTTGATTCTCTCCAGTAGGTGGTGGGGAGCCTGGCAAAATACTTAAGCAGAAGGTGAGATGCCTGGTGAAATTTATTTTTAATTAACATGCAGTAATTTGTTTTTCAGTTTAGTGTACAGTTCTGTGAGCTTTGACCACAGTCAGAGTGTGGAACACTTTCCATCACCTCCTCAGATTTCCTTGTGCTGCTCCCTTATATTCAAACCCTTCCCTCCCCCCCATATCTTGGTAGCCACTGCTCTGCTCTCTGTCCCTACAGCTTTGCCTTTTTCAGAGTGTTACATAAAAGGAGTGCAGTATATGTGTGTGTGTTTCGTTTTTAAAATCTCACTTCTTTCATTTAGCACAACACATTTAAGATTTCCCCCGTGGTGTTGCATGCATCAGTACTTTGTTCTTTTTCATTGCTGAGTAGTATTCCACTGTATGGTTATATCACAACTTGCTTTTCTAAAGCGGCTGTACCATTTTACATTTCTAAGGAAAATTTAAGCATTCCAGCTGTTCCATACGTTAGCCAACACTTTGTAATATCGTTTTTTTCTTTTTTAATTTTAAACACCATACACCATTCTAATAAGTGTGTGTATTAGATATCTTATTGTGGTTTTAATTCACATTTCCCTAATGACTGATAATGTATTGTTGAGCATCTTCTCATATGCTTACTATTACTAGCTAACTGTATGTCTGTTTTGATCATGTGTCTGTTCAAATATTTTGCCCATTTTTAAAATTAAGTTGATTGATTTCTTATTGTTGAGTTTTGAGAATTCTTTATATTTTCTGGAGATAAGTCATTTGTCGTATATATAATTTACAATATTTTTACAATATTTTCTCCCAGTCTGTGGCTTATCTTGTCATCTCTTAAAATGCAGGTTTTTAAATAAAGATCACTGCAGCAGTTGGTATTTCTAACTTTGCCTTCCTCACTCTGGCCATGTTGGAGTTCCTAAAAAAAAAAAATCAAACTCTTTCCTTCTCCAGGGTCTTTGCCCATGCTGTTTCCTCTCTCTGGAATACTCTTCCTCTGCGCCTGTCTAAGAAATCTTTGCCCCAAATCATGAATCTATTCTCTTGTTTTCTTTTAGAAGATTTGTTGTTTTAGCATTTATGTTTAGGTCCCTGATTCATACAAATTGATTTTTTGTGTGGTGCGAGGTAGAGATTTGAGGGCCATTCCCTCCCCCGCCACGTGGATAGCCGGTTGTTCCAGTGCCATTCGTTAAAGAGATTTTCCATTTCCGTCTATACTGCTTTGGTGCCTTTTTTCAAAAGTCAAATGAGCGTCTATATGTGGGTCTATTTCTGGGCTTTTTATTCTGTTTCATTGATCAATATGTCTGTGCTTACAGCAATGCCACATTTCATTGATTACTGTATCTTCACAGTAAGTTTTGAAATCAAAAAGATTGTCCTTCAACCATGTTATTCTGTTTTAAGATTTTTTGGTTATGTCCTTTGAATTTCCATATACATTTTAAAATTAGCCCTGACCAGTGTGGCTCAGTTGGTTGGACATCATTCCACAAAGCAAAAGGTCACTGGTTCGATCCCCAGTCAGAGCACATGCCTGGGTTGTGGGTTCAGTACCCGGTCAGGGCAAGTACGAGAGGCAACTGATGGATGTTTCTCTCTCACATTGATGTTTCACTCCCTCTCTTTCTTCCTCCCTTCCCCTCTCTCTAAAAATAAATTAAAATAAATTAAAAAAATATTTTTAAAAACTGGCTTGTCAACTTCTATAAAAACAAAAACGATAACCTCCTGGCATTTTTTATTGGAACAACATTGAATCTATAGGTCAATTTGGAGAGAATAAAACTTCTCAACACTTCTGAGCCTTCTAATCCATGAACATGGTATATCTTTTTTTCATTTTCTTCCCCTGGCTTACCCTTATTCCTCTTTCGGGTATCAGCTCAAGTGCCATCTGCTCAGGAGGGTCTTTGCTACCTCCTGACTAGATGATGTAGCTCCATTATATCCTCTGGTGTCCCTTCTCTTCCTTCTTGGCACTTATCACAATGGTAACAATCATTTGTGTGATTATCTGTGTTGTATCTTCTCCCCCAGAGACCATAAGTTTCATAAGGGCAGAGACCAGGTCTGGCACACAGAAAGATTTATGAATGAATGAATGAACACCCTCTTATTTTGGCATAGACCTGCAGGTAACTGGCTACTGTGATTTACAATTTGATGCACACCTTGGTCTCTGCTTGCTAAGGGAGAAACCGAGGCCTAATCCTCCCACCCCTTTCTTGGTTCTGCCTAACATTTAGTTCCTGCTGACATGCAGTATATGTTGAGAACTCCTGTTCACTTGACAAGTAGATGTGTGTAATTATGATTTTTTAAAGTGAAATACATCTACGGAGTATTTAAGGTAATGATTATAATAGACATTTGATTTATTTGGGGAGAAAATGTGTTGCTTTCACGGCATCACTTGGAGCACTTGAAAACCAGTGGTGAAATCGTGATTGAATTAGACTGTGCTCATAATTAGAAAATGCTAAGGCCTGCAAAACGTTGAGAAGTGGTGTGGACGAAGTGATGAAATTAAGAGCCTTTTTTTTTTAAAGGTTTAATAAGTCAGTTGTTAAGAGGCATTGTGTTGTTAACTAATTGGTTTGTGGATGTTACTTGGATATATAGATTTCATTCTGCATTTTGATTGCGAGTCGATATATAGGTCCCAGCGTTAATTAAATCCCAGGGTAAACATTTCTAAGGAAGATTTTAGAAAGAACTTTCTGAGAGGAGTGAGATTGTTGGGACAAGTTGACATGTCCCAACAATCATGTCCCTTAGTAATTCAGTGTAAGATGAGAGAAGGAGGTGGGGGGAGAGAGAGAGGAAGAAGGGGGGGGAGAGAGAGAGAGAGA
Source organism: Desmodus rotundus (assembly GCF_022682495.2). Lineage (NCBI taxonomy): Eukaryota > Metazoa > Chordata > Mammalia > Chiroptera > Phyllostomidae > Desmodus > Desmodus rotundus. The sequence continues at coordinate 4,939,220 of NC_071393.1, forward strand.
GAGAGAGATAGACATAGTCAAGGCGCTCAGGAATGTAGATTCCTGTGCAGGAGGCCTCGGGGGAGACCAGAGGTATTGTTTCCTCTGAATTAAATCTCGAAGTGGTTAATACCAAACAAAGCAAAAAGTTGACGGGAATTTCTTGGGAGCTTGATGAAGATCAATGGAAATAATCTAACTTTATCACAATAAGAGATTGTAATTTCCTCCAATGATAGTAGCTATGTTTTATACAATGCACTATCGTTATAGTTGTACAATAGCCTGGTGAAGCAAGAGAAATATGATCATCATTATTATTCCCATATCACAGATCAGCAAACAGGCTCAGAGAACTGATGCGATTGGCCTGAGATTGCAGGGTTAGCAAGTGGTGGATTGAAGTACAGGTTTTTGGACAGTTAATACCATGCTCTGTTTCCTGTCCCTCGTCAGTGAGTCAGTACTAGTTAGTTGAGGATAGGGTGGGAGTATGACATTTGTGGTTTTAAAGACTATTCTTTTTTTTTAAGATTTTATTTATTTATTTTTAGAGAGGGGAAGGGAGGGAGAAGGAGGGGGAGAAGCATCACTGTGTGGTTGCCCCTCACACACCTCCTAACAGGGTCCTGGCCCACAACCCGGGCATGTGCCCTACACTGGGAATCGAATTGGTGGCCCTTTGGTTCATAGGTCAGCGCTCAGTCCACTGAGCCACACCAGCCAGGGCTAAAGACTGTTCTTAATAGTAGTAATAAATGTTATTTAATTAACAATGTGTCAATCAATATAGACTATCAATATAGACTATATTATACTGCAGTAACAAAAGATCCCCAGTTTCAGTGGCTTAACCCAACAAAGGCATATTTCTTGCTCCTCTGACACGTCTATTGGCGATATGTCCATCGTGAGCTCTGCTCATTGCTTGTGAAAGTTACTCAGGAACCCAGACTAATGGAGCAGCTACAAAGGGTCTTGTGCACCGATAAAACATTCTATCCTGGAAGTGACACGTCACTTCTGCTTTCAGCTCATTGGCCAAATGTAGTCATATGCCCTCACTCGACCACAAGTAGCCAGAAGTGCAATCCTACCTTGTGCATGGTAGGGACAGAGTCAGAAATATATGGCAAGCGGAATTAATGATTGCCATTAGCACCCGATAAACAAGTAGTTTGTGTGACCCTACAATAGGCCTGCAAAATAATAATGAAAGCTAACGTTTATTGATTGTTTACTATGTGCCATCTACTGCTTATCTGGAAGAGCACATTTAACTGGTACATCAGGTAGTTAGTATAATTATCTCCAGTTTATGGATGAGGAGGTTGAAGTTCAGAGAAGTCAAGTTATTGCTCAAGGTCACACAGGTTGGAAGTTGTAGAGCCAGTATTTGAATCCTGGCCAACTTGACTGCAGAGCCCATAGTACAGTAACCCCATTTAATAGATGAGAAACCTGAGGGCTCAGGGAGTGAACCACGATGCCCACGCTCATCCTGCCAGGAAATAGCAAGCCTCCGTGCCTATACCTTATTACATTCCCCATGTAAATTCTCATAGTAACTACCAGCCTTTCCTCCCCCCGTTGCTTTCCTGTTTCGGCAACTGCAAACTCTTGGCCTTCTGAGCCCCAAAGTGACAACTGTGCTAGGGCCAACTTACACCAGCCCGCATGCATCCACTGTCAAATTTCCAGGACTTCTATAAGAAACTACAAATTAAATGATAGAAATTATATTTATATAAATGTCATTTAAATAAATTATATTTATTTCAAACCAAGGTAATAAATACTCAAAACTCATTATTTTCTAATTGTTTTACTTTATGTTACTGTTATATGCTCTTGAGGTTATTTGCATCTATCATAGCAGTATGATGGAAATACTGTATGACAGTGTGCTACTGTACATCTCTTTCTGGCTCTGAGCTCAGTGACGTCCAGTTGGTAGATTGAAGTTGGCTGTGGTGGAAGTATTTATACCACAGAAATTGGCAAGCACTACCAATCAGGACTTTTTTTCCCTGGAGAGTCAGTTCTTAAATATTTACCAGCACATCATTGCGTGCCCTCCACTTGCTTTCCCCATTGGCAGCGCCATCAGTATCCACCCATTACAAACTGGGCCTCTCAGTGGACCCTGCTGGTCCTAGAGGTGGGCCAGCTCCCACAAGGCTGCTGCGTTGGACCAACTGTCCACATCCATCCTTCAGAACTTAACAACAGACTGGCTCCCTTTGTTCCTCCCTTTGAGCCCGAGGTTCGCAACCTTGGTTGCCCATCGGAACCCCTTGAGAGAGCTTTTAAATACACAGGTTTCTTTTTAGAGGACCCATCACCAGAGGGTCTCATTTAATTTGTCTGGTGTGTGGCCTGGGCATGAGGGTTTTTAAAAGCTTTCCAGCTATAGCCAAAGTACAGAGATACAGCTCTGAGCAAACTCAGTGTGTAAAACCAGGCCGCCAAAGAAGGTAGATTGGGGGTTGGTGACTTAATTCACAAAAAACTTTAAGCTTTTCCTAATAATATAAAAACACTATAGGGCAGGGAATGATGAACTTTTTCTTAGAGGGCCAGATAGTAAATATTTCTTACTTTGTAGGCTGTATTGTCTGTGCGCCAGTACTCAACTCTCCCGTGGTAGGGTGAAAGCTACAGACAAGACATTAAAGGATGAGCATGCCTGTGTTGCAATAAAACTTTATGTATAAAATTAGGTGAGCTGACTTTGGCCCATGGGCCGTAGTATGCCAAGTACAGTCTATGGTGTTCCTTTACCTGGTGACCATGGTTATCCAGAGATCATTCTTCAAATCTACACACACAATCACCTCAACTGTTCCTGCTGAGCTCACAGGTTATGCTGGCCTCTTGAGTATCCCTCCAATGCCCCCAAATTCTTTAAATAGTTTTAAGTGTTCTCACTCATCTGATAGGTGAAAATCTACCATTGCCAGCCTGACTTCTTTGAACGCGCGGAGACCCCTGGCTTAGTGCCTGACTCTTGGGCCTCCTTTAACAAATATTTGTTAGATGAACAAGTTGATACAATAAATAACATTTACTTTTTTTTTTTAACTGTACTATGGAGAATTTCGCATGCCTACAAAAAGAGAGAATAGTGTGGAAAATCTCTACATACCCACCCGCCCAGCTCCAGGACTGTATTGAAGTTGCTTGCTTGGTTGTACTTCTCTCAGTTCCGTAGGGACTGGGACCCTCTCCACTATCCTGTATTCCCTGGTACTGTGAGCAGGGTCAGGCATGTAGCTGGTGCTCAGTAGTCATGTGTTGGATGAATGAAAGAATAAAGGAAAGCTCATGCATTTAGATGGGCTTTATGACTTCTATTGGGATGGACACTAGCTATTATTATATAGACTTGGAAATATTGTGGGTTAAATTGTGACTCCTTGCACTTAAAACCACAAATAAACATGACTTGGCATCTGCAGGGGACATCAAAGTCCCTGGAGACATTCTTAATTCCTCCTGGTTCCCAGGCCTCACTTCTAGGAGTTGGGCTGTTGAAAAGTCAGTCATTTGGGGAATCCCGATAGAATCTCACAGGAGAAGGAAGATCTAGCTCCCACCCTTCCCACCACTGCCCAGGGTTATACGGATGCCCCCTGTCCTGAAATCCTTGATACCTTCTCTTCAGTGTCCTGGTAAGGAAAGAAGGTGACCACAAAAAACAAAAAAAACAAAAACAAACAAACAAAAAAACCCA